>NC_086284.1:206200790-206562721 GCF_963924245.1 Chroicocephalus ridibundus
GTTGCTGCTCTACTCAATACTGGTGAGTACCACAGCTGGAGTATTTTGTCCAGTCTGGGTTCCCCAGTACAAGAGAGACATGGACATACAGAGAGAATCCAGTGAAAGGCTTGCGAAAGGCCAATGAAATCAGGTGATAAAGGAACTGGAGCATCTTTCCTGTGGGGAAGGGCTGAAAGAGCTGAGACCCTTTAACCTGAAAAGGAGAAGGCTCGGGGATTTTATCAATGTATATAAATACCTGGAGGGAGGGTGCAGTAAGGACAGAGCCAGGCTCTTCTCAGTGGTGCCCAGTGACAGGCCAGAGGCAACGGGCACAAACTGAAGCACAGAAAGTTCCCTCTGAACATCAGGAAACACTTTCTTACTGTGGACTTGACTGAGTGCTGGCACAGGTTGCCCAGAGCAGTGGTGGAGTCTCCATCCTTGGTGATATTCAAAAGCCATTTTGGCGTGGTCCTGGGCAGCCTGGAGTAGGTGGCCCTACTTGAGCAGGGGGGTTGGACCAGATGACCTGCAGAGATCTCTGCCAACTTCAGCCATTCTGTGATTCTGAGTCGTTAGGGGAATAGAAGTAGCTGAGGTTTTAAGAGACATGGGCAGAGAGGTGTTTGAGGTTTTTGCCTTGGGAAAAGTTTATGGATAAAAGTCTCCCTCACAAAAAAAAAATTATTTAAGTCTATTTAAATATTAAATGCTTTATCACTTAAGTTTAATCATGTTAAGCATTTTTAATATACTGAAGTTCTGTACCCCAAAATGTGCAGGTTTTGTATAAAGCAAACGAAGGCTTTGTGGAGAGCTTCTGGCCAGAGAGGCTGCTATTTCAGATACTGTTCCAGTCAATGATGTGTATTTTTTGGCACATGCTAATGTTTTTATCAACTTGTTTTAAGTCAGACCATAAGGCTTTCAGAACATACCACTACAGAAAAATGTTGCTTTATAGTTATACAGCAATGTTTTTACTTCTAATGGCATTAGTTTATTATGAAGTATCAGCTTTATCATGCGTTTCAGGCAAAAGGTGTCATTACTGTTCTTCTCTTGGAGGATACGGTACTTGAATGGTCATTATTAATTTGAAATATAACAAGCTTTAAATAAAACTTTTCAACTAGCACATGGGCTAAACCTTCCTGTGAGCAACCAGCCGAGACATGCGTATACAGGAAAAATAAATTGCAATATGATGGCTTTTGTTGGGCATATTTGTCCTTATTGTTTGGTTGCTTGTTAAATACTTTATATGCTCAGCTGAATCCCCAGTGGTCACTTACTTTCTCTTCTTCAAGGAAAAAAAACCCGAAAGTCACCACTGCCTCTGTGTGAATTATACTTGAACTGGAAAAAAAAAAGTGTCCATATAAAAAGTACTGACAAATGCAAAACTTAAATTATTGTAAAATAAGACATTATTTATATCTCTTCTACAGTTACAACACTCTTGGGATTTAACTGTTTGACTGCTGTATGCAAAGCATACATCGCTGGTGGTTTTGTTTTAATGTTCCTTAAGATGGAAAGCAGCTAGTTGCCGTATTTATGAAGTGAAATTCTGGTATTGGTTGTTGAGGGCTTTGCGGAAAGAGAGGGGGCATTCACCTGCAGCTAAGAGTAGCCTTTTATTAAATTTTACCAGTTCAACTGCTGGAATTATATTTTCATTGCCTGTAAGAGCCTCATAGGGAGGTACTAAATATATTTAATAGTATATGTGTGTGTGTATTTGTGAAGGAGTTACCATTACAGTATACATTTCAGAATCAAGATGAGTTGTATTTGGATGGTTTGGAGAGTTCTAGCTCTGTGAAGACAGCTTGATGAATTAAGGTTTTGCACAACTGGTATTGTATGTGTGCCCATGTAAATTGTTCCTAGTAACTGAAAAAATCTACCAAGAAAGAGCCAAAATTAGCTGCATTCTTTGTTGCTGAAGTTGGATGAGAGTAGTCTTGTTTCTGCTCTTTAAGTTGTTCAGGATTGTAAATGGACCAAAAAAGTGAAGAAGGTGTTTGGCAAATGAGATCATCTTTTTAAACAGTACTTTCAAGTTACTTCTTAAAAGTGATCTCTTAAAAACATGGATTTTATTTGTCCCAGACATGTTGTTTTGCCTATCCTCTAACTGTGAACAAAAGATTGCATTCATTCTCTAACGTTTTATATATCAGACAGGCAGATCCACTGCAAATGAAGTAAAAATATCAGAAGTGGAAGTAAAATAGGAATATTTGTCCAACTTATATGTACATATTATTAGTTTTATCTCTCAGACTGCAGGATAATACTGTTATTTTTGGTAAAGCAGAGTTTTGTAGAAATCATTGCCTGCTTTGCTAGGAATGTGATTTTTCTTGACAGTGTCACATAAACATGTTTGTTGATATCCGTAAGTATCTACATACAATTTTATTTCTCTTTGAGAAAACTGAGTCTTGTATAATACATATTCACCATGTGAAAAACCTCCCCCACTGCTTCCAAAATGTTAGAGCTGAGCACAGGGATTTAGCCATACAACTTCTATTGAGATTAATTGGATTTGTATGGCTAAATCCATGCAGTTCTTCTGAAAATATTACAGTCCCTTGTCTATAAAATATAACTATATGTTCACAAACATAGTATCACAAAGAATATTTGGACAGAACAGTAAAATCAGGTTTAATTTATGTTTGGACATGAATAACTTTTGGTTTACTATAAATGTAAGGGTTCCTGTTTAAGTATACTGAGTGAATACTAAGCATGTGCTGTGCTTGCCTTAGGGCTTCATTTTTTTTAAATGCGTGAAGCATTTACATAGGACTCTTCTGTACTTAACTCAGGAGGGGGAAGAGCATTTCTGATTCATTAATCCCTTTTTTCTTTTTGTAAGTAACCGGGTCCTTCACATCATGCACTCAAGAAGTGTAAAATATACAAAGAAGTGGGAGGGACAAGCAAAATGATGCCTGGCTTGCTATAATGTATAAATTCAAAATCTATTTCTCTTTGCAAGGAAAAATAGCAAGGGGAAGAAGGGCAGCACTGAATTTTCTCAATGTGCTTGCATGATATGCAGGTTTGGGATAATTGTTTTCTCTCTTGTTCAATAAAGTGAGTTGTTACCATGGTAGCATTCATATTGCACAATTTCTCAGTTATAAAATAAATTGAGAACAGTTTTAGAGACAGAAAACTCTTTGTATGAAGGTTTTTTCTGTTAGGGTAGGTTTTTTTAGTGCAAAATTGCGTCTTAGAAACACAGTTTCTGAGGTTGGGGTCTTAAAATTATTCTTGAGATCGGGAAGTCTCAGTACACTTCCCAGATAAAATCAGTCAGGTTTCAATGACATGTAATGCTTCGGCGGGACAAGATGTGCAAGGACAGAGATAGCTTGGGGTATTTGGTTTTGAACACTGGTTAAGTTGGAGGAGATCTGCGCTGCTACTTTTGAGAATGTTACTTCTGGTAGTAAAATGGAATGCAGCAATTAAGAGGGTACAGGCTGCCAGGCACCTGAAAGAAGTAGCCTGGTTGTCCTGATCCAGTAAGTAACTCCTGGCAGTAGGCACCTAGCCTGTGCTCTGCTTTTAATGTGTCGTCTTGGGCAAGATGTGTTGAGAACCTCTTGCAAAGCAAGAGTCTGAGTCTTCAGTGGCAGAGAGGGAAAGGCCTCCAGTGGAAGCGTTTTCAAGAGAGTATACCCTAGACAATGTTTTGGTCTGTGCTGCTTGAGTTTCTCTTACTGAGGAACAGCAGACACCAACACTTCTTGGTGTTGGTTCTTGATTGCTTGGTTCTTTGGTAGGGTTTTTGGTTTGGGTTTTTTTTGATGTTTATTGACTGCCGTGCAGATTCTGGTATGGATAGATTAAAATGTATTTGAGGCATACTTCTGTCTCTGTTTACTGAAAAGATTCCAGAAGATAGCCTTGGGAACTACTGGAGAGAGTCCAGCGTAGGGCAACAAAGATGATTGAGGGATTGAAGCATCTCCCTTATGGTGAAAGGCTGAGAGAGCTGGGACTCTTTAGCCTGGAGAAGAGAAGGCTGAGGGGAGACCTTATTAACGTTTTCAAGTATCTAAAGGGTGGGTTTAAGGAGGATGGAGCCAGACTCTTTTCAGTGGTTCCCAGTACCAGTGGTACCCCAGGACGAGGGGTAACGGGCACAAGCTGGAACATAGGAAGTTCTGATCAAATATGAGAAAAAACTTCTTTACAGTGAGGGTGACAGAGCACTGGAACAGGCTGCCCAGGGAGGCTGTGGAGTCCCCTTCTCTGGAGATTTTCAAGACCCGCCTGGATGCAGCGCTGAGGGATGTGCTCTAGGCAATCCTGCTCTAGCAGGGGAGTTGGACTAGATGATCTCTAGAGGTCCCTTCCAACTCTGAAATGCTGTGATTCTGTGAACTCCTTATCTGTTACATAAAGCTTTTGTGGAAGGACTCCAAGGAGGTGGAAAAGTGTTCAGGATATAGCACTGTCGATTGGAATGACAAGCAGCTTTTCATCAGACCCTAGCAGTGTATTTGCTAATTCATAACTGCTTCCCCTCTGTTTCTTCAATTTTGTTTTTCTCCTGCATTTTCTCGCTACAGTAGGCAAATCGCCGTATTAGTAGGAAGGTGTCTGTCTTTCATCCGTGAGATCAAAAAGCTTCATTGATTGCTTGATTCTTTGCTGCTTTTTTGCACCTTTCCATTGATCTCTTATATGGATTTTTCAGAGTTTGGTGATCAATATAGTACTTTTGAGGGGATTAAGCCTCTTTATGTTGATTTAATTTAACATTAAAAAAAGCAGATTTATGAACATTGAATATTACAGAAAAATCTTTGCACAATGATTGTTCAAAGAATACAGTGGCAATCAAAACCATCAACTGCAAAAATAAATATGTTAATTAGTCATGGAAACCTGAGAAATTATATATCTTGATTGCATTGTGTTCCACTGAAATAAGACACCTTCTGTTGGTTCTTTTATGCTTTTGATCCATTCCTGAATTACATGAAAATTGCACATTTCTATTTTAGACTCTTTTGTTCCCTAAATGATTTGTGATGATACAGGAGCCATATAGTCAATGTTTACTAACCATACAAATCTTAACTCCATCTATATAGAAGATGTTTTTAAGAATCTAAGGGGGCGTTGTGTCTTTGAATGTTTCTGTCCATCTAAATGGTATTATCCTTGAATGCCGTAAAAGCAGGAGAAGTTCTAATTGGCTCTGTACTGTTCCTAAGCAATGCTTCCCTTTTACAGGAATTTAACTGGCACAGTCATTTAGTCACATAGTCACTTCTCCAAAGAATGAAACAGTCCCGCTAGATTGCTTGAAGTGTAATCATATTTGATAGAAAATTTCTCTTTCCCCATTCCAACCTGACCATTCCCTTCCTGCGTACCGCTTCTCCACAGACACGATGCAGTTGAATTAATTGACCAGCGCAGTTGGTGTGTGTGCCAGGACACTGGTTCGCTGCTGCATTGTTGCCTTGGTTGGCTGATGACTCTTTTACCCAACACGTGTGCTTGCCAAACACGTGAGTGTCAAAATCTCTTTTTCTCCAGGTTAGAAAAATGAAGTAATAGCAGTACAACCGTAGAATTTCACAGTTGTGTTAAAGGTTGATGGAAACGGCATTCAAAAAAAAAAAAAAGGGTTGTGTTTGAAGAACAAGGTTTTTTCCTTTCCAGTTAATCGCCGACAGATGATGTTTCATGCTGTTTATCTGATAAGACCAAGTATAACTGAATAAAAGATGGAAAACTGGTAGTTAGGACCACTTTGCAGGATCATCTATGCAAGGGGTATAAAGCTATTTATAGATATCTTTTGCAATTGCATCTAAGATGTATTTAATGGGTCAATGAACTTAAATTTTTAATATTTTATGACTTATCAATTCATGGATGACTGAAAGCTTTACTTTCTGTAGAATGGCTAATACACATGGATGTTATAAATTTATAGCCTCTATTGTAGTGTATCTAAACTTAAATTATACATTTTTTTAAAATAAAACCAAAATTTCTCACTGTACATTACAACTATCAGCTTTGTGCCATTACAGTAGGGTTTCATTGGTTTTCAAGAAGCTAGAGGGGTGAATTGATTTCCTCAGTGACAGTCTTCATCCTGGTCTTTCTCTTGCTCCTGGCAGGACCAAACTGCCAGATTTACTGAGTCGGAGCAGAATATTCTCCTTAAGGGCAAATATTTGGTTTGCTGGGACACTCTGAGAGGGAAGATTCCAAATCTGCTCTTTATCCCACCTGTGGGAAAAGCAACTTTGCCGAGTTCTCTCTTCCCTTGTGCCTGTGTGGTGACAGCCAGCCAACCTGGAACTCGTGTTCATCCTTGGTGTTTTGTCTATTCTATTAAGGGTACCTGTGAACAAAGGTACACCAATGCAAACTTAAATGTCCTCATTTTTTTAGGGAAGATTTTGAACAGAGTGACTGTTCCTCTTGATTGCTGTTATATGACCTTTGTTTGTAACTGTTGGCTTGTCCAGGATCCAACATCACATATGAAATCAAGTTCTAATTATTGTCTTATATGAAAGTACATGCCTTGAATCAGATTATTTTTTTTTTTTCATCTCCCCTGTTTGCTGGTCTAGAACCTAGTGTGACTCAGTGCTGTATCACTGAGAGCTAGGCATTGTTGTTTCTAATTTCTTGGTGTTTATGTGCAGCCTCGTAATACATTTCTCCTCCGATGTGTTGATTAGGTGCATTAACATCACAATTCCACAGTCTTTTTAGTTCCAGTTTGACATACAAGAACAACATGAAATGTCGTATTTCAAGAGGTCAGATCCATATGTGTGAACAATTTTATACCTAATTACTGAAGTCACTGAAATGAAGATTACTGGGAGCCGGTTGTGTATGTCAGGGAATTTCTTTTGCTTACAATTTTACTATACTCTCCTAAGCATCCTTTGCTGGTCCTTTCAAGAGACAGCATGCTGTGCCAGGAGGAGGCTTTGTTTTGTACCAGTATGATGTACGTGTGTACTTTAGTGATCAATTCAAGTTGTTTCTATTTTTATTTTTGTTACCGTTTGTTCCAATTACGGAACCACTAAAATGTGCAGTTTTATGTAGTCACAATGAATATAGTGTTGATTGCAGCCTTCTGCAATGCTTCTTGTGAGTAGTTGGGATGCAGAGTGGAGAGTGTGTAAAGATTTGGTTTAGTAATCTCAAAATACGCGTATCTTTAAATTGTCGTTTTTCGGAGCCAGATGCCCACTTTAGCCAACAGTGTATTTTACCATTTGTCTGGCCTTGTGAGTAAAGTTCTGATTTTCGCATTTCAGAAGTATTTGGGTCAAATCTTCCTGGAGTGTTTGTTTCAATTAAAAATTCTTAATATCTTATTTCTTTATACAAGATTTGGATCAATATCCTTTCAACACTTAATTATCATAATAATCCAAAAATAGACTGCAGTTAAGCCACATTGAAAATCTTTTTCCTTCTTGGAGAAAGCAAGGTAGTTTAGTCTCAGAAGATACTCACAAACATCTGATTATGAGAAGTCTCCTTTAATTTCATTATTTCTGCTCATGGCATATACAGAGTACTGATTTTTGTCCTCAGGACAGGTTAGAGATCCTAATTGCTTTAATTACTTTTGAAACACAAAATTATATTTGCAAAGAGAAGTCCTTCCTGTAGCAGTAGAGGGCTAGTAACTCTGTGTATACACTTCTATATTTTACAGAGATAACATTAAAAATTTAGAGGCCTTCTGTGAATGTATTGAGTCCTATCAGTATCACAGATACTTGGTAGTATTTTTAAGGTTACTTTTATCTGTTCTTGATAGAACTTACCTGGCAATATCTAGAAATGCTGCCATTGTGGGTCAGAAGTGTTATAAATGAAGGACCCAAAAAACCAGGTGAAAATTTTCTAGATTTGGGGATTTAAGGTTATACACTTGGTCAGTTGCACAAAGGTTTGCTTCTGGAAAACAGTCTTCGTGTCGCCTTCCTCACCTTCTAAAAAACACTTGGAACCTGAGACCTCTGATGCAGAAATGAATCGGAGGGTGGCAGGAAGATACTTCTGTTGGCTGCTTATTGCCTCTGCCTTGAAAAATAGCCAGCCTTCGTCTGGTGTCCACTTTTTGAAGCTACCTGACTTAAGTAATCAAATTAACTGTAAACATCATTCCCCAAGTGTTTCTTTGACCATCTGTTACCATTGTCGGTTGCTCTGGTTTCAAAGAATGAAACAGAAAGGCGAGTATTTTTGAATTATCTGTCTGTGATTCATATCTGTAGGCCTTCTGCTTAGGATTGCCTTTCCCAGGTCATTACGGAGTAAATTAGATGCATGCGCCTCCAACAGATTGCAAGTACATTCAGGCCTTGTTTTTTGCATGTTTTGGAGGATCAAAATAAACTTCCCCGTGATCAATTCCAGGAGTCTTAAGAAATTTCTGAAAAGATTTCCAAATATATCCTCAGGTACTGAAAATTGTTTGATCCTCACAGAAAATACTATGTTTAGCAAATTTCTGTCATGTCTTTCAGGGCATTATGAAGTACTCTGATTGATCCTCAGAGTGAGGAAACTGACTCAGAAATACTGATTTATCCATGCATCACTCTGTAGAGGTTTTTTAATACTTTTTTTTTTAAATTGATGAGCACAGTGAGGCAAAAATTGTTGTGAATTGCCTTTTATTTTCCTTTTTCTCCTTAGGCAAAATGATTAATGCTGAAGTAAATGTGCTAAGAGAAAAAAGGGGCATTTTCCTAATTTATATAGTGCATAAAAATAATGAAGAGAAAGGAAATTCATTAATACTTTGAAAAATTCCTTTAATAATAGTTCCAAAATGAATAAATTATTGAACTGCTTTTAAAAAGAGATGTTACTGTAACAGTGAGGGGGCAGGGCTAATCTATGCGAATGCTTTTGAGATACTGAGAAGTTTTCCAGAACATGGTGGGGGAAGATGGATTTTCATGATTTTTTTTTTTTTTTTTTTCTTTAAAGACTGCAGAGTATGGAGAGAATACAGTAATTAGTAGTGACAGAGCCCTTGCAGAGACCCAAGAGAAGGGTAAAGGGGAAACACAAGGTGGTAGGATGTAGAAGGTGCAGAGGATATCCTTTACCTTTGGTGAATGCATTTTAACAGCCGTATTAAGTCAGACCAAAAGTGGTTTTACCCACTGTATTACACAGTAAAACTGTCTGACTACTTCCGATTAATATCAGACATACAGGAAAAATATGAGACTGGGAAGCAGAGGATGAGCTTAGTCTGGTATATGTTACAGCTTCTTATTACCTGTGGCTTAAATGCTTGCCATGGAGTTGATGTTCTTTGCATTTATCAGCCTGTGGTTGTATTTCCTTCCACAGATAAGCCTAGTTGCTTTCCGAACTCCACCAAACCCTCCACTGCCTCACTGAATTTTAAGTGGCAAAGTGTGTTGCTGATAAACTACAAATTTGGATGAAGAAATACCTCTTTCTGGGTTTCTTGTTTGCTTTTTTAAATTGTCTTTTTAGTTTCCTGGGGTGTTTCCTGGATCTTGTTTCAGTGTCCCCGTTTTAAAAGCCTACAGGGTTTTTTTGGAAAATAGTGGTTTTGGGAAGAGGAGATGTGAAGAGTAGAGATAATGAGACAGGAGAGATGAAAGGATGCTGTGCTGATGAGTCAAGATTTGCAGCTAGTTAGTCACTGAACAAAAAAAAGCTAGAAGAAAGACTTCTAATTGAAAAGAGTGGATTCTAAAATATGAATATGAAATCTGGAGCAAGGTGAGGAAGTGTCTCCTGGAAGGAAGAAAATACATTTGCTTCACTTGAGATTGAAGGGAAAAGCCACAAGGAAGCCAATTGCAGGAGAACGTGCTCGAAATAAGGGAGCTTCTAGTATGCAGACAGGTGTTCTGTGCCTGAAAGACAGGAGAGGGTGGGTGGTGCAGAAAGGAAGGAGGAGAAAAGGCAAAAAGCAAAAGATGCACGTTTATCCCTTGAACAAGTCTATGAAGTGGGCAACACTTTTTGTCAAATATGATTTAATGTAAATGGGACACAAAAAGTAAGACTGAGTGGAATAAGACAGAAGTAGTGAACACTGATTATACAGTGGGGAGAATGCCATATGAGAATGACTCTAATGACCTGTGTAGTAGAAACCAAAATAATTTTGTAGTGTAAAATTCAAGGTTGGTATGCCTTGGGCTTAGTAGACTTTTCTGCCATGAAGATATGCAAGAAATATCTTGAAGGTGGTGAGCATGATACAAACTGAGTGGGTTTAACAGCGTGAAATTCAAGGTCATATATACTTGAGGGTAAGTAAACATTTATTCTAAAACAGAAGGATCACCTTCTAGAAACTGAAGGAAGAGGAGGAAGTTTTGTCTGTCTTAATAAATGACTGAGCAACCAATATGATGAAGCCTTGGAAAAGCCAAAAGGGTCACTTGTTTAAATCTGTAAATCACATAGATTTGCCTTAAGAGAAGTGAAGTCTGAGGAGACAGGGAAGACAGAGATGCAGAGTAACAAATACAGAAATATTTAATTAAAATATAAGAGTATGCTCAAATACATAGGCCTTGAACAAAACTACTTAGGAAACTGAAGCTAGTTTTCCTATCTGTGTATCATTAAGATTCTGGAAAAGTCTTCTATGGGAGTCATTGTGTTGAGGGAAAAAAAACTTGTTTTTATGATAAAATTTAGGGCATTCGTGAAAAAGATGGTATGACATGATGGCTTCAGTGACACAGACTGATCTGAATCCAGTAAATTCTCTATTGTGCTTAAGACTGAAAGCAGGGATGTTGCATGATAATCCTTAGGGGAAAATGTGATACAAATCTCCTTCCCTGCCAGGCTGTCACGAGGGCTTCCTAGAAACAGCTAAGCATCCCTAACATCATGATAGAGCAAACATTTTTTTAAATCCTTAAATGGGTATAGAAATAAAAGAGAAAAAGATCTGTTAGCCTAAGCAACATCAGTTTTTAAAGGGTAAATGGTAGCAGAAGTAGTCAGTCGATTTCCTTCCACACACCCCCTGGCCCCGTAGTAATTAAACATTTAGTGAATATAACGCTGTCACATCTTGAATTTGTCAACACATTTATGTCTTGAAAGTTTTTTCAAGTTAGTAATTAGTGTTAAATTCTGTTTGACCCAATCGGATGAAGTCTTCTGGTAAAGTGTTGTCAACCCATTGATGAGAGATGCAGAAATTACTTAAAAATGGGGAAGTGTGGTGTATATTACTGCAGATAAAGAAATAACACACAAGGTCCTGGAGAGTCAATGCAAAATAATGAAGTAATGTATATGTGAGCGAAAAATAACCAACACAGGACAAAGAAAGACACAAAGCATAAACATTCACAGAAGAAAAAGGCTTGCAAAGCAGACTGGGTGACGCTGCTGTGTGTTGGAGCATCCTATTTGGCCACCGATGTCTGTGGTACGGAAATGAGGGGCATAGTGCTGGCTGTGGAGCACCACTGAGGCTGTGGCTGGGATACCCCTGTCTGCTGGTGGCTCTGGTAATGTCAAAAACACTTTGACGGCATTCAGAAAATAGCTTAAGAAAAAGTTGGATTAATTTAAGTTGAGAAAAAAGTAAAATATATAGCTGAAGCATATCGTAATGAATGCTTTAACTGCACGCTGGAAGGCCCTTGGCAATTTGGAGGGGTGTACAATAAGGCAAGAATGGTATGATATAATTAGTAGTATTGGAGTGCTGCTAGCGGATGGAAAATTTGACAAAACACTAAAAAAAAAAAAATAAAAAGTTTCAGAAAGGGAGGTGGTGAAATGATTTCCCACCATAAGCATTTAAGATCTCATTAAATGGTAGGTCATACCGCCCAGTGAGTGCAGTCTCTTCTTGTGTTTTTTTTCATTAAAACCTTGCACAAAACATAATTCAGAATCAAAACCTGTTTGTTAAATCTAAGCGTTCAGAAAAGCATTGATTTATTTTAAATAATTTTTATAAAAACAGTTTTGATCAATTACTGGGTTAAATATATATAATTGTAATGTTCTACTATTACCTTTCTGTATGAGCTTTTCTAACAAGGCTGACATACTGAGCATGCTCTAGCCATAATTTTGACGGAAATTGTTTTGAGCAGGTTTTTTTTACGCTTACATAATTTGCACTGGGGTCATTGAATTTAACTCCAGGAGACTATTTCGGCAGTCATTTTGACTGAAATGTGTTTTCTAAACGGCATCTGGTTTTCAAAATGTCTTGTTGCATAGCAGTGGTTTTAGCATGTGTGTGAACGTAACTCTCGACAGCGGTGGGTTTCGAACAAGTGCAGGGAGCTGCGTGTTTGCTTTGAGAGCCGGGTGATGCTGCTAGTGCAAGCACTGCAAAGTGCTAGGGTCCGTATAAATTTTAATATGACTGTGAGAGAATATAGTACCATTGTCCGATGGTACTTAAATAATGAAAGTTCTTAATTTCTTGATAGTTTTGAGGTTCAGAATCATAAAACAGATTAAGGCTGTGGTTGAAAGTAAGCCAGAGTGAAGAGTTACAATTAACATTGCATCTTGGGTGAGATAATTGAAGATTATAGACTGTGGAGATGAAAAATACCTCGTAGATCATCTAGTACATCTAGGCCACTTTGAGATTGTTCCTGCTAGTGTCTTTCATTAGTATTTTGTCTAGTCCAGTTTAAAATGTGCCACTTAGTAAGATTTCAGTCACAGCTCTAAGGAAACAACTTTCTCTTTTCCTAGTCACCAGCATCACTTTCTTGGTTTAGTTTTGTCCTATGGATTTGAGATGTGCCACACACTTTGTCCCAGCTCTTTCCTGTAATAATCCATCACTGCTTACCCAAACACAGCATGTGTTTCCCTGTGTTTCAGGTCCTAATTTTGCTCATGTTTTGCACCTCTGCGAATGTTTTCTGGCTTCTTGTGGTGTCCTCGGGAAGAGCCTGGCCTTTCTCAGCAGACAGCCCTCACTTCTGGAATTCTTCTTGCTTCCACGCAGCCCTGTGCTGACAAAGCTGGTCTTTGTGTCTGCTTGAGGAATGATGCAAGGCCCATCTGTTAGCTCCGGCTGATAGGAAAAAAGCAGCCTTTAAGGATGGCCTGTGGGTTGCTTTGTGTTTTCCAGAGGTTTCAATGTCCACATTTGACCAGTGAATCTCCAGAAGCAATCTGAGCAGACATTTCCTACTGGCAGCCACTCTCTGCCATGCTTTTATGATTATTCTCACCTTGCGTCCAAGCTTTCAGCAGCAGGTTTCTCACACAAATACATTTCAAAGAAAACTCAGTCATGGCTTAGTTTTAAACATACCAGTGACACCTGTTCCTTCACGTTTTTCAGATCAGTAACTTTTCTTCAGATTTTCTTGTTATTCCTGTAGAAAGTTCCATTTACTTTTTAACTTTTGCTGGTATTAAATCATTACCAGATCTAACTTTAATTTTATTAATAGCTTTAGAATATTTCTTCCAACTGTAATTTCTTTTGTTCAAAAGATTCTCAATAAATATTCTTTCTTATGTCAGACACACAGTTTTTCTGGCTTGTTTCTAGTCTGTTCTTGCCAGATGTTTTTTCCCAAGCTTTTGTGATTAATGAAATGGAGCCACTGTACCCATGGTATTAAAAAAAAAAAAAAAAAAAAAAAAAAAAGCTTTGAAAAGTTTTTTTTGTTAAGAAGTGCAATTAGTTCGGCATTGCATTCGCATTTTTCCCAACTGTGTTTCAGGCTTTTGAAGTATCTTCATTTAAGAGCAGATTGCTTCCAAAGTTTTGTAACACCTGAACTTTTGAAGTAGTAACATTTTTTCGATGCTTAAGTTATGGGTGGCATTTGAACCTTGAGAATTAACAAAAACATGAAAATTGGTGACTTTTAAAATTTCGCTACAAATACTGTCTTAACCCCAGTGCATTCCACTGTATCCTGCTTTACCAGGTGAATGCCCTAAGTAGGGACAGAGAGAGGGACTGTGTGTGTGAATGCAGTTTTATGCAGAATAGCTCAGCTCCAAAAGCAGTTAGAACGAAAGTCTGATCTCATAGTGATTTGCATGCATACATACAACTTGTTCTTCCTTCCACTACCCCCACCCCAGTTAGCTTTTAGATGTTCAGTGAAGAGATGGTCAGACCTCTTGGGTCAGGAGGGAATTGAACTTCTGTGTCCTAGAAGACTTCTTAACCATTTGGTGAAGATAATCATCTTGTTTTTATTAATTGGATCTAGAAAACTAGGTCCAGCACAAAATATTTGAGGAACTTAATAATTCCATGTCTACCACAATTGAATCTTTTCTTCTGCAAGAGCAAAGTTGCCCAGTTCTGTGGCTGATTCATCTGCAGGAGAATCCTTCTATATTGTATAAAGCAGAAAAAAATGAAGAAATCATTGCTTCAGGGTGACAGAACTATCTTGCTGTTTTCGATTCTCCCTGAACCCGTTGAAGAAGCTGTGCAAACAGAGCCCCAGGCTGCTGCCCCCGCAGCATGCAGGCTTTTGGGTTTGTCCTTCAGAGCTCTCTGCCTCTCTCCACGTACAGGCTAGGCATCTGTAACTAGGTTTTGAATTCTGCCCCGGAGACTCACAAGTTAGGTATTTTAGCTTCTAACATTTGGCTGTCTGTAGAGGAGCTGGTCCCTGTTTACTCCCCCATAGATATATGTGCTTTCTCTTTGTCTCTACTGAGCCTCTTTGGAGATAAAACCGTTTCTTACCTGCACGAATTGAAAATGGCAATTCTCTCTACTTCTGTCTTTTTAAGCAATCTCAGGACCAGGACTTATTATTTCAGCTCTCACTTCCTTGTGATGACATTTTTATTAAGCTAAATAAACAGAGAATTTGTGAAAGAAATGAGTAAAGGGCTGCAGTTTGCTAAGTAAGTTTGTGTTACTCTGATGATCAATAGCTTCATTTGTCCTGTAATATTGTATATTGAGTCTTTAGAGTTAATGTCCTGAGTCAAAAACATTAATGAAACTTCATATCTCATCTGATGCTGTTTCAGATTTATTGAATCAGCCTCTAGTAAGGAATTTTACGTTGCTGACCTTATGTTACGGACATAGCATTTGGTGCTAGTTGGAAAAGAAAATGGTTACAATTTGTAGTTAAAGTATTGCTGGAGCATTTGTGATGCAGCAGCAAGGTCACTTTTGCATCCCACGTAAAACTGAGGTGGGTCCAGCTCCAAACTATCTAGGCTTCTGCTGTGCTCGTTGGGAGCTTTTAGGAGCCTCCTGCCATTCATTCCTTCGTTGGTGATTTCTGAATGTGAGGCCAGCTGCAAATATGTATTGCAGAAGGGATTCCCCAGTAATGGTGCACTGGGTGTAGAATAGCAATTGTTACAGCAGGTGACTCCATAATGCTTCTTCACTGACTGAAAAAGGACTTTGTTGAATGAAGAATGTAGAAAAACTTGCTCTCAAACTTACAACTATTTTAAGAAAACAAACACCTAATATGTTTGAGGCTGATCCCAGTTCAATAATATGTTCAAAGTGATCAATGAACTGGATTTTGAACCATTTACCATATGCTGAGTTCAGTTTTCTTAAATGCTGTCAATGTTAACAATTTGTAAATCATGTGCTACTCTTCAATGTAATTTATAGACCTGATTTAAGTAAATGGAATTTGTCTTTGTGAATATGGGTAGGCCAGTATTCCTTAACCAAACTCCAGAGCCTTTGTGGACTGATGGCATCCAAACTATTGTTGTCTAATGACATATAAAATAAAGTTAAGCACAGACTGTTATAAAAATTGCTCATTCTTGGTGGCCGTAATTTTTTCTGTTCGCCACAGGTAGGTTTCTTTTTTATATACATATTGTATCCACTTAAGAGAAAACTTTAATAATTATCCCTACCTCCTGCAAGTACTGTCACAAATTTGAAGACCAGGTTCACTTCCAGCAAAAGAGTGGGGTTATTACTGAGTTAGGAATTTTTATTTTTTTTTTATTGATACTGATAAGAACTTGCTGCTGCTTTTTATAGCAATGTGCTTCCTTGAAGGTTTGAACTGACACTCGCTTTCCTGATATATTTATTCTTCAGAAATTCCTTACTATGCTATTATCGTTACACAGCGGTAGGTTATGGTTGGCTAGATTTTTGAAAAGTGGAGCTGTGGTCAGATACTAGTTCTTCATAGAATGTAACCTTGTTGCCTTGAATTGTCAGTGGCACCTATAGCAAAGGCCAGGGAAATATGTCCTTGTTTTCTGCTTTTACCTCTTTCTTTCCCCTGGGAGCCGAGAGGAGGTAGGGAGGCGGTGGAATCACCACAGTGTTTTTTTTCCTAACTGAGGCAGAACAGACTGGTTGTACTCAATGGTGACATCCCGTGACTGCCTGTTAGTGATACCGCCGTCATTTGGAGGAATGAAGATAGTGAAAAATATGCTGGTACGTTGCTATTTTGGTAAAATAATCAATGGCTCTGTCAAGACGCTGTATGTGTGTTTGTAGGCAAATTTTTCTCCTTTCAGACCGTGTTCTTTTTAAGCACGCAATCTTCAGCCTTTCCTTTCTAACCTTCAGATTCTTTTTTATCTGGAGTGATACATCCATCTGTTCAAAATGTGGTATGAGCTGGCACAGGAATATCCAACTTTGAGCGTGAAAGTTCAAGAGGAGTCTTCGGGTATAAAGGAAAGAGAATCAAAGTCTCTTCTGGTTGTCAGGCAGAGATTTGGAAAATGTTCAGGTCATGCCTATTATTCCCATTCCCCACATTGCCTTTCTCTCTTTGATCAGACCTCCAGGATAACTCTTGATATGAAAGATGAAGGGTTTAGCCTGTGTCTCTCACTGCCTGTGCTGAAAACGTAATGGTTTGCTAGCTGCAGAACTATGTGAAAATCAGTGAGCAAGTGTGAGTGACTTTCCAGAGAAATATGGGAATGATGAAATATGGGAATGAAAAAAAAAAAAGAAAAATAATTGGCCACTGCTATTCACGTTAGCAAAAATGACTAACATTACTAATGTCTCTTGTTTGTAGATCACGTCTCTTGTGACTCTCCAACTGTTAACCGTGGTTGGCCATAACGACCAGCTTGATGGACCACGATATAAATGTACTGTATCTCTGGACTTCATCAGAGCTATTGCCCGGTGAGCTTATTAGTGATCGTTTACAGTTGTGTTTGCTGACTTGAAAGAGACTTCAAAACCAGTATTTGCTCAGTCATTAGCTCTCTGAAACCAGAACAGAAATCTGTGGATTTTTACTAAGAATGATATTTATGAGAAGTGTTGAACTTGAGATAACTTTAGTCCAATTCTGTGTTGAAAAAAATTTTATCTTACAGTGGCGGTATGCGTTACAGTAACATACTGTCTTTGTGCTCAATAAAGGTCAGGGACTTCATGTGAAAATACTGCTCTAAAATGTCAGTCCATTTCATTACCAAAAGGCACATTATGATATTTGAATCTGAAATTATATTTAGTTCTTAACAGTGTTTGTTGCACAAACAATATAAAAACTACAGCGGTTATAGGAATTCTTCCACATAGTCTATCTTGTGTGGTCTGTAGTTGATAGAAACTAATTCAGTAAATGAATGTAGGTACTTCAACTGGCTCTGTGCGTTCAGACCCTTCAGTTTGGGAGTCTGAGAACAGTTCCAGGTCCATCACTAGAGATGATGATAAATTACAGGCAATATATAGGCAACAATCAAGCCTATGTCTCATTTTTATGAAATGCCAACAGCATTACCTCACACCTGTTGCTACAGCCAGCTTATTAGCAGATCTTGGATGAAGAGTCTATAGCCAGAACAGACCCCAGAAATGACATGTGACAAAAAGGAGAAACATTCTCAAGGCCAACTCTTCTCTTTAATGTTGGATTTCAGGGGAACCTCCCTAGACTGCATCCCATAGCCCTATTGCACATGTTGCTCTCCTGAGCTATTAAATGTCCAATAGCCTTGTCAGTAAACCCCACAGACACACTGATTCCAGTTTGCAGTTGGGCAGGCCGTAGAATGAAACTTCATCTGGTTCAGGCCTGGCCGAACCACGCTGCCAGGATCTCCGTGACTTTGCTATGTCAATTTGCTGTTCCCAGCAATAAAGTCGCTTGTGAATGATGCCCTGAAAAAGCTCCTGCTGGTACAAAGCGCAGCAGACCATCTGCTCAGCAACATGGATCATTGTGTGTATAGACATCCCCAAGTTCTTGTCTCTGCCCTAACTCCCATGGTGAATACAGAGACCAGTTCATAAACTCTGTAGTGGCTGTGAGGGTCACTGAGGATCTCAGTGACCTGTGTCACAGGTCACAAGGACTGTGAGGATCCTTGTATTAAGATACTTCAAATGATGCCTCTCTTCTTCCAACTTGAACATCCTTAGAAGTTTTATTGACTCCATTAAGGTTGCCGAAAGGTAGAGATAGCCAAAAACAGGACCAAAAATTGTGCCGTAGAGCTCATGCTTAACAGAGAAAGTAGTTGTTGGAGACGCTGTCATTTCATACCTCAGTGTGTGGTATACTGCTTTGGCTTGCTTTCCTTCACTCATGTGTGTATGTGTGTTTATATGTATGTGTATATCTGTGTGTGTGTGTAAATATATATATTTGTATCCTGACTGACTTTTCCTGCATGTTGTGAGGAAGAAAGCAATTATTTTTTCCCCCCAAAGTAGTTTGGAAGTGTTTATGTGCTGCATAGATAGTGCCATTTAAATGAGCTGACAGATTTTAAAGTTGGCCTATTCTACTCTTCTCCTGTTCACCCTTTTTTTTTTTTTTTTTGCTTTATTCCTTTTTTGCAAAAGACTGTTGCACAGTCTTTGTTAAATCTTTAAGGAGGATGATCCATAAAGAATACAAGGTTTCATGAACCCATGATAAAAGGACTTCCCCTTGTCTTGGTGGGACTAGCCACAGGGCAAAGGCATGATCTTCTGTGCTTTAAGAGACTTTATTTTCTAGCTGTGCTGTAGTCTTGCAGCTGCCTGTAGTTTTTAACCACTCCCATGAGCGGTTATGTTTATTGCAGAGAGGGAGCTACTTTGCCATTTCAACCAAAATACACATCAAGTAAGCAGCCCATCTCCTGATTATTTTTTCTTTGTTACCGTAATAATACTAAAATAAGTTTGTTAGGCACTAAAATCTTCAGATACCTCAGCCTTCCTGCTGTAGCATATTTCCTAATGGAAGGCTGAAGAGTGCAAAGAGCAGGACAGAAAATGATGCTCTCTCCTCCCCTCCCCACCCCCATTCAAGCTGTTCAAATTGTCATTTCATTTTCCTGTATTTTTTTAAGCAAAAGTAAAATTTGCATTTAAAACAAAACAAAAGCCACCTGTTTTTTGGGGTTTTTTTGTTTTGTTTTTTTTTTTTTAAAGAGTAGAAAACTGAATGTCTCTTCCTGGTGGCTTTTAGTGTGATAACTGCTGGCCATGCACGTCTCTCTTTAGTATCACTGAACCTCATGTCTGGCTCTATTCTGTTGCATATATTCAGTCTTTGCAGAGATATTTCCATGCTTTTTACCACATAGCAGTTACACCTTTGGCTGAAGGTAAGGTTAGGCATTTCTTTGTTAGAAATTCTTAATTTCTGTTTTAGGAATTTCAGACCTAAATTCATAAATTTTCTGTAGCTGAAGTAGGAATCTCTTAATGTTTGTTGAATGTAATGGGTCTTTTCATACAGTCTCTAATGAACCCGGTTGTTATGACAGGACAATTGTGGTTCATTTAGTTGATAAGGTCAGCTTTTGCTAGACTGTGTGATTTTGTTTCTGTGGAAAGCCTTGTAACTAAGGCACTTTTCTTGAGTGATGCAGTGTCATGTGAGTGTAGCAGTGGCAGTTAATTTCTTTAATTTTGTCACTGGATTATTAAGTAGACTCAAACATGCTATTTCTTGTTATGCATCTTGCGGATCTCTGAACTTTCCCTTATTCCAATATGAAGTTTTATGGAAACTTTTCAAAAAGTGGGTTACAGAGTGATGTGTGAATAGAGAATATTAAATGATTGTAGTCTAACAAATAAGACATTCAGCCAGTTAATCTCACTTAGCATTGTGAGTGGTTATTTTTGCATCATTGAATACTTTTTTAAAAAAACTTTTAATTTTATACTTGTCATTACATGCAGTAATTTGCATTATTTATTCAAACAGTAAACCCCAAAGTCTGAGTGTTAGATTGTATAGCAGAATGAGTTGAGAGACAAAAAAATAATTATATGTTTTATTCTACTGCTGTTTCATTCTGCCTGCCATTAAAGTACAAAAGTATACATTAAAATCTTCTATCCTATTGAGCGGCATTCTTCAATTTTTCAAATTTAGCTATGAACGTGGGTCAACTAGTGTCAAGACTGAAAGAATGCAGACTGCAAATGAGTACAGATGAAGGAGTTACGTAGTACATGCTAAAACAGGTGGTTTGGAAGATGAACAAAACATTCAACAGCATAAAAGATTGCTGCTTTGCATCACCAACTAGAGTATCATGTTTACCGTATGAAAATCTAATCTTATTAACTTTTATATATTTTTACTGCTTAATGTTTGAAGTAAGAATCTTCCAGGTTTTACTAGAAAGTTGCTTTATTTCTTTTTTAGAATCTTACAAAGTTTAAATAATCATGAAACAGGTAAATAACACTAGAAGTCCAAAAATTCACTCATTCTTGATTGCATTTCTTTTTGGATTATTGCTTGATTTTGACTGTGCAGAATGTCCGGCGTGTGCTGTATCCAAACAGGTTAAAGTCTTAGTGCTGTTGAGATGATTGCTCTAATATACTGTGTTTTTGTTTATAGGACCGTGAACTTCGACATAATAAAGTACTTGTACGATTTCTTGTGAAAACAAGCTTCACAGCCATATGGACACTGTGACAATGACTAAGGCAAGCTGTGTTCATCTCTCTACTTAGCTGGCCAGAAAGAAGAGTATTTTGGCTCTTTTGGATTTGTCCAAACAGGTGCTGGCCCAGCATGGAACCTGATGAAAATACTCTGATTGGTCTGGGTGGATCTGAGCAGAGGACTATTTACCAGGGACCCTGGAGTATTTGGAAGCAATGTGTTAATTATAAACAGCAGGGTTTGAGCACAATCTGTTCTACTCTTAATGATGTTATCTTAACACTGAAATTGCCTGAAACCCATTTACTTAGGACTGCATTTTGCTCTATGAACTCTCCCCAGTGCTTTGAACGTGGCAGCAGCCCTTGTTTGTATGCCCAGTCTTTTCACTTCCTCTCCACAGGAATCTTTGCAATTGCCTGCCAAAGCAGCTTTTCCTGAGGCCACCATTTTAGGGAGAGCAGAGTAGCAAAATATAACAAACATAAGAACATATTTAAAATCAAGCTGGTATAAATCCTTCTTTCTCTTCAGTCATATGTAGGCAGACTGTTATACTGTTATATGGAGATCACGATGATAGGAAACTCCCAGTTAATCACCATACTGTCTTTTTTCAGACCATTCATAAATGTCGACTATGAATTTATTTTTACAAAGCTTTATTTTAAAAACTCATTGATTCTTAAAGTTCCATCCCGATGTCAAACTTGCAGGATTTTATTTTTGTTTAAACGTTTTACAGTCCTTTTACACTCATCCAGTACATATAAAGCCGTTTGGAATGAATGTACTTTAAGCTGCACGCTGTGTAGTGGCTTTTGTAACAAGTGTCTGTCCTGTAGAGAAGGATGGCACAGCTGCCTTTCCATCAGAAAAGGAGAAATTCAACAGGTATCTCTGCTGTATTCCTGCAGCAGATCCCCAAAAGAAGCAGAATAGTGGATAATGAATGTGGTGTTATAAAAGTTCAGTTTTGGAAATACATGATGGAATGAATACACTGCAATTGCATTTGTCTCCGGTTTACAAGTAGAGGATTCCCAACTGCCACTACTTTTATGGGGTTTTACAATCCCCTGGTCCAGTTTGTGATTATTGTCTTCATGGATCTGAAGACTTCTGTCACCCTCTTCAAAACTCCAGATCCCACAGCCTGTTACTCAGATATTTTACTCCTGAATGCTGGCCTTTGACTGTTTGACCATGTCCTGTGTTGACTGTTATGTTTTTTTCCAAGGAAAAAATCATCATTCTTTCCCTCCCTTGTTCTGTTATTGGAGATGGTCAAATACTCTGAATCGGTGCAGCTTTTTCTCCTCCCTCCCTGCCCCCAATTGTGATTGTGTAGCCAGGCTCCTGGATTCAGACCCAAATGAATGAGTTCCAGGTAAATCTAAGCGACAAAAGCATCTTTCTGGCCAAGCTGTCGCTTCCCTCCTCAGGAGAGTGTGAAAGGGCAGCAATGAGTCATCTCCGTGATCCCTTTTCCTTCCTACCGCTGAGCTGAATCAAACCCTGCACCTGTCCATGAGGTGGCAACATTTGTCACACTTGCTGAAGTGCTTGGATGCAAATACATGACCTGTTTCACAATGTTTACTACCTGCTTTTGTTTTTTCTAATAAAAATGTACATAAGGTGAACTTGGTGCTAAACTTTACAGTGTCTTCCCCCTTTGGAGCTAGTGCTGGGCTGAGCTCAGCTTTTGTGAATCTGCTCTATGACTACCTAGGGCTGAAATTTGGAGAAGAAAGGAGGTTTGAGGTGTTCATACATAAAGTAGTCCATCATAAGTTTTTGTGACATCTGATCTGGATTAGAATTTGATATATGAAACAGGATAGGACTGATTTATTAAGTGCTACAACTCTTGAGTCACAACACATCCAAAACTCTGTAGCCAACCTTCTCTACAGCTTTCAGCAAGGTGGGGCAGGGCAATACTGCTGGGGAGGGACGGTGCCAGCTTTTGAATCGCCTGCTTCATGGTAGTCGGGATGGCTGAAAACTTTAGAACCAAGCAAGCAGTAGGAAGAAGCTCTTCTTTGGGAATCTTTGCTACCAACAGCAAGTTGTGAATAGTACCGTGCTTCCACTTAAACTTCATGAAAATATCACAAATACTCAAAAATAGTTCGAGATAGACACATCAAGAGAATACAAGGTTAGCATAGAAGACAGCTTTACCAGTAGCCCCATGAGTATATGGATCACAATAAATTTGGTCATATTAGAGACATTTTCAGGCAACATATATATCTGATTTCCTATGGGAATAAAATTAATAGGATTCTTACCAGTGGGCCTAGTACATGGCCATTTCAGGAACATTTCTAATGCTGCTTATGATGGGGGTTGAGTAGAGATGAGATGCAGATTCAAAGGTTTCAAATAGAAAAAGAAGAACCAAGCATAATGGTCTTTTGCTCTAGCATAATAGCAAATTGGCCCAAGCTCAGGATTGTATGGTTAAATTAATTCCAGAATCTTAGTTTTTCAACAGTATGGATCCATAAACACACATAGTTACTTGTAACAGTACTTAATGAAATGCACCGTAGTGCTTGTTTTAATGTTAAAATTCAATTGGTTATTAGAAATGAGCTCATAAATATGGATAATTTTTTTTTTCACAGTTGCCATAGCTTTTCTAGAAATATCAAGACCAGAGCCAGTTCAAGACTTAATTGCCTATAGCTGCTAGACAGGCAGCTGTGGATGGAAATACAGATGGAATATAGATGGAAAGGGCTATATATTTCAGAAGTGATGTTTAGTATAGGTCTTGGCAATGTTTGGATGATGAACAAAATCAGTCATGTAAGTTCTAGATTGGGTTGCAGCTGGAAAAAACATCCCTTTTGCATTGTGTCAAATGTGCTCCCTTGGTTGTGCCCCTTTTCAGTAACCCCCATCGCTCCCACATAGCAGACCAGACCCTCAGAACTACCCAGCCCTAAATTTGGAGCACAAAGCATAGAAGACATGAAATAAAGATGATAGAAAATAAGCACTGACACAACTTGGTGCTGCTGCTATTTTTTTCAATGCGATTTCTTCTATACTGGCCTGATGATCATTTCCAGTGTAAATCCAGAGGACAAGGATACAATTTTTTGTGGGATGTAGTGAATTTGATTGAAATGAAGTTAACTGGAGAAGGAGTAGTTACTGAGGATCCGTTAGACAGAATCACTGTCCTTACATTGAATGCACTTTTGCGACCTTTTGGAAGGACTCCTATCAGTGATAGAAAATTTGAAGCTGAATCAGCAGAGTATGAGAATGAACAAGGTGACTGAAGTGCGGATGATTGATGTTGGCTATAACTATGTTGATGATGAATAGTAGGATTTATTCTGACAAACTAGAAATATTTCTATATATCCATGTCAATGAGTTTATAAATTACTGCTGAGTTTCTTACTAGCTACCCTAGCAATACTCTGTTCTCATCATGGATGAGATCTGGCCTCGTTTAGCCTCCCTGGGGACAGGATTTCACCCCTTCTACAGGTGGTTTTAAAAACCGTGCAAAAGATGCAGAGCAAGGCAGTTGTTTGACTAATCAGAAATCCCTCAGTACTTTAGTGCAGCAGTGTGTATTTAAAAAATAACAGATTTCTTCTTTCATAATTCCTGAGACACAAAGCATTATAATACTGTAAAAATGACAGACTTACAGTGCCTGTCTCCAGTGGCTGATCCAGACATCAACAGGAGCTGGGGCTTGTTCTTACAATAAGAAAGTAATGGAGAAAGAAATGCAGCTAACATACAGTTGGAAAGAAATTAGTGCCCTTGAATAGCTCTGACTTCGTCAACAGCTGCATTTTCATACATACAGCATGGACATTTTCTTTTTTGGCAGTGATTTACCTTACTCTGGTTCTCCCAGAACCTGCTACTTCTACCATAATAATTCCCCGAGCTATTGTGTCTGGCTTTGTGCGAGTTAAAAGAAGCGTATTGGTTATTTGAGTGCTTTCTAAGTTCTGGTGCTTCTGTACACCATTATTTACACATGTGAGAATATATCCATTGTTACCATTGGTTAAATTTTTCCAGTACCCACCAAGTAATTTTGCCACGACCGTTCAGGTGCTATCTGCTCCCTTCGTAACTGGAAGAACCGTCCATGCCAGGAGAATAGCGTGAAAGACAGGATTCCCAGCAGGAACGCAGGAGATATTACATGTCTGTGACCTTGGAGCAAAACGTACACAGCTGAATCTCCAAGGATTAGATATTCCCTCTGCACTCGTGTTGGCAGAGATGGCAGGGAAGAGTGAGAAACAGCAGGTTCTTGAGGGTTGCCTGGAGGTCGGCATACTGTCTGGTTTAGCCCAGATAATTTTGAAACAGAAGATTTACTCCATCCAGGAATAAATGCTACCTGAAGTGACAGTAACCTCTCCAGTTTTCTCAACGACAGAACAGCATAACTTACAAAAGAGCCTGATCATTGCTAGTAAATATGCATTGGAATAAAGATACAACTTGATTAGCAAGTCTAATCGTATACAATACTAAATTTTTTTGTGTTCGTAGATGCCGGAATGGCTTCACTAGAATATTGGATGGGAGATTAATAGCAAAAACTGCATGTTTTTTATGTCAGCTTCTGTGTGACGTGTCTTTTACTGTGAACAGGCAGATGTGTATAAACTGTACAATACTCAGAGATAAACATGGAGTAAGTTAAGTTTTACTTTTTGATTCTTTATTTTTGTGTGTGTTTATTGAAACTATTTAAAAAAAACAACCTGAAACCAATACAGAAATAGTTTGTGTATGCCAGCAGAGTTGAAATCACAGGTATACAACCGTTATCATGAAGATTGCCTGAAAACTATACATGGGGATGTCTTTAAAAAGCAACACCTTAATAGCAGTGTCTGTACCAGAACAGAAAGTTGAAAAACACCATACTTGCTTGTTATTTGACATTGGCCACATATTTCTACATGGCTGATATATTGAATATATTAGATAACCATGGATTTGTATATACAATACTGTATATAGTGAATAACGATGGATTTGTAAGTATCTAAGCTTCTAATATCAAGAAGCTTTGAAGTATGGTATTAAAGTAAGACCAGGACTGTTTGTTGAGCAGCCTGTGACCATCAGTGTTTCCATGCTGTTTTAAGTTGACAAGACTCTTTGTAAGGTGGTCCTGGAATGACAACATGATGCACAAAGTATCATAGGTGGATTTAAGGTTTGAAGTGTCGTAGTGTGTTGTACTTACAGTGCCGCCTCTATCAGTGACCAATACCCCTCTTTTCCCTAGAACTGAGCAAGGGAAGAGCTTTCTTAGAGCTGAACAGAGGGAACAAGGGAAGAGTAGAACAAAGAAATGGTCATTCCACAGCAGCAGAAGTATCCCTAACTCTTTCATTTGTTTGGTTCAAACACTGCTTTTGAACACATACTTCATTTGGCTAGAAATCGTTGCCACTGGTGTTGCAGTTGCCAAAAAGGATTTGTCATACAGCTCTTCCAAGGGAGTTACCACCACCAGACAGAAAAGGGCTGAAAGAAAATATACTTTCAGTGCCTATCGTTTGGGTACAGCTGTGCTACTCTAGTATGGAAAGGGACTGGACTTCCCTTTGGGGTGAAGCGGGGATGAACTTTGCTCTTTTGACGCTTCTGATGTTTTGAGGTACCCAGAACACTGCCAGACTTCTGTATTCCCTTCTTTTTCTTCTTGTACCCACCTGCTACAATTCTGTGAGTTTTTTGAAATGACTCTTGCAGGGGGCTGCTCTGTGAGCACAGCCGGCTTCTGGGGTTCCCATCACGGAAGGGATCCCCCCGGAGCTATCAGAGCAGGGAGGCTGCTGTGGGCTGCCGGTCCCCCCCTTGGCGCAGGTGTGGGTTATCCAAGTAACCTGTTGTCACATACTGTCTTCTGTCCTGCCAGCACTTGTTTGGATATTCAGGGGGCGTCCGTTGGGTACACAAGGGCAGGTGTTCAGCTTCAGCAAAATTCTTTTCCAAATCCTGGTTAAATAGGTTGGACCATGAATGCTGTATAGCCAGCCATCTTGTTTGTGGTGTTTGTTTTTCGTATTTGTTCGATTTTGCTGACATTCTGATGCCAGTGCTAGTGACAGACCCGGTGTAGTAGATGTGATTTTTCATAAGCAGCACAGCAAAGGTGCAGTTTTGCCTAAATTCATTCAGCACATATGTTCTGTTTTCCTGGCACATACAGATTTTCTACAGAACAGAATTTCTAATGTGCAAATACTTTCCTTTCTGCATTCACTTCTTGCTCAGGGAAATATGTGCCTTGTTATTTCGTGTGATTTGTTCAGATATTTGAGTTCAGAAGAATAAAATAGGACCGGTAGAGTTGGGAAACAGAGCTTTGCTAGCAGGCTTTTCTGAAGCTCATGGGTTGGTGGTTCAGCAGCTGAGCGCTTTCTCTGTCTTCATGTGGGTAATGAGGACTTTCACACAGGTACCTCCTAAATCCTGGGAGTCAGAGAACAGTTGAAAAGAGAGAATAGCACAGAGTAAGGTACATAACCTCTCATTAAGACATCCTGGCCGGATGAGGGAGCATGTTTCTACAAAACTCAGCAAAAGAAGAAAGTACCCAAGAGACAGGGATGGAGAGGAAAGTTGTTTACCACCATGGTGGCAAAAGCCTTGATTATATTCTTGCAGTTTTTGCTGTTTCTCTTTAGTTAAAGAGTTTTTACAGTATTTACAATGGTGCTGTTTCTCCCTCTCCCCCATTTCCATCAGTACAATCCCAGCTCTTTCTCTTCCTCCCCCATTGCACTCAGTGCACTGAAAATTCCCGCCTGTGCCAGTAATTTGTGTGGGGAGGGTGCTGCCTGTGGCACATCCCAGAACAGCTCTGCTGGCCAACTTCAACAGCAGAGAGCAGTTGTTTCACCTCGCGGGCTGTAGGATCTTCAGCAGCAACCCTGAAAAGGAAAGACATGATGTGAATACGTCAAATGTCTACAAGGGGGCAAATGATGTTACTGATGTTACTCGCATGCAATTGCAGCAGTTCCTGAATTCCAACTGCATGGATGAACTCCCATCCCATTTTCTCACAGTCACGTTTTCTATGCCATTTTTGATTATTCCTTAAGGATGCAAATCACTAGAAACAACAAATAGCTGGGAGTCCTGCTCGAACTTCTGAGAGCAGTGTCGTGTTGAGGTTTGGGAATTTCAGGGAAAATGAGAAGAACAACCAAAGACAAGTACGCGGTTTCTCCGCTGATGTAAACAAACCCGTGGCTCCTGCTCCCGGGGAGGGGACCTTCCTCTCCTATTAGTACAGGCTCTTTTGCTTGACTTACCCTGGGTTTGGGGCATGTGCAGTAACCTTAAATAGCTTCTTCAATGCCACTCTTCACTTCAAGCAAGATAGAACGTATCTGGAGCTATCGTTAGGGAGACGTGTTTATGTATTCTGAGCATATTGTTTTCTAATGGCTTTAGAAGCCTTTAAACAAAATCTCATCTAATTTCAGGAGTGGGTGTTTTTTTGCGGCATTGGAGGGGAAGTAAATATGACGCTTGTGCAAATAGTCACAGTTACTTTCTGCAAAGTTTTGTCCTCAGCAATACCTCTGTCAGTCACTAGCCACACTTAAAATTAAAGCAGACTGGGTTTGGGGTGTTTTGTTTGGTTGTGGTCTTTTTTCATGTTATTTTGGGTTTTTTTTTAGTTTTGTTTTTTTTTCTTTTTTTTTTTCCTTTTTTGTTCTTTTCTTCTTTTTCTGAACATAGGAAGTTCCACCTAAACATGAGGAGGAACTTCTTTACTTTGAGGGTGGCAGAGCCCTGGCACAGGCTGCCCACAGAGGTGGTGGAGTCTCCATCTCTGGAGACATTCAGAACCCGCCTGGACGCGTTCCTGTGCAACCTGCTCTAGGTGACCCTGCTCTGGCAGGGGGTTGGACTAGAGGATCTCCAGAGGTCCCTTCCAACCCCCACCGTTCTCTGATTCTGTGACTGACTGTACATAACCTGTCTCTGAACTTGGTTCCACTTTTCCTTTTACTCCTGATGTGAGAAATTCCTCTAAAGCACAGAAGTAACAGAACTTTTCATTGAAACAATCACATTTTTAATGTCAACATCACAAGAGAAACGTTAGCTTTAGTTTTCAGTCAAACAAAGATTTTGCTAAAATTCCTTTACCCTCAAAACACAAACGAGTAACATGGACATACACACTATAACTAGTAACATGGACGTACCGACTATAGAAAATTGAGCTGAAAATGTTAATCTTTTGCAAAACTCTGAGTAGCTAAGTAGAGTCTTCATTATGAAAAAAATCAGTCTTCATGCCAGCTGTAACTGAGTAGCAAGTATTTTAAACTTGCGTATCCAGGTACTCCTCTCTACACTTATTTTTCACCATTTTTGGTGGTAGCCTCTTATTTTTCTCCTGTGCACCACTTCCTTTGAAAACCAGACTCCTGAAGAGACTGAAGCTGATTCCTCCGATTCATGTGGGACATATTTGCAGAAATAAATTAATCTCTTCACTGAAACAAAAAGCAGGGTTGCAGGGGATTAGACTGGAAATTCAGGCTGCTCTGTAGTGAGTAGTCCGTGACGACTATAAGCTTTCTTGTGACTTCGAAGCCTTCACACTGGAAGAGCTGAAAGTCCTGATTTCAGAAAGATGCATAAATATGTGGCTGCTTTATATTTTCGTAGGATGGCATAACTTCGTGAATCCTTGGCGCGGAAGGCAATTAAGTGTGTGAGTGTGGACAGCTGTTTTCCATCAGTAGCTAAAGAATGGCTCATCCATCAGAAAAGACAGCGCTATCTCTGCATGTTCACAGCCAAAAAGATGTGGAGGTACTGGAGGAAGTCAGGTGATACTGAGTTGGGTGTGCTGTCTTCTTCTCCATAGCCTTTCCTGGGGAAGAGAGGACGGTGACAGAGCACAGTAAGATCATGCAAATCAAGCCGTACTCTCAGTAAGGCATGGATCACCACGGGTTTCTGATGATCGAAGGTCTGTGGCTGCAGGCTGCCCTTAGCGCGGTTGCAGTCTCCATTGGGGGGTGTCATCTTTGATGCTGTCCGAACTACTGAATAGCCAGAGGAGAGAGAGCGGACACCGTTTGCTGCCCTCGTGCCGAGACGCTGCTGCTGTTGTGCTTTCAGCGAAGAAGGACGGGAGGTCTGTGGAGCAGAAGACCTGGGCTTACCGGTGCGGTTGCGGGGATCCAGAATGCTTACATGGATCACTGTGTGGAACGGATCTACTCCTCGTTCAGCTTCTTTAAATTACAGAAGCGAACCAGGCGCAACAGGGATCGGGCTAATCCTTTTTACTGTTTGTGTCAAACAGTCCTCGCTCATTAAAAACTGGAATTTCTTTTTGCATGAGACGAGTAAGTCAGCGTAGGCTGCTTACCCACTTCCAACTCCGACTGCTGAGAAAGTCATTCTTTTCTTTTGTTTTTAGTAGGTTAAGGAACATCATTTTTATGCTAACCTTTTTTTCTTTTGAATTCTTTTCTACAGATGCCTTCCAGAAATCTTTGGATGTTCGATATGTTACTATAGATATATAGTAAAATTTTGACAGCTTTCTTATTGCTCAAAACCTGCGGTTCCCTGCAGAGACCTTTTCTTCACTGTAGCCTTATTGCCAACTTGTCAGAGCATTAATTAAACTAGAAGAATAAGGCATTGCATGTCATTTCCTATACTGGATGCCTTCATGTCAGGGACGTATCTCCATGGCAAAAACCTGTATATAAACAAAAAATAAGCCTGGCAACAGTACAAAAGCTCATGCGGGCTTTTAAGTGAAAAATGTGGCAAAAGAAAATATGGAATTTAAAGCAAAGTATTTCTAGAGAAAACGAAGAGTTTGCTGAATACTTCATTCCTTAAGCACAAATGTGATGATTTCATTTGGCTACTATGTGTATTCCCGTGTTGTTTTTAATCTCCATATTTTAGATATGTATTGGCTCAAACCTTAAAAGGTTTCTCATTCTAAAAACCCTCATTCATTGTAGGTAGACTGAATGTTCCTTAGTGGGATTATGGATTCTCTGTGTGAGCACATAAAAATGTGTATAGTAAAACTTTATTCCATACAAACCACGAATAATTTGCACACGTTTCATTTTGCTGCATGGATCAAAATGTCTTCTTTTCATATATTATACATCACATCTAAATTTTATGTACATTTACTCTGCTGTTTAGAAATCAAAAAATACAGCACATGTGTTGATGCTTTTCCTGCAATAAAATGAATAGATGCTTAAACTATAATTGCAATCCGCCGCTTGCTAACCCTGCAGGCAGGGCCACGGCATTAGAGAAACAGGATTATTTTTCATTCTTTCTCGCATTTTCAGGGCTGTGGTTCTTTGTGACTCTTCACAAAACAAATTTGATGGTTCAATGCCAAGTTAAAAGAAAAAACAAGAAATATTTTCAAGAGCCGAGAGAAAAGATGGTGTTACGGGGACTGTAAGATGAAGAGGTGATGTCTGGAGAATAAAACTGTCGTGGGCACACAGGGGCCTTCCCTTTCCTCTTGCCATGTACAGAGCAGTTCCGGATGGGTTACATACAGGCACTCTCCAAGAAGGAGGAACGCTTCAACTGGTTGTACCTGGTTGTGCCAGCGCGCCTTGGGACAAGCAGAGGGACAGAGGGACATCCGTCACTTACTGGCTTGGTCACAGCCCCAACCAGAGCACATGAGCGTAAGCTTCTGTGCTACCAAAAAGCAAAGGGACCTGGAGAGCACTTGGTTGTAGCTTCCCCTTGAGCTCAACACGGGAGCACCGGCAGCATCTGAACATGTCATTTGAAACATTTGCCAGCTTAGAAGATCCTTGCTGTTGTGAGGAAGCTCGATTAGGTCAATTCACGTGTTTCTGGGCTGGAGCTGCATGGCTGCTCTCCACGAGCAACCTTCAGTCCTCCTCCAGGAGCTCCATGCCCAAGGTGGGCGACGTGGCCAGAGGTTTTGTGACTGTGGTGGTGGAGACGGGCAGATGCAATGGCTGCGCTGCCAGGAGCTGCCTGTGGCAGCATACGCAGCACGTTCCCCTTCTCTCGGTGTCTTGACTGACTGTCGCCGGTATTTCGGATGCATGTGCAGAAGCGCGGCGTGGGTGCCAGTCTCGGAGTTACACTTCAGCAGAGCAGTTTCACACTTGCGCTACTTCTGATCCTGCACGAACCCTTCCCTGATAAACCCTGTAAGACGGTTCTGGTGACACCAGCTGGCTGTTCGCTGGGGAGTCAGCGCTCAGGCATTTCGCATCTTGGGCAGCCTCTGAGGCTGTACCTGGGAGCCCAGCGGTGACCGGAGTGTGTCCCCAGGACTTGGGGCTGTCCCTGAAGCTGTGGATGAGGGGTCTCCTCCTTCGGCTCGAAGGGTCACCCCTTCGGTCAGTCTGACATAGTCAGGAGCTTGAGTGAGCGCTGGGCACCCCGGGTGAGAGAGGCAAAGTTAAATTCTGCCACGCTCGCACCTCCTCTGAAGTGCCAGAGCGACGCCGTGAGCCTCCCGGCTTAGAAGAGGCCACGTTTTCAGCGCAGCGTCTGCCACGGGGCGCGTTGCCCTGTGCCTGTCTGCGGCACTGCCTCTGCCAGCAGGACGCATGGGGGGCTTGCGGCGTTTCGCCACGGAGAGCTCGCCTCCGCCTGGGGCAAGGGACAGCGTGGAACGTCTGCCACGGCGAGGCTCGATGTCCTCCCTGGTTCCCTCCCAGCCATCCCCTCCACTAAAGCATCCTCACCATTACTCAAGCAATTGTATTCCTCCCCCTTTTTTTTTTTTTTTTAAATAAGTCTCTAAAAATTATTCTTTAAAAATTTCTGATGAATAGCATTAATCCCCTAAGAGAGGAACACTCTAGATTGCTTAGCTGCAAACATCTTTTATTCATGAGCAGCGCATGCCATACATTCACTCCCTCACTCCAGTCTCAGGCATTATTTCAGGCAGAAGAAAGCACATCTTCAGCATCGTAGGCTTTTGAACAATCACAAAATGTATAATGAAGTGGCAACACCTCTCAGAGGCAATAACCTGCTGAAATATTACAAGCCTTTATAGTCAGTGGGCATTTTAAAGCCTTAACTTGTAACCAACAGAACTTTGTTATTAAACGACGACTTTTATGTACACAGTCGGATCTCTCTGTACTTTTCCAAAGGATGATGAAGTGCCATCGTTACGTTTTAAATGCTGTAGAACTTTTTTTCCTTCTCCCTACATGTATGGAGTGAATCCTAAACGATAAACCCTGCCAGTCTGAGGGTTGCTTTTTCTCTCCAACTGCTTGGTTTTTAACTTACAAAGCCCTTAACATAATTTTCCCCAGCACATCCAGTAACTCCCTTTCCCTTTGTTTGCTGGGAGCCCCAAGGAGAGGCATGCGCACGTCTTTAAGTCTGCTGCAAGCTTGTAACCTGCCATTTCCCCTCAGGTCTATTTTTAAAAACCCAGGTGAAATAGAAAGCCTGGGGCCGTGCAAGAGTTGGTCTCCTCAATTAATTTAACAAGTTTCTTTTTGTGAAGAAATGAAGCAACAGCACAAGTGAAAAGTCTGTAGGAAAACCTGCTGCTTCAGCCTAACTTCCCAGGGCCGGCTACTAAGTGTATTTGGCCATCAGGAGAATTAGCTTTGATTTCTCATTACAAGTTTTTTAAATGCTGAGGATTAACTGCATTAGAGGGGCAAATCCAAGGACTTTGACTCCAGCAGGTTTGGGGGGGGGCTCTAGATACACGTGAGGTTAATGATAGGAGAGCCCACCTCTTCAGCTTGATCCCTGGAAATGGAATTGACCTTCTCACAGCTCAATTAGGGATAAGTTTATATAAATATATCTTAATGTTCGACCCCAATCTCCGTTACATGCCCTGGTTCAGTTGGCCTGTGAATAATATGGCCTCCTGTCAGCAGAAGGAGACAAGGCCCTTGTTCAGATGGTCAGAGTCAGCAGCCCAGCAGAGATGGCTCCAGCTGAGGCTCTAACTGGGGCAGATGGGAAAGCTCGGACCAACTGCGCAGAGCTGAGCCAAGTTTTCTGCTTTTCACCTTTGGTACTCGGCTGCCATTACTCCAACTTTTACGTTTAGCAGTACTTTCACAGCTGTATGGTGTTTGAAGGTGGCGTTTCTCTTCCAGCTGTAATTTCTCCATCAAGGCTAAGCCAACCACCTTGTGCCCAACACACGCAGTTTTCACTCTTTCTGGTGAAGGAACAGAAGAGAAGGGCTCGGATGAGCACTGTGCTGAGAGATGCGCAGAGCCGGGGGCAATACCGGCTCTTTTGGACTCAGCACTCCTGATCCTCACGGGCTGTGCAAGGCTGGAGAGCAAAGCCCCAGCTGAGCATCTCCAAGCCTCCACCATTCCCCACCACAACAGGGCTCAGTCCCGCAAGACTCGGTGGGTAATGTCCCCTTGCCAATGGGTCCCCTCCGTCCCCAGCTGTCCTGTGTCCTGTGCTTCCACGATTTGCTTTGTGCCAGTTCTGGAGCTGATCACACCCCAGCGTGAGACAAAAACGGAAGGGCTTTTGGCCATGCCTGCGGGATGGGCAGGGGAGAGGGAAGGCTGTGCTGTGGTAGCTATGAGCCATCAGGATCAGCTCAGCTGCTCCCCAAACCACCCCCTAAACGTGTTCAGCCTCTGTTGTTTCCCTGGAGAGAGATGTTCCTTGGGTTTGGCCAGTGCCACAGCTTGTGCTCTTCTTGCCAGTGTCTATAGATGGGAATGCTGTTTAAGAAATACCATTTAAAATGGATTAGCCTCCTAGTCTTGCAGAAGAGGAACTCTGTAGTCAGGCTTGGGGTATCTCTAAGGAGCTCTGGAGAAGCTTATGCTGTGGCTATACGTATGACATTGCTAAACAGAGAACACCAAAGTTATTAAACCTACCGTGTTCATGAGCTTTAAATTCATTGGCAACGTTTTAGTTTTTTTAAAAATCATGCTCTAATCTTTCAGAGAACAGAGCCTCTGCTTAGAGATGCTGTTCCAAGGAGAACCAGCCACCTTACGAGGTGTCCCCTTGATTTATAGCTGCAGCAGCATGAATTTCACATAACATGATAATATCCTATAAAGTCTCAGAGCTCTACACCGAGTCCTGCATAGATAACGGGTTGAGCAGTACGCAAAGTCAGGATGTGATAATAACGTCTTTCCTTCAGCATGAAACGATGCTATTTGGGATGCCATGCTTCTTGGATGTGGGAGCAGTAATCCTATTATCAGTCATCAACAATAAACGACAGCGCTGCAGATACCCGTTTGCTAGAGCTGATACAGAGAAGCTATTAGGAAGCAGCCTAACCGGCATGCTGAGGTTTCACCTCCTAGTTCTTGGCAGATTTTCTCTGCAGATATCTGCCCATTTGCAGATTATTTTTTTTTTTTATCGCTATAAATAAGAGGACATTTATCTCGCAGTGACATAGTTATTATTTCAAGCCATCAGTTGTACTTCAGCACTGATTCGGGAGATCCCCTCCCAGGTCTTGGGGCTGTCTCCTGAAGAGTCTGGTACTCCCAGAGACCCTCCAGGCACGGAAGAGCAGGACGGTTTGTGTACCCGTTAATGACTGCACCTACGGGGATGGGCAGCAAAGAATAGCGGCAAAATCTGCCATAAATTACCTGCGAGATCCCAGGAAAGGTAGAAAAGTAACACCCAACTGACAGTGCCAGGCAAACAGATGAGTTTTCATCATCTTCACACCTAGCCCATCCTTTCCAGCTATGGCATACTTTTTGATTACACTATGTTATTTTACAGCTAGTATGAAATATTTAGGGCTTTAAATTTACATAGTCGTAAGACACGCCATTGTGCAGTACATCTTACAATTCAAATACAGGAGCTGTATAATTGCATGCATACCTCCACAAAATTTTATTACTGGGGGAAATGCAATTTTATTCTGGCACATTGTTGGAAATTATTTCTGTAATGAAATCCTAGGAAGAATTTCTTTAATTAAGTAGAACTGTAAACGAATGAATTGGGTTATCTTTCTTTAGGCTTCATGTGCTGGGATTGCAGCTGTGCTTGGACTGGCCGTTTGCCTTCCCGGGCTCCGAGCATGGGTTAATCCAGCACAGCAAAGCAGACCGAAGGGGAAAACGTTGACGCTGCTGCTCTGCCCATTCATACCTTCGATGTATTCATACCCACTCACTTCGGTCCTTTATTAGCAGCCTAAAGGAACTGCTGCTGACTGCTGAGATACGGCTGTACATCACCCTCACGGCATTTCTTGACCAGCTATAAGACTCTTAACTGCAAGCACTTCATAGGCCCTGGTAAGTAAGATGGTTACCAAAGTGTCCCATCTATTTTTTTTCTTGGTGATGAGTTATTGCACCGCAAGCATGAGCTTTCCCCATGACAGACAGGTCGGTGTACCTCTGCAGGGGGGTCCCTTCCCATCAGCCGATCTGCATCTCTGATGCTGGGTGATTTTGAGCCCTGTTGGCAGTCAGAGGTTCACCTGAATTCACCCAGATTCACTTCTTCCCCTGTATTTCCTTTCTTCCCTAACTTTGCTTGTTTTCCCCAAACTTCCCTACCTTCACACATGTATAAACACCAACCTCCAGCACCTAACTCCAATCATGGATGAAGTTTTGGGTGCTATGAGGTACCCGATGAGGTGCTAGCACCCATCCCGTAGGTGCCCACCTCTTTCACTGGGCACTCCAGCACCTTCCTCATGCAGGAAGGGATGTGGCAAAGGGAGGTAGACAGTGCTTGGCCAATATGAAGCTGACTTTGGAGAAGACCACAGGGAAAAAGATGCTTAGGCAGTCTTCCCATGACTAAAGGGAGAGATGGAAATAATCTTTTTAAAAAAGAGACAGAGAGGTCCTCCTACTTTTCTTAGCAATGCACGTTTTTATCCTTTTACGCATCCCCTTTTTCCCTGGCCACAGTCGCCTTTCCTCTCTAGTCAGCAGCACCGATGTGAGTGAACAGCTTTCTCCGTTGGGAGATGCACGATTCGCACTCCTCTTGGCCGGGGATCAGAGGAGGCCCCGCAGCTCCTCGCACAGCACCCCGCACCGGCACCTTTTCTAGGGGCTAGTTGACTTTGCTAAACCTTGCACTGGACACCTTGGATGTTGACACAATGAATTCCGATGGAGAATGGCTTTTCAAAATGACATTTCTGTAAAATCGGCCGTTGCCAATCGTTTAAAAATACACACGGGATCAAAGTTCTGTTTACCCTGGGTTTAATAATTACTTCAGCGATGCGAAGCTGAGCCCAGTGACACAATAAACCTTCCTGTCCAGCTTGACATCCTGTACGTTGAGATGATGTTGACTCATGACTTCAGTCACTGTTTACAAATATTGGCCTGGGAGGTCGTTATAGATCAAAATAAATGATGTTATCAGGAAAGCGAAGATGGAGGAATCCTACAAAAATGACCCAAATCTAATGAAAGCGTCCTCTAAGTGAAGCAGGTGGTGGAGCTAAGCGTCTCCTTCGGGCTTTTGCTCTTCTGTGATCTATCAAGGGAAGGATTTACATTTATCTCAGCATAAGGATTCATTACGGTGCCATTTTTAAACGCAACCTACAGAGCCCTAACAAGAGGTGAAACCAGGGTCACTGTTTAACTCACGGATCAATAAATCTTTTCCATCCTTGAACTGTAATGTCAAATGCCATTGCCTAAAAATTCCTCACCCAATACACCCAGGTATATCCATTCCAGTTATATTCTCCTCTCGGGGTACAAATAGCAGGCACATAGCCTCAACTACACTTCACAGCCGTATGTGCAAGTTCCTTTACTTGCAGGTAAAAGCAAATCTAATTTCAACATCTATAAATAAGTAAATATGTTCTGATTCATTTTAAACATCCATAAGTTTCACATCGCCAATGCAGTAATTATTCTCCAACTCTTCCATTTCTTAATCAGAGTAAAATCTTTGCCTTATTCACAGTGACAACACAACGTTAACATCTTTGTAATTCAGATAAGCGAGATCTTCTCTAAGAAATTCAGGGGGAAAATATGCAACCTGACAGAACAGCATGAAGCTCCCATATGAGAATCCTAGGAGGAAGTGTCTACATATTTCAGAGTAAAATCAAAGGAAGCCATTAAAAAGGAGCACATTGTCTAAAATGTGTTGAAATGAGACATGTATTTATTCTCTCCCTGAGGTAAAAACCTGTACAACTTTGGGTTTACAACCCATAAATTATCAAGTCGTTTCTCACTTGTGGAATAAATAGCATCCGAGAGTGTCTGCATCCACACATCAGCTGAAGCTGGAGAGAGCTAAATTTACAAAACATTGAATCAGGAGGTACGTGAGACTTAGTAAACAGCATGAAATCCAGTGCCTCCAACAAGGAATATTGCAGCTAATCAGCAGGTTTTCAACTTTTCAAGAAGTTTCTGCCGGAGTTCACGGGATGCTCAGGGTCCCTCTGTGGAGTTCGGCGGAAGAGTGAGCGCAGCCCATGGAGGTGGATGTGTGTAAAGGATGGAGAAGCCGAGGAGGCTGCCGAGACCCAGCCTGGGCAGCAGCTCTCGTTTTGGCCAAACTTAAAGGTGGTGTTTTGGGGCCACCAAGCAAATACGGTAGGGTGACAGGTGGTCGAGATTATCTGAATTCCTGGCTGCGCTGTGCCTTTCCTCCTCGCTCCTCTCCTGAAGCCCACCCATCCCGGCACCTTCCCTGCGTGGATATAGGTCAATATTTGAAAATATCAGCAGAGCCGCAGTTCTCCTGCCCGCTCCACAGTTCAGTGCCGATGCAGATGCCTGGCTCCTGTGCAGTCCCAGGCTTAAAAGCTTTGAAGGGAAAAGCACAAACCAAAGGGTTTCAGCACAGGGTGTCCAGGGCCCTCATCCCACATCCCTTCCAGTTATTGTTCCCTCATAAGACCTTTTGGATACATTGCTCTCTGAGCAAAGATTTCTGCATTGGCATGAGCGTCCTTGCCACCCAACCCGCAGAGCGTGGAGGAAAGGGCTTGCGACTCACCCTGGTGCTGGGGTCCATATTCAAATGGCAGGTCGGGTCTGAGAGCTAGAGGTCGTGAGAGCACCTCACGGGGGGCGTCTGGCTCCTGCAGGAACTTGGGGCAGCTTGGTGGTGGTCCACAGTGATGCTTTGCCCTGGAGCAGGACTGGATTGCAGCCAGGATAGACCCCAGAGCTCTCTAACCCCGCAGTGAAGCATGTCTGGAGCATCAGGTGTGGATCTGCCCTGAACTTCAGAGCTTATCGGCAATTACCTGTTGCCTTCGTAATTAATGAACTCCTGGTCTCATTGTGTATTTTTAAGGGCAGGTGTCCAGAGGCTGGACCACACGGTGTGTCTTCCCGGTGCTGAAGATGTGCCCACGCTGGCAGGCTCTGGAGGAGCCATGAGTGGGTTTTCCTGTGGAGGATGAAGCCGGACCTTGTCCCGTGGCGTTCATGGGGTCAGTGCTCCACAGAGGCACGAGCATCACCCCTGAAGGGAAAGAGGAGCAAACATGGGCAAACAAATTGCAGGGGGAAAAAGAAACCGACAAAGATGAATGTGGCAGATGAAATGTAACCAAGCATGTTAACACAGGGTCAGACAAAGATTTAAAAAATCTTGTACTCAGGATATTAAAATTGTACTCCCTGGTGTGTACCTACCTGCACCTCTTTTCTAAACATTATTTCTGCTACATTTGCCTTGAATTAAGAAAGAGGCTTTTCATCTTCGAAGCAGTCAGACCTGCAATTACACCGACCCAAGTTTTGCATGAAGTAATATTTTTTCCTGCCTTAAACACATTTTGTGCTCAAAATGAACTTGTTAAATAGTCTGTCATCTCGCGTTTCCTCCTCTAAAGATGCGGACAACACCTGAATAGTTAATGAGCTGCAGTGCAGTTTAATCAGAGTGAGAAAAACACTATTTCAAACAAAGAACAAAGTTGTCCCCTCCAGTTTCTCCCGCAGCCTCCAGCTTCCTACACCGGTCACTGGGTCACCAGGTCATCCTGCACGTGGTGGCCTTCAAGCACACCCTGAGCCAACCTGCCCGAGCCCCAAGGGCCGCACACACGTTTTGGGGGGACGATGCTCCCTATCACCTTGCTTCACCAGCAGACATTTAGGCCAATGTGAAATGGGAGGGCAAAGGCAACGTGCTGCCCCACGTCATGGCCCAACGAGCCCACTCCTCTTTCGGTGTTTCAGTCTACGTAGGGGCTTAACAAAATGCTTTACTCACCCAGTAAGTAATTTTACCAGGACATGGTCATAACAGCATACGAGCGCATTGGTGTGTCTCCAGTCGTAGCCTCAGAGCAGCCGCTGCCCACACGTCCCTCCTGCCCGCGGCAGCAAACGGCGTTGGAGCCGCACACGGGAGCGCAGAGCTGTGCCACACGTAACATTATTAGAGCAGCTTTTGTTCCAAGACGTTGAGCACATAGAAGAAAAATATTACCTATTGGCTGGGTTGTAAGTTCCCCTTTGTATAAAATATGAATAATGTTCCTTACCTGTGTTTGCGAAATGCTTTGTCCCTGGGTACAGAGTCTGTAGACAGCCACAGCAACGCTGTTATTTATTACTTTCCTTAGGCACCTGGAGTTATGAAAACATACTTTTACTTTGATCCTCTGCAGGCCCAGTAGCCCGCAGGAAGAACACCATTCATCAGCGGCCGCGCTGTGCCTGTCGCTGTAAGGGAGGGACGGAGCGAGACACATCTCTCCTCGGCCACCTGGGAGCACGCTCTTCCCAGCAGCGCGAAGGCGGCCGGGTAACGTCCTCTCAGTGGGCCAAATGTGTGAAAACGTGCAGAAATAAAGTGGTGATTGTGGCTGGGAAGCAGCCGTTAAGGGAATTTAACTCAGCTGACTGTGGCAAGTAAAGGCGCCATCAGTAGTTCCCGGTACTGACCAGTGAGTTATTGCGTATGTGATTTCCAAAATCCAGCTCCCTTAGCACATTGCTATGTTAAATCTGTTGTTGCTTTCATTGTTTTATCCCCGAAGAATGTGAGAAAGGTGAATTACTGACTTTCCTCAGCTTGTTCTGGCTGCAAATGGAGCTTCAGCTCCTCAGGGCTTCGGCTCAGGGGCAGCGAAGCAAACAGCGGCGGCGGAGGGAGATGGATCTGTCTCCCACCTGCTGCCAGAGGTTACTGCTGCTCTGATGGTGTCAGCAACCGAAAATATCTGCCCGAGTCAGCTCGAGCTGAGGCACGAGGGTGGAGCAGCAAAGGTGTAGGTGCTGAATCAGCTCTGGTTTGGAGCTCGGAGGGACGTTAGCGGCGGCGCGGGGACGGGACATGGCAGGAGCCACCTGAACTTCTCCTGCAGGATTTGCTTCAGCTGCTCTGCCAGAGCCCACAGGCAATTTTTGTGCTTCTTGCCCCAAGATTACGTTTTGTTGGCCAATAACCTTCAACCAAGTATTGTAACCTTGCTCTTACCCACACGGAAGGTCAAAACTTTCTGAGCCTGATGTCAATTTCATTAGTGATGGGGGCTGGGCTTTGGTAAATGCTTGCTTAAAAGTTGCTATTATACGCAAAAGGATTAAAATCCCAAGAACTGAGTGAAAATAGCACAAGGAGCAAACTGCAGTCCTTGGGGTTCGGTCCTTGCTGCGTGTGTCAGGAATCGTATACTTGAAAGTCTGCATTTTTGGTGTGGGGGGAAGAAAATATAATAGACAATAGGGTGCCACGGGATAGAATAACACAGCCGGGCAGGGTCCCCATGACTCATGCCCAGAAGATCTTTCCTCAGGAGTGGGAGTCGTAATAATCCACAACAAACTATTGTAACCCGCTGAATGTCACAAGTGTCTCTGAAGCCGCCTTAACGTCCCGCGGCAATCATTTTCCGAAATACATGACACCATGTGTTATTTTGCTCCGTGCCAGACACATTTAAAGGCACTACCTTGGCTTCCCTTTCAGAGGTTCGTTTGAACCACTCCTTTCTCTTTCTCTCTCCTCCGGCCCCCTCCCCAGGACTGGGTGACGCTCCCTTCACTTCCAGGAGAAATGACAGCAGCGTTCTGCTGCTTGGAACAATGTTCTGGTTTATCTCCAGGAGACAACAGTAGGTGGTTTACTTTTTGGCATTTCTGTCTCTTTTTGTTACTTTTCTAGGCCATTTGCCAAAGGGAAAAAAAAAAAAAAATAAATACCATGCTTTGCATTTCTGTATCTTCTTCCATTCTTCTCCTAGAAGATTTGACAAACATCCTTTGATTTTGAGCCAGGCTGCTGGCGGGCGGCCGCAGCCGCTCCAGCCCCACCGAGCAAATGCTCCTCAGGCTGCTCCCTGGGTCGCTGGAGGTGGGACGTGGTGTGTTCCACTGCAGGAGAGCAGCAGATGTGCAGCAACGGGGCAAAGGCAGAGGTGGCTACAGCCTGAGCTGCGTTTCCACCTCCTCCTGAGCCGTGGTGATCTCACGCTTGATCACCACAGTGGTGGTGCCTCTGTAGTACCTTCTGTTTCAACAGAAATCCCATCGGGAGTCACCAGGTTGGGTGGCCATTGATCTCTCGCCCAGCCCTGGGTGCCGTGGATGGCTGTTTGGCAAGGAGGACGCGGAGGTGGATGGGCAGAGCTGGTCCTGGAGTGGAGCCCACCGGCAGCCCCGGGGCAGGGCTGCCCACGCAGCCACACCTGCAGCAGTGTGGGAGCAGCGCCCGTGCCTGGAAACCCAGGATTTCCAGCTCTGTGGTGAGGAATTAAGTCTGTGTGTACAGCTAATGAAGATAACTCCTTTCCTCTTATCTTATTGGAAGAAGGAGCAAGGGGAAGGCCAAGAAATTAGCCAGATAGTGTTGCCAGGAGCGGTGCCCTGAGATCCCTGCGGTGGCTGATAAAGCCATGCTGTGACCACGGAGCGGCAGAGACAACGCCGTGATCCCAACCCCGCCTGAGAGCAGGGGGTGGAGGATATTTAAGTCACTAAGCTGCAAACTCTAGTCTCCCCAGGTCACTTTGGAGACATCACCCACCTCCTCCTTAGGGACAGGAGCTGGTGGCACATGCTCTTGGGGCACACACCCTTCTAGAAAGGACTTTGGAGAGAAAAATGTCCAAACCCCTGAGAATTTCTTCCAAGTAGCTGACGTGTCCCAAGGACAAGATCATGGCACAGCAGCCAGCGTGACAGTATGATCACAGAGGCCAGGAACCTCCCTCTTCCTAAGGGACAGGAGGGATGGGGTTTGAAGTACTGACATTTAGTGGGCAAACTAAAGTCAGGAGCAACTTCTCCACTCACCTCACCTTGGGGGTTACCTGCAGTCCCCCCTCCCGTGGCCCTGCAGACCCCTGAGGGCAGTGGGAGACCTCCCAGAGCAGCAGACACCCACGAGCACTGTGATTCTGTAAAGGAGCTGGGGAGAGGGGCTGCTCCTCACCACCAGTGGTGGTGGGCATACACAGGGGTCCTCCAGCCAACTGGGTATCTTCTGCCACATCTTTTGGGGAAAAGCAGTGAGTATGGATGTCTGTAGGTGTCACTTTTCCAGATATTCCCTTGCCAATGGACCGAGTGCTGCAGGGACACGCAGGCACCCAGGCTGGTCATGTATTTTTTATTGTAGAAGGGGCTACGATGGAAAAGGCAATCCACGGCCAGCACATTGACTGCCACAAGTCCCTGTGTAGGTACAAGAAGCTGAGCAACGGGGTTGCACTGGCGCTTCTGAGGTCCCCTGTGCAGGGCTGGGGCTTCAGAGGAACTTTGAGAAAACAGAGGAAATGCAACGATGAGCAGGGATTTACAGGTACACCCTGGGATTTGTTTTCACTCTGTAACACCCATCAGAAATCTTTAAACCTGCTACAAGCCAACACATGATGACCCAGCAGCGTATTTTAAGATGCCAGTTTCACAGGTCCATCCCCTCCCCTCTGTGGCAGCTCTCCAAGAGCCTGTTCAGTTTTGTGAGCGTGGCGTCTTTTCACACCATTGTGCATCGTGTCATACAAGAACTGGGAGGACCCGCGTCTGCCGGGGATGCTGCTCTCTGGGGAGTCTTCTTGAGCGGTCACCACTACGAGGAGGGCTGAGCAGGGAGCTCACTGGGACTTACGGATCTGCTCAGCTTATTGAAGAAATGGGTAAGAGGAGACTTCTTCATAGCTGATGTGCCTTCACAGGGAGATACTTCTGCCGTGACTCAGCTCTGATTTCTAGCATTGGTGGAGCAAAGTCCAGAATGGGGAGGGGAAGATAATTGTATTAAAAATGAAAATATATTATATGGGTCAATTAGTCAAAAAAAGCACCCTTACACCATACTGAAGAGTGAGCGATAGAGTTTCTATCACTGGAAAACTTTGAGACCTTATAAAATAAGGTTGTAGCTTGGCCAGAAAGCCCTGAACTGGAGCGGAGCTTCCCTGGTGGAGCCCTATGATCCACCTTACTGGGCGTTGGGAAGAAGTCAGGAGCACCTTTCCGCTTCAAAGCTGGCGATGCAGACGCCTTGTTTTACTGAGAGCACTGTGTCGTTAGTGTAAAGGCAGCTTGGTAGTATCAATCAGTATCTAACCTAGTACAGTCGCACCCTGACCCGCTGCCCATCCCGGGCTGGTTGATATGGTCTCACATCAAAAATTGATGATGCTGAGACACAGAGGGACAGATTTCCCTAAGAGAAGCCAGGGGCAGAGATGGGAGCCTGACAGTTTTCTCCCAGTGACTGGATTGCTCCTTAGGAGCATAACCATGATTCCTCTAGAGGATAAAACGCTGTGGTCTCACTTATACTTTATATTATACAAGAGATTCTCATTGACAACCACTCTGAGCAATTTTTCAGTGACCTTCTTAAAGGGAGCTGGGAGGAATATTTGACTTACAAGTGATGAATTTTAGACTTATGGTGAAGGATTTGGAGTAATGAAAATTATCTGCTTATTCTATAATATTCTGGCTTATCCTAATGCTTTGCTCTGCTACTAATACGAATTAAGATTTTTTAAAAATTAACCCATGAGTCTGATTTTCCAAGCAGTCTTATTTTGGTTGAAAAAGTAATTTTGTGGGTCAAAACTGGAGTGGAGGTACCATTCCTAACTTCCTTAATGTATTCACACGGTCACTGCATGCTGGTCCTGTGTTTTATGGTCCTGATGTATTTCTTGCACAGTGTTTGCTCTGAAAAACAACCAATTTGACCATTTCTGAGCAGACGGAATTAAATAAAAGTAGCATGGCTGTGCCGCTCTGGGGATGCAAGGCTCTGGTGAGATATTTTCAATAAGTGAAGGGAGTGTTGGGAAGGAGAAAGAAGTCGCCACTAGTTTGTTCGTCCCTTCACACTCTGCAACTGTCCCGCAGACACCCCTACCTCCGTCCCCTGCATCCCTCTCTGTCCCTCAGCCAGTCTCTGCTGCTGGGCCACCGTGGGGAGCCCGCTCGTGTCAAAAGCCAGAGCCAGGATCCCGCTCCCACTGCAAAAGATATTCTTTAATGCAAAAAAAAAAAAAAAAAAACCAACAAAAAAAAAGCAAAACAAAAAGGAAAAAAAAAAAGCTATTCAGTTTAGTGCATAAATGCAGTGACACAGTCGGTGAGGGCGGCCAACACATTAACCCCTATGTCGATGGGCTGAAAAACAAATCTGAGCGTTCGGTGGCCCCGGTGACCGGGTCTCACATAGGTCACGAGTTTTGACACCCCCCCCATGTATGTCCCGCGCTGGGCTGCGGGTCAGGGAGCGTGGGGGCGGCGGGACGGATGCTGCAGCCTGGCCGCTGCCGGGGACCCCCCCTCCTCCCGCACACCCAAGTCCGGCAGTGGGGATCCTGGCTCATCCGCAGGGTCTGTGTAAATCAGCTTTGCTGTAACTACCGTTCAGTTTTTGCTGGGGTCGCCTTCGCACCCATGGCCTGGAAAGTTTTTGTGGTAGACGGTAGGCAAACAAAATCTATCCCTGCAAAATGCTTGCGGTCCTGCGGGCTGCAGTTGTGTGCCTTAGATAAGGGTGTTGAATCTTGGATGGCCACGCACAGGTCCACTGACACTCAGTCACACAAATTGTATGTTTTAGATACGTTTTAAATGCAGAGATGATAAGAGAAAACCCTCAAAACCCACCATAAAGTGTATTTCCAGATCTTTGCGCTTTTAGTGACTGTTAAATAAAAGAGAAGGAATACCTTTTCCAGGTCTGTGAAAGTTTAGCGGTCATTAAATAAAACAGAAGGACTATCTTTTACAGACTTCCTCAGGATTTACATCCCATTTTCCCTCACAAAGTAAACTGTTAAAACTGTCCCAGCCTGTTAGCCCTGTGTACCTTGGGTCCTTGGGGTTACTCAAGCTAGAATAGTGAAGTGGAGAGATAAATTAGGCTGTAAAATGGACTAAGCGTTTCTTTTGTGGCCACTGACATTTAAAAAATTCTTCAGATAAAGGCTACCCACAATAAATATTTGCAAGTTAATGAAAGCCTTGGAAACTTCAGTATGCAGATGTAACACGGGTAAATACCCAGCATTTCTTCACGGAAATCCAGAGCAGCAAAGGGATAGCAGGAAACAATAGTCACGGGCATGAATATTTGTTGTGGGAGATGCCTCTTTATATAAGACATGTTTATTTAAAGGATGTTGAAAATCAGATTTGCAAAACAAGATCGAACATTAGAATTGTAAATAACCAGAATCAAGTGGAATTTCCTTAAATATACTTAGGTACGCTCCGCACGTGTTGCTGAGAGGGCACGGCAGCACAGTGGATCAAAAACAGAAAAAAGTATATTCTTATGCCTGTGTTGCACCCAAAATTGTACATTAAATGAAAGACCACCCAAATTAGGAATATATAAAAGCAAGACCCATAATGATTGTTGTGTACTTGTCTTCAGAAATGTAATGCATAACAGATATTCAGAATAATTTTAAGCTCAAAGTCCCTCCCAGCACCTTCTTTTCTAGCACAGAGCGTAGTTTATTTGCTGTAGGAGATTTAAATCTTTAAAGCAATTTCATAAAAATAAAATATATGAGGTATTGAAGCGTAAGAACTTTCCACCTTTTGAAAATATTCATCCTTAAATTCTGTTATTAAGCGAGACAACAGAAAGTTGTTAATACTTGTTCCCTGTTTGAAGTTTTTTAAAACCTTATATTCTTTTTTAATGGCCACAAGACCAATAATAAATTTAAGGGTTTAGGCTCACCTATTTGATAGCATCCGCAGAGTTTGTAAATAAATGCTTTTCTGAAATAGAAAAGCCTTCTAATACTCTCTTTTATATTCATACCTCATTAACATTAACATGCAATAAAGAAATACAAGTTTAAAGCATTTGAATGAAATGCAATACAAAAGTGAGAAAAAAACTTGTACGGTTAAATACTCTGATTTCAGATGAAAGCCTGACATGGCAGTTTACAGAAGATGCGTTATTGCGCCAGCCCACTGGAAAATGGAGCAGCCAAACAGCTGCTATTGTTCCCACCCTAGGAAAATTAAAATCTCGTAATAACATAGGCATGGAAGTTGCCTATAACTTCACATTTAGGCCCTTGTTTAGAAATGACTAAGAGCAAAGTTCATGTAACTGGCGAGGCAAGGCTGCATTATTATCTGACTGTAACAAGTCCCACGCACAAAAAAGGGATTCATCCCAAAGGGTTATTTGGCATGGCCAAGGCAGCTCTGGAGCGCCAGGCCTCTCTGGTAAGTCCCTGCATAAATAGGAGAAGAAAACAAGAAGGCTTCAGAAGATTTTGTTTTGGAAGAAGAGGCAAGATCGATTAGCTACTAATTACTTCTGATTTTCCTGTCCAACGTTCGCAGGGCAGATGCTTCAACGCTGCTGGAGCCACTCTTTGCTGACACTGAAGCTTCAACTTCACTGATAGCCCCAAGAGACATGGGGTTCATCTCACTTTAGCATGGTCAGACCTCACTTTAGTGTGGTCATCCTCCCCGTCTATTTCCCTGACCGGGATTACGAAGAGACCCCATACACCTCGGGACGACTGCGGAAGGGCTTTTCAGCCTGCAGCTGAAGTGCATCCGTGGTGTTGATGGCCCATCTGTTGAGATGGGCAGAAGAGGTCCACCTCAACAATTTGTATTTTTTCTAGGCTACGTCTGGGACAAGAATGGATGGGATGGGACACTGGCAGGGGGTAGCTCAGCCTGGTTGTGTACTGCGGTTGCAGCGTGAGTTATTTGTTGAACATGTTGCATTCCCCATCTCCAGAAGACCAGCTGCTGCACAGTAAAACTCATCCCTTGTGTCTCAGGACCACAAGAACATGCCCGAGCTACAGTGCCTGCTGGGCCCAGGGGTACCACCACTGCCGGTAATGCGGCAATGCTTCTTCAAGGGTGAAGTGTTCATGGGCAATTCATCCCTTGTATCAGCTGCAAAGGCTGTTTCTTCTGCACATCCATCACATCATTCTCCTCCAGCCATCAGTATGTCTTTCTTTAGCAAAACCTTCCAAGCAGCAAAAAGAGCAGATTTGCTCTCTGAGTCTGACGGTCAAGAGGAAACACATGCAGAGAAAACCCTGTTTGCTTGTGTGGATGCGCAGAAAATAAACACACTTGGTGGAAAGATCTTGCTTTGGGAAGTCCACCCTATAGTCTTCATTAGCATAAGAAAGTCAGAAGTGCTTCAACTTACGGTCCTGTTTTCAGATGTTACGTGCTATACTACAATGAATAAATGGCACTTGCAACCTGATCCTCCGTAGCTCTTTTATTTGCAGCTGATTATGTAGAAAGTCTAGGCAGTTTCCTTAATTTTTGTCGTGGAAAGCTGTTAAAAGCTGGGGACAAGATGTGCATCAGGACTCTCCACATGGCGACACTGACAAGGGTGTTTTTCTATGTTCTTCCATGGAGGCCTTTACCCAGACCCGGGGAGCTCCGACAAAGTTCCTTATTGCTTGGTGTTATTTAATAACTCCTCAGCCTACCCTGACCCTTGCAAAATGATCTGCTGTGGCCACATTAATTAAGCAGCTACTTGCCTGTTAATGTGCTTTTCAATTCTGCTTTTGGGGTGCGAGCTCTCTCCCTGAATGAAGTGAGCAGCTCCGCTGCCTGAATAATCACTTCCATAAATTAATATGGACTGCAGCCACGTCCATCTGTGCTGTGATTTCCCCCCGCCGCCCGTGCTTGGAAGGGGCCTGTACCTCCTAAGTAATTATTTACATTCCACCTATTGCATTCTCCATTGCAGACAACAGTCTTTACTCATTTCTCATCTCGATTTACTCCCTGTTGTTTTCCGTGTTAAAAAAATACTGCACGAGGGGTGAAAGCCAGTTGGAACCTCTGTCCTGCAGCATTAGGCGCTTTCTGCCTTTAACAGGGAATAGTTGTAACTCACATGAAGAATCTTGGATCAGAGGAGTGTGAAAACAGAGATTATTATGATTTTCACAAGCTTTTATTTTGATACAGGCGGGTTGGTCTTAGTCACTTTTCTTAAATAATCTGTTTTATTGTTATTAATAATAATACCTTGACCTTGCTGTCCATGGGAGAAGGATGTGTGAGAAGTGCTGGCCAAAGACATTGCATGAGCCCCTCATCTTCAGAAACCGGGTACCGTATTTACCCAGCGCAGTGAGGGGATATGAAGCCAATGCAAAAACCCACCCAGGGACCAGCACGTGCCTGCGTGTGGCTGGTAGCCCCCAGCAAGCCGTTGGGGACAGCCTGGTGGGGCCGGTGAAAGACTCCCTCCTTGCCCGGCCACGCTGGAAGCTGCTGGGATGCAAGGGCAGGGGATGAGCGGGGCATTGCTGGTGGTCCTGATCGTAACAAAATCTTTCAGACCAGGTGAGGTTTGGGGTAAGTTGCGAGTAAATTGTGCTCGTATGAGTGAGATCACACTGGAGCTGCGACCAGGGATAAATTTTCCTTCAGGCAAAGACTGCCAGGGGCTGGAAGCTGCTTTTTCTTCCTTCCCTCTGGTGCACGGGGCTCGGCCACAGCCCTGGCTCCCTGCAAACATACTCAGCAAATGTCTCCCTGCTGTTATAGGGACACGCAAAATCGTGGGGTTTGTGGTTTTCACAATGCCCTGGGTCCCCTTGTTTGGCTGATGGGCACCATTAGCATCACTCTTCTATTCCAAGATGAGCCTGAAATGTTCAGGACAGTTTTGGGAAGCATTATTTGACCTGGCTGGGTAGGGGCCAGGAAGGAAGGTACCTTGTCTGGACTAAATGTCTGTGACACTATTGCTGGTGGGTGCAGGAAATGGGGTTTGAGGTCCCAGATGGTCCCTTTGAGTCCTGTATCCCTGAATATTAGTGGTCTGGGGTCTCTGCTGGATTCCCTCATGGACAGAGCCTGGATGAGATGGCAGGCATGGCCTGTGAAGAAGAGGTTGGAGGTCTTGTGAAAGACTGAGAAAGAAAGGAGAAAGGTGTGAGAGGCATAAGATAAAGAAAGGGAGGAAGGAGGTGACTAAGGAGAGGCATGAGGCTTCCAAGGGGAGACACTACCTTTTTCGCTTTCCTTTACTGAATGTCCCCTCCTTGGTAAGTGACACACGGAGCTTGCGTAGGAAAGCGGTGGGCTGGCTGCACTAACAGCTCTGGATACTAAGCAGCTGGAAACAAAGAAAATTCCCTAAAATCATCAGCCTAAATTCATCGCCCTACCCACATCCCAGCGCCTTCAGGGAGCACTAGCCCAAGCCCCAAAGTCTGTGGGCAGATTAGCTACCCCCACGCTCCCAAGCTTATTTAGGGAATTATCTCTTGGGGAAAAAAAAAAAAAAGAAAAGAAAAGGCAATGCTGGCAACTGGTGTAGCAGCACCCCGGCAGGGGCAGCCAGCATCCCCTCCTCCTGCCGCAGCGGGGGCCCAGCACCCCCTTCCCCTGCCACCTTCTTTTTTAGAAAATAAGAGAGTTGGCTATGTCTGGCGGCCCTCCCTCAACCGCAATGGCTGACTTTCTGCAGATGCTGGGCAGAGGGGGCATGAGCCGAGGTGCGTTTGCTCAGCTGAAGCCCCTCCGGCCCGGCCCGGCCTCGCTGGCAAGCTCTGGGTGGAGGGAAGCGGGAGCGCACGAGGGAGAACACGTCCCGTTGGCAGCGGTTTCACCAGCAAGCCCGCACAGCTTTCGCCTGCATGAGATTTTTGGCACAAGGAAATTAGATTATTAGTCCGTAACTTTTACAAGCGTTGAAATTTATGGAGGAGGCACAGATGTTAAAAAAAACCAAAAACACCACACCAAAACAAACAAATACCCAAAGCTGAAAATTAAATAACCCAGCTAAAAAGGAAGCCTCAGAGCCAGACTGACTCCTCGGTGGCTGCTGCGGAGCTCAGTCTCCACGGCAGTGACCCGGGATGTCGGCCAGCTGGAGTGGCGTTGGGAGCTGCCCCGTCCCCTACGCTGCGCACCACCAGTCTCTTTCGTCCTCAGGGCAGGATCGTGTCGCAGTGTCGCAGTGCGTGTCACCATCCCAGCCAACGAGAGACATGGCCTCGCTCCATCGACTAGTGAGGCGCAACCCAGCGAGGCGGGAAACGGCAGTAAAGTTTTGCTGGTGGCGGGGAACTCAAAAGTCAGTGCAGAGCCAGAGGAAAAGGCAGGTTGGGCAGATGGCGAGGATGTCCCCCGGGCCACCGTGCACGGGCTCTCCGTCAGCTGGGTGGGAGGTGGGCCAGCGAAGCAGCCTGCACGGACGTGAGGCAGCTGCATGGTGCCATCCATGTGGCTCGCGCCTCCATGGAGGGAACCTTTCCCTCTGGCACTGAAACCAATCCAGGAGGGACCCCCTGGTCCATGCCAGTTTTGCACTTCAAAAATGCTGGCAGGTAGGCTCTCCTTTCCGATTACATCATGTCACTACCGCTCACCCGGGCTGTCTCTGGGCATCAGTCGGGATCCAGCAGCAGCGTGGTGGCTGCTTTGAACCCTGGTAGATTTGCTCCCCTCTCCTGGTGCTGTGGTCCCTCTGCCAGCCCTGCTTTGTTAAAAATGTATGTTTTTATGAATTATTCTACTTGCCAAATTTTTGTGTTCAGCTACTTATTCCCCTGTGGTCCCTGCTGGGTTTGCTCCGCTCTGGGATGCAGGGCCCGGGTACACACTCTCGGGGGCCTGAAGCCCCCTCCCGGGGACCTGCCCTCCCTGGGGACTCATACACTGGCCTCCCTGAGCTGCAGGGCACACCTCCGGAGGTGTTGTGTGCACGTGTATAATTTTGAAGATGGTCGTGGAGAAGGTTTAAGTAAAAATCTCACTTTGCTCCAGCAGTGGGTGCAGGTACAGCGAAGGCAGGGCTGTGGCAGGGACGGGTCAGAGGGGCACAGTCTGGGGCAGAGGGCTAGGGACCGAAGGACAAGGGCTGGGGCAGGTGCACTGGAGTTGGGACAGAGGGACAAGGAGAGGTGGACCGGGCAAATGGACAGGGGCTGGAGCAGAGGGATAGAGGGATGGGTCAAAAGGATGGACAGAGGGATAGAAGTAGAGAGACAAGGGCTGGGACCGGGGGACGGGGTCGCAGGAGCAAGGAGTGAGCAGGGGCAGAGACTCAGGTGTCGGGGCGGGGACCGGGGGCAGGGACAGGGGCCGGGGTAGGGACAGGGGCTGGGACCCAGGAGCGGGGACGGGGGCAGAAGCTGGGGCGGGGACGCGGGACAGGGGCAGGGACAAGGCAGGGGCAGGGACCCGGAGGCAGACAAAGGGCGGGCAGCAGAGCCCAGCTCGCAGCCCGCGTCCCCGCAGCGGCAGCACCGCACACCGGCGCGCAGAGCCAGGAGCGGGAGGAGCGGGCGGCGGCGGCGGCGGAGGAGGCGGAGGAGGAGGAGGAGGGGAGGGACCTTCCCCTCCCTCCCACCCCGACACCGGGGGGAAATAAATTATTCCCAGCCCTCGCACTCCCAGCTCCGTGCCCAGCACCCCGGCAGCGGCAGGCGGGGACGGCGCAGCCTTCGGCGGGCGCGGAGGGGCCGCCCCTGCCCGCTCCGCGCTCCGCTCCGCGCCCGGCGCCCGCCTCCCCACCAACTCCCGCGGGCGGCGGCGGGGGGCAGCGCCCGCCCCGTCCCGTCCCGTCCCGTCCCGCCCCGTCCAGAGCGGAGCAGAGCGGCGCGGCGGCCCCGCCGTGCCCTGGATGCCCCAGCGGCGCCGGCGGCAGCAGCATGGAGCGGCGGCGGGGCGTCCCCGGGGGCTGGCCCTGCCTGCTGGCCGCCCTGGGTGCCCTGCTGGCGGCGGGCCGGGCGGCCGCCCCCCGCGCCCGCTTCTCTCCCTTCTTCTTCCTCTGCACCCACCACGGCGAGCTGGAGGGCGACGGCGAGCAGGGCGAGGTGCTCATCGCCCTCCACATCGCGGGCAGCCCCGCCGCCTACGTGCCCGGCCAGGAGTACCACGGTAGGTGCAGGCGCCCGCCCGTGCTCAGCGCTGCGCGTCCCCCCGCGGAGGGCGGCCCCGGGGGGTGTGTGTGTGTGTCCCGCACCGCGGAGCGGCACCCCGGCCCCGCAGCCGCGCAGGGGAGGGGGCGGTGGGCAGGGAAACGGGCGGCGTGTGCCCTGCCGCAGGTCAGCCCCGGCGAGGGGCTCCGCCGCCCGGCGGGACCCTCCTCACCTGCCCCGGCCGCCGCTCCGCCCGGGCGCAGACACCGCCGCCACCGCCCCCGGCGCGGCGCCGCTTCGCCCTGCCCCGGCGCGGCCCCTGCAGCCCCGGAGCCGGAGGAAATTCCCAGTCCCCTCTCCCTAACCGGCCCGGGGCCGGATCCAGAACCTCCCAAGTTGCTGGAAGTCTGTCCCTTCCCCACTTGGGTGGCTTTCGGACCCGGCTCGCACCCAGCGCATCATCACCCTTTCCTCGGGGGCTGTGCGGTGCCGCAGCTGGCGGCCGCCACTCGCGGGTCACCAAAATGTGCCCTCGCAGGGACCGCGGACCCTCCCGCAGCCCGGCCTCGTCCGGGGCAGCCACCCTGTTGCTCCCCGCGGAGGGGATGCAGGAGCCACGGGCGAGAGCGCTGGGTCAGGCGCTCACAGGTGGCTTTGAAGACGGGAGGTCGTGCCCAGAAATAATAAAACATCTGCTTTTTGTAAACGCCCAGGCTGAGGGGGATTAAACAGAGCAGCCGAAGTTGTTCGTGCAGGTAGGGTCCGTCCTTTGGGGATGTGCTGGGAGAGGGGCACAGCCCAGGGCTGACCGCGGCCTCGCAGGCAGGTACACTGCTGCCCGCTGTGGAAAACTGCTTTTCGGCTGCAAGAGTGCCCCTGTCAGCCGGCAGCTGTGTTGTTCACCAGCCTTATCACCAGTTCTCCGTATAGAAAACTTTCATGCGTGAAACGTTTTTTTAATTCATAAGCATGGCAGACCGCTTAAAGGTATATTCACTAATCCTTCTTCTCCCTTTGTGTCTGCTTGAGGTTTTGCAGTGCTACATGATAACAGCTAATTGTGCAGTAAGCGTTAAAAAGTCAGGAAAATTATGAATAAATACTTACTTGAAACACCTTGCTCGGAAACAGATACTGTGTAATTGTCCCTGGCTAAAGATGGACTTAAACTTCTGACTTTGATACATTCCAGCTCAGAATTTAAGTTTTAGGTAAATCACAGAATCGTTGTCATGTGAATATTCTAATTGAATTTTTAATTGTAAAGGCAGAAAAAACCCCACACATCAAATAGTCATTTTCACAAGATCTAAGGGGTCCTGAAGTTTTTGTCTTTACCAGTATAGTTTTACCAAATTCATATGAAAGTTTTGTTTTCAAAATATTGGTGTCCTTTTTAACAGACCACATATGTAAATCATATGACTTTACCAGGTTGTTTTTCCTTAAAGCCCCATGTCTTTTGGTCCGTAATATCACACTCAGATCATAAAATCAGTTAAATTGCGTTCACCCTGCTGAACCACAAACGTGCAGAGGGAAAAAAAAAAAAAAGAAGATGGAATTTCCATCTTGCACAATTTTAAACACTGGATTTTTTAAAAATATGGTTCGGACACGTAAATAACAGAATCGCCCCCTTTTCCTCGCTGCTGCCGTGTTTTCCAGCCTGCAGCCGGTGTTTAAGCCCCGTTGCTGGTCTGGGGAGAGGGGTTTGTGGCCGGTGCGGGATCTCTGCGGGCAGGGCAGGGTGAGGAGCAGGGATGTGTGTGTTTCCCCGGGGATGCTCTTCTGCCTCTCGCCCTTTTGAAAGGTGGGGTTTTTTTTGAATTCTAAAATACCAGCTCGCAGAGAAACGCCCCAGCTGCGCTCCAGACCTTTCAGGTAGCCAAGGGCGGATTTTACATCTCTGTTTTGAATCTGTCGGAGAAAAATGAATATACCTCTGTGCCTCTATTTTTTTTTTTATTTTTTTTTTTACCTACCCGGTCTCACGGTTTCGCGGAGCCGCTGCTGCCCCTGCGCCCCGGCGGCGCGCTGCGCTGCCCCGTCCCTGCGCGCCCCCGCGCAGCTTCTGCGCGCCCCCGCGCAGCCGCCCTGCGCTTCTCCCCGCCGCCAGCCCCGCTCGGGTGCCCGGGCGGGCCGGTGAGGTGCCGGCGGCGGCATCTGCCCCGGTGGATCTCTTAGTCCCGCCGCCCGTCTGAAATTTGCACCGCGGTTGCGCTTTTCCGTCTGAAAGCAGCGCGGGCGCTGCGCTGCCCTCGGTGCCATCACTCCAGGGGCCAACATCTGCCCCGGGGGGTGCAACAGAAGCATGGCAGGGTGTCTTTCAAAGCCACCATATTAAGAAAGGATAAACAAATTGGACGCATCCCCAAAGGGTCACGCTAATTCTCACGAACACAGAAGAAAGTCCTCAAGCTGAACTTGAAAACTAATTTGTCTCCACAGCACAAGGTGTAGGTAGACCCCGCTGCGAGCCAGCCTCACCTCTGATTTCTAACTTGCAATGGTAATTTTTTTTCCCGTTTTGTGCACTGATTAAACGCTCACCTGTGCCCAAACAAGGCAAGCAGCACTGCCTCTTTGCTATGCGCAGCGCAGCAGACGTGCCTGTGAGCTAAGCACGCTTACTGAGGTTTTTTTAAATATCTCATTTGAATATTTTTAAATATAACAATTATCAATGTTAAATATAGCACAAGAAAAAAAAACCCCAAAGTATACAATCTGAAGAAATAATTTGAAGCAGCAATCTGGGCTTTTATACAGTGCAGTTTAATGTTACTGGGAAACGTCGGTCTGCACTGGTTGGGCATTTTTCATTTAGAAATCAAACTTTAAAGGCGGTCTTGTGGGGACGCAGAGGTGGAGTTTTGAGATGCAGTACAGACACACAAGACAAAGGGAGATTTGCATATGTCCGATGCAAATTCCCCTGCTCAGGGAACATATTAAAATACACTGCTCTGACTCTTCACAAGTTCCAGGGAGGCCCCGCTTTACACTTACCGCCCCTTCATTCAACAGGGACAGGTGACAACAGCAGCCAAGAGCATCAAGTTCAAAGAGGAGCGAATTGGATGAAACCATACGCCAAGGGCTGGATGAGAAAAAGATTCTCATTAATAACAGTCAGCCAACAACTTTCTGTTAATTTGTTTGTATGCTCTGCAGCCAGTGGAGCTGTGACACTGGCTCTTGTCCGTTTGCCCAGCTGTCCCTTGCGCTGCCCCCCACCCCGGGAGAGGGACAGTGTCTGGGGCAGAAGCCGCTTGCCTGGGAACCAGGCGAACACGGGAGCTTCTGCAAGTGGCTTCGCTGGCGCGCCGAATCCGGCACTTCATTTCCCCGTGCTTCTGAATTTCCTAAGTAAAACGAAGGCAATAATATTCCCTACTTTGCATAGGTAAATTAGATACTTTGGGATTTAGCACTTCTCCCCTAACCCTTAAAAATACTTCAGATTTGGCCCTATTCCTGCAATCAGTAAATATTTAAAAACGCATTCGCTGATTGAATAGGACCAAGCCTACGCTGCATATAAATATGCTCCTTTATACACAGGACTGACTTGATAAATTAGTAAACAATTTTATTACCTTTGGCAGACTTTTATTCCTTGAATTAGCTCATTTCAAATTTAATTAAGTCCTTGAGCTGGCAAAACACTTAAGCGCTTCCTCAAATGCAAGCTGACAAAGTGTGCCCGGGTTTAACGTGGGCACCTGCTTAGCTGCCTTCCAGCCCAGTGGTGGCCGCGTGTTTGGAGAGATGCACCAGGCCCCGCTTGGCTTGCTCGTAGCTTTGCTGTTAGGGAGCAGTGATCCTGGTTTGTTTCTCTCCTGGGCTTTCCACTGTAATCTGCAGAGCAGAACATAATTTCTTCAGGAAAAAAAAAAACCAAACCCAAACAACAACAGTATCTATTGACATTTTCTATACAAGTTCTTTTGGGTTTATTTCCAACCTGCAGTCAGTTTTGATGATCCACGTCAGCTCGCCTTCCGTGCTGAGAGCAAGTACCATCATTTATGGGCAGATAGGTACATTGGAAATGCATAAAGAACAAAGGATAAACTTGACTGATCACTGAGTCTTTGCTGCCCTTAATCACAGAAACCAGAAAATGAACAGTCAGATTTGTAGTGTTTAAAAAATACAAACAGATTACCTTTACACTGTATTTTTCCTTATCCCTTAAAAAAGTTCTTGCTGTCACTGCGAACAGTGCCTTTTTTCCCAAGGTTTCAAATTTAGATCTTTTAGGAACAACTTTGAACTGTTTTCCCATGATTGATGTTAAAACTCATAATTCTGCCCTTAAAATAGTTTTCTTTAATGAGACTTGAGTTTCTATTTCACTCTCCATTGTTCCTTTTTTTTTTTTTCCCCCCAGAACGGATTAACCTTCGGTCCCCAAATGTTATCAGTTTCCATCAATGACTGTTACTATTCTTAGATATACAGTATATTGTCTGGAACCATTGCTTTGATAGGTTGTAAAAAAAAGTTTTCAACTATTTTAAGTGGTAGTTATGCACTCTTTCAGCACTGATAAAAAGTTGTTTAAAGTCTGGCCAATTCCACCTTTGTTATTAGCCGCTGTATTCAAGAAACAGAGATCGTGACTTAGTGTCTGTTTTCATTGGGGCTACTTATGTTTCTGATAGCCACTTGATCTGGTGGGTATTTTCATTGTAAATTCTTATTGTTCGGGTTATTAAAAAATGAAAAGGTGTTGGAGTTCAAAGTGAGGGAGAAGAGGGAAAATAACTGGAGCTTAAGTAGTGATGCTGCTGGAGGTATAAACAGGATTACGACCGAGTTGCAGAAGCTCGGTTATGGATACTTTCTCTACCAGTTATGCCAAAGTGGAGAAAGCTTTCTGTGAGCCAGTAGAAGTAAAGAGTGCGCAGGAGGTGAGGGTGCATTGATAACAGGAGAGCGGGTTTTGGTTGATGTTTTCCAGCATCAACCTGAGAAACAGGTCAGCTTCTTGAGTCTTTTGCAGGATATTCCCTCAAAACCTTTCTCTCATCTACTTAAACCCTCCTCTGATCTTTGGAAGGAGGGAGACTTCCCTCATTTTTTATTTTAACTTAAAGAGGTGTGTAGAAATTTTTGTTCATGGGAGTCCAGTTAGCTCCAGGGATTAGCCTGTAAATCTTAAGGGACGCTTAAATCAAACACGTGAGGCGGGCAATAGGTAGGAATGGAGAGGGAGTTATCGAGAATGCGGAAAACCCTTGGTCTTCAAGTCTCTCCTTGCCTCGGAGGTCCTTAGCTGCATAAGGGTTTTGTAGCACATAAAAATTTCATCTGGGGGTCAGCACATATTAAAAATGTCCTCACCCACCAAAGGCCCCAGAGTGGACCCTGGATGTGTCTGTTGTATTTAGGGTTTTCTTGCATAAACTGAGCTTTGCACAAGCCAGGCTGATTGATTGCTGAATGCCGTGGCCTGTTCTTTAGACGGTCAATAGTTTGAATTTGTCAGATCTGAGCCATGCTCTAGTACATTTTTGAGTGAACATGGGTTTCTAAATCTTGATGTTGGCCAACAGATTGTCTGTATTTCTGAAGCTCTTGCCTGGTCCCAGAGTTCACGTGGTAAGTCTCTGCAAACCTTAAAAAGTTGTGCTTTTAAAATCTCTTGACCGGAAACTGATGAAGGATGCCAACCTTAAAAGAAAAAGGTAGGCAAGGTCACAGCTGACAGCCTCTTGCAAACCATTTTTCGCTAGGGATGATGTTAAATTTTAATGGGTTCGTCTGTCATCGCTCTAATTCGCGGGCCAAATCAGCAGTCCGCAGATGGCTCAGCTGTAGATGTGGTCAGACATGGGACTGATGAAAGGAGGTAGAAGGTCCACAAAGGCCTAAATGAGCCTTTCTTGCAAATTTGCAGAAGAGATGTAATCTCTGGTTAAATCCTTTCTCCCCCCATCAGGGGGCTGCTTCCCTCCCGCAAAGAAGACTTGATTGCCCCAAATAAGAGAAATCAAAGTCAGCGCGGCGTGCCGGCCTGACCCACATTTGTCAGGTGACATCTGACTGTCGGACAGAAACAGTATTGTTGGTTATTACTGGTCTGGGTGCGCTGGGCCTGTCTGTATACATTAAAAAAATGATCTCTGCCTCAGTGCGTTCACCGTCCGAGGCCAGAGCTCGGTGTGGGGGCTGGCGCGTCTCCACGGACCTTTCCCATAGCACGTCGCCCAGCGTTGAAGGCGAGGAAGAAAATAAGCCTATAAATGGTGAAAAGGTGCAAAAGTGCTGTTTCAGTGGGGATATTGCATGTATTTTCTGCTTTCTGAGTTTAAAGGAGATTTTTTTTTTTTTAATATGTATAATTTACCTTTGGAGGTCATTGCTAAAATCTGTCCGCACCAACAGCTTTTAGGTAGACAAAAAAAAATTATTGTAAATAATTAGTAGTTGTAATTAGATACATATATTAGATACATATAGATCTAACATATATTTTTATATATTATATATATATTTTATATATATTAGATAGATATATATAAAACAAGGTATAAACTTTGTGCTTCATGACCTAAGGTGACCAATAAACAATTTATAAGTAGGTTGCTGTGCCGTGGTGGCCTGTAGTGTGTTTCTCCAATGTTTCCCGCATTGATTATTCCACCAAACCCGTGTTGGTTCATTAGGTAGAACAGGGCGAGACTGTCAGGCCGGCGGCATTTCTCATTTTCCTTATTGTTCCCTTGATCCGGATTTTTGAAGGCCACTGCTTTTGAGATACTGCAGCACTTTATTGTGGTACAGTATCGCACTATTTGCATATTGACTGGTTGAAGTGTGATTTTCAAATCTGATAATAGCCGTGGTGATACAACTGAGATGGATTTATTTGCTTTGTGTGTCTCGTGCCCTACAGCTGTGGTTTAGATTTGTGGTGAGTGTTTGCTGCATGGGGAGGGAAGGAAACGGCACTGTCTTACCTCTGAGAATAAGCAAACTTTCATACCAGCCCTTGTTATGAGCATTTCAATAGTCTCCGATGAAAGGTTCAGTCTTTTTAACATGCTTCCTTTCTTTGTGTTAACATTTCCTGCCTTTTCATCGGGCATGAAAGGTGCACAGAGTGCAAATGTGTGTCTGGAATATTTGTGTAATTCCCACTTTTACACACCACACCCCCCCCCCCATCCCAGGTTGTGACTGGCCCCTGGGATAAACAGAGGACAAACTCTGACGGTGCAACTTTTCACATCTGTCAAAGCCCAAGAACAGATTGCTTGTGGAAAAGACCTTCCCAGTTTGTCAGACGGTGCCTTCTCGTCAGGCAGGCGGTCTTCCTCCGCTCCCCTCCCCTCAGGTCAGGCCTGGAAAATGAAAGTCTCAGCGTGTGTCACGCAGTTTGCATGGAACAGGCTGGGCTGTGCCTACAGGTGGTGGCATCATGGAGGGTGAGATCCCCCTGGTCCACACCTGTGGGACCTTCTCCCAGGTTCCCCGCAGCATGCAGATGCCTCCCATGGACTATACGCTTTTTACTCATTTCCTAAAGGGGAATGGAGGTGGCGTTTTTTTTAAGACTTGTTTTGTTTTAATCTATCTTTCACTAAGCGTTTGCCTTAAACAAGGCAATGTCAGAGAGGTGTTAGTCCTGCTTCTAGAGAGAGAACCAGGGTTTGTGAGGGGCACTGGGGTTTGGGCCTGTTTATCCCACAGTCCAGGACCAGGCATTACTCTGTCCTTCGGCAGCTGGAGAGGTTCTGGCTGGGGCTGGAGATGGCACCTAATGTCTGGGCACGGGGCCACGGGCTCCCTGCCATCGTCTTCTGCAGCCATCTGGAACAGCTGATGCCTTCTGAGCACCACAGCGTTTCCTGGGCAGCTGGGTTCAGCTTAGCTTCAGGCAGAGGCACCTGTGGGCTCGTTCTTCATCTCATCGGCCACAGCATCACCTGTGTCACTCCAGACTCTCTTTGGTGTGGTCGGTGGTTATTCACCCTGGGCCCGCTGCTGCCAGCATGGCTTTATGTTTGGGGAGACTGGTTGGTGTATGTGGGTATTGCATGATGGCAGTGGTCTCCACAAGGCTCCTGGCACCCTCCGCTCCTTTCCCTCTACCCTGGTGGGATCTTTGGTCTTCCTGGGGAATCAGGATATCCCTGACTGCTACCCTGTAGCGTTTCCTTGCCTAGCTGTTGTAGGCAATGCCTGTTCTGTGAACATCCCAGTCTAGAAACTGGGAGGTGTCTGGAGGGACTGGTCACGAGTTGGGGACTGGACACGAGTGGTCTGTGAGAGTTGCAGGGAGCGGGTGAGGAGTTCAGACACTTTCCCAAAGGCTTTTATTGCAAAGCGGAGGCTGTTTTTCGCAGTCTTTGTAAGGTCCTTCTTGCTGTATTTCTTCATCCCGGGAACAAAACAGAGGAGGCTGTTCCCTGCTCCTCTCTAGGCGTTTTGATATTAATATTGGTTGTGAGAGTTTCACAAGCGACTCCTCGGGGGGTGAAATCAATGGCTCTTTTCCAGCCCGCATCTGTTGTTCAACCTGCAAGAGCCCTGAGTGTCAGCAGGTGACAAATCCATCTCCCTTCAGGTGCAAGCTTTATCTTACACTAAGTTTTTTTAAAAAACCCTTCTTTCAGACTTCTACATTGACCTTCTTCCTAAAATTGTGTGTGCTGCAGGTTTCTCTCCGAATTCTCCAAGTGTTTCAGTGCCGTGTCCAAATGCTGCCCTAGTTTCCCATGTCCTGGGGTGACAAACACCATGGGGTGTATCCAGCCCCGCAGTGGGACTGGCGACCCCCACAGACCCTCTCTGGGGGGACGCTTTGCCCCACTCCCCGAGAGGGAGGTGGTGTGCCAACCTTGGGGACAGCCTTTCCCCGCCTCCTTGCTTGAAGGGCAGCAGGGGAGGACGTTAGGTGGATGGTGACCCCGCATGCCTCCAGCCTTGTTCCCTCCACCCCTCCTCCTATCTGCCTACTCACAGGAGGGAGCAGCTCCAGGGGACAGTTCAGATTATTTGATTGAGGTGCACAGAGTAAAAATTCGTTTAGATTTGGTGGATGAGCGGTCTTATTAATAAACCCAGCCTTCTGGGTGTTCGGGGCTCACTAGGTGTTGGAAAGATTTGTGAGGCCATGTGTAAAACTGTTGCTGTGTCCCTTCCTGAGGCAGAGGCCTCATGGCATGCAGACGTGCAGGGTGGTCGTTGGTTTCTCTCGTTGGTTTTGCAAGATACAGCGTAGGGGGAACTGACAGTGCCCTTGCTCTTCTTCAGCAGGGTGAGCAGATTAATCATCAGAGATGGGGCTGAAGATCTGCGTGTGTTTCCCTGAATGGCACCGACTCACACGTACAGACGATTGTAGCCGCTCCTTTCCCACCGGAGGCAGGGCTGCACGCATCGGGGATCGAGTTATAGACCAGACCAAGATAAAACGCTAAGAGCTCTTACACCACGCTTAGCAAAAGTTATTTATTCCTGCCCGTGTCTGCTTGAAGGATAGTTTTGTAAATAAACGGGTATGACCTGACAGAGCTGAGAGACAAGAAGAGGGCCTGCCTGCCAACCCCAGCTCCGGCTGTGGCTGTGTCTCCTCCTGTCCGGCTCATCGTTCCTTGCTGCCATGAGTGGTCGGACGCTGGCACTCTATCCGTTGTCCCCCTCCAGCACCTGGCCATCACGTGGCTGTACACAGAGTGGTCCAGCTGGTGAAAAACACACGGCGTAAGGGGCCTCACCGTTTCTGTCTTTCCATCCCCCCAGTGTCATTTTTGAGAGTGCAGTTAGATGATCAAAAGTTGGCAAAGAAGCAAAACCCCGGGTTGTACGGGGAAATCCATCAAGCAAGCTCCTTTTCATGCACAGGCGTGCATCTGGGAGCAAGAACTGTTTTCCCCTCCTCATCCTGCCCCATCGCATCCGCAGGCGGTTCCTGCCCCAGCTGGGGTTTGAAGGGATTTGCGTGTTGGTTGTCCATGGGTAGTGTAGGTAGGATGCTCCCTGGGGGACTGTGAAAGTTGACGGTCTGTCCCTGTGCTGTGCACGTCAGAGCAGAGAGGAGGGAAGGAAAAGGGGAAAGAGAGAGCAGACAACACTCACTGGCCAGAAGACAGAGAAATCTGGGAATATTCTTCTTTCTGTGGCTGAGAGGTACTTTGTGGTCACAGCATTCAACACGTCTGGTAGAATATTCATGAGTTAGCAAGGATGCAGAAAATCAGCTTTCCTGTGTAGGTCGCCTGTTGCAGAGGAATACTTCATGGCAGAGCTGGGTCTGCCCGTGCGGGTCCTGCACGGGGAAGCTCTTCCTGCACTAGAAAAGAAAGCGATGAGTGGGTGATCGGCCTTTTTAACATCTGAAAACAGCAGCACAACCCTCTGTGGCCTCTCTTCGTGTCAGGCCCTGGGATGTGAGAAGTCATCCATCACGTCACGGGCCTTGGCAAGGTCTCTGCCGTTTGCCTTCCACTTTTCCCACTGCTCCCCAGGACAATACAATAGATAGGAAAGAACAAGAAATATAGATAATATTTATCTTTTTGGCTGAACAAGCTGTGGTTTCCAGGCCACAATACCCTTCCAGTGTTCCTATCTCACAGGGGAAATGCGCTGCTAAAACAACCCTCCTTCCAGAATTAGACGCATTCATCTGGACACTGGATGAGATGATTATCGATACCAAGAACTGCAGAGAGAAACAAAACAGCACAACCGGCCACGGCAAAGATCCTAATCTAACAAAGTGCAGTTTGTGGGGATGTCAGGTGTCAAAATTTAAGAGTTGGTACTATAAAGTGCTGTTAAAAAAAGTTCCTAGTATGTTTGAAAAAAAGGATCTCTGGCTAAATGCCAGCATTACGTATTTTCGTAGAGCAATTCTTCTGACTCTGGCCCAAAAAGACTGTAGCCTTCAGAACCTCATTCTGTTTAGTACGAAGATCAAAAACCTCTGGCAAACATTTTTAGTTGATTTGCTGATGACTGATACCCCGTCAGATAGGTTTTGAAGTTGATAGTATTCTTGCATGAGACACAAGACTTCAGAATTGATTCAGCTGGACTTGCCATGTTTGAAATGAATTCATTTAAAACCTGGCTTTGCGACGATAAAAACTGATAAGGTATTTGAGTAGAATTTGGTAAATGTTTTAACAGAAAATGGGGGGAAGTGAAGCATTTGAAATATATTACTGATGTTTTCAAAACATAGTTTTGATTTTTGTTTTGGAAAAGTATCTTAATTGTGAAACTGACTGTGAAAAAGAAAAAAAAAGAAGTTAGCTGCATAATCAGAAAATGAAATGAGACTTTTCTGCTTGAACAAAATTCTTTATCTAATTTTTTTGGGTTCATTGAAGATTTTCATATTGACCTAACTGATATTTTAATTTATTTTTTTGTGCTAAACCCCTCAGTACTTCTCCTTTTATGTTAACCCAAGCTGATCTCTTTTTCTTTCTTTTTCTTTTCATTTTGGTCACTGAACCAAAAATCGAACAGTTCTACTTCTGACAAGTTGACCATTTAATTTCCGGCCACTGAACAGATCTGATTCAGACAAGTAACCAGCACCACTCCCCTTGTGTTTGTTCCCAAAATAAATTACAGAATAATCATCCGCTCTTTAAGGCACACCAGTGCAGTTGGTAGCAGTACTGACATTTCTAAGGTAACAAACTGGTGTTTTCTGTGATACCTGCGGTTGCTGTGTGGCTTCTGATGTATACGTTGACCACATTTTCCTTTACATCTAGTCATTGTTCAGTTTTCTTTTTCAGCAGAAATCTTTTCCCTGATTCGGTGCTCAGTAAAAAAGGCTTAGAGGGGATCTGTCGCGAGGGGCTCCTTCTGGAGGAAGGATATTTCTGCTTCCAAACATGAAAACCTGTTGTAGTGCTTCTATAGAATTTGCATTCATTTAACTGGACAAATAGGCCTTCATTTCTCTACAATTGCCTTTTTTTCCCAAGGAATGATATGTACAGGGCTGTCCACTTCAAACAGAAATGAACTGCTCGGAGCAGACGTGGAGATTGGCTTTGGGAGATGCAGGTTTATTTCGTTCAGGGAAATGATGCCCTAAGTTCTTCACTGCCCTGCTTTTCCTTCAACCTATCGTTAACGCAGTTATGGAGTATGATGGAGTTACAGCAGAGCTGTGGTGTTTGCAGAACTTCTCTTGGCCATCAGAGATGAAAAGGTGAGGGTCTGGCCGGGGCTGGCGGTGCCGGTCCCTCCCCAGCCTCAGGCAGCCCGGATTACTCCAGTGAGCATCTGTGGACCTTTTCGCTCAAAGAGATGTAAGTTTTGTTCCATCAAGTGGTAGCAGATGTTAGGGAGCTTTCATGCCGTTCATCACCGAGGGAAAGGCAATGCGGTGGCATCTGGCTGTTTTCTTAGTACAAATTGGTTTTTTTTCAAACTCTAAACTGTCTTTGAGCAGCAGCGGTGGTGTATTACACGCTGGATACTCTTCGTCTGGGACCTTGCCCAAAACCCCTATGTCCAACTACTCCCAAGCACCTTTTTCCCAATTAGTGAGATTACAGAAGAGAGCAATTTCTCCTGCTATTTGCAACATTTTCCGTTTGAGAAAACGCATTGTAAAATTAATTGCAGTACAATATTTCTTCTGATTGCACGTCACTAGCTGCTCAGAAAGACGACTGAGTGACTTGCACCGTAACCATTAAGCTTTCATTCCAGATTTACAAAGCCTGCGCTTGCTGCAGTTACCAAATATTCGCTACATGCAAACAGCCAGAAACAGGGAACCTTTTTTTTTTTCTAATTGACGTACTTTCTCAAGAGCATGTAGATTTTGTACAAGGTGCAGGACTCATACAGGCGCTACTAAGCATAGCACCTCAAATCTTTAGACTGGCCAAATCGCTGACAAACAAAAGCTGCATGTTCTGTCTGACACCTTGGAGCGCTCCAGCTTTTAACGCTCCAGGGCGGAGGAGGAGTGTGGTCCCCATGAAAGGGGATCAGTGCCAGCAAAGCCCGCAGCTCCTTGATGCGTCATGTAATACGAGTGATGAGACAAGAGCTCTGGGCAGCAGGACGAGCTTTAACTCTCCTCTCTGCTTGCAAGTTTTACTAATTTACTCCTCGGGCCGAATATCTGGATGGCAGTTTCCATCCCTCCCGGGGCAGCGCTGCGCCGGGGCAAGCCTGACCATGGCATCCAGGTGCAGAAAGGTGGGGCAGAAGGGATGACCATGCGTGAGGGAGCAGTCAGATTATTGGTTTACCAGTTTATTCCCCTTTTCTCCCCTTTTCCAAAGAGCTCCTTGCTCAGAGAACATACCCAGATCGACAGCTTCCGCCTAGTAACTTCCCCACAAACTGCCGGGCAGATGTATTGGTAGGAAAAAAATGTCCCAGTCAAACAGTCTGGGTGATGTTCCAGCTGCGTGCCAGTTCAGTTCTCATCCCTTCTGCTGAATTTAACATGTGTTTATGATGTTTAGCATGCAGAGTGGTTGTAATGAATTTGAATTAGAGGGGAATCATCTTCTTTGTGCTTTCTGTACGTCAAGAACACTGTGCGCTGATATAAAGAGAGATTGATGCCTTTGTAATTAGCTGGGCCAGAATTTGGTGTCCTTTTTAGTTTTGGGTTTCACTTGCTGGTAGCTTGTATAGGTGTTTACCATTGAGGCAAACCAGGAATTAATGATAATAACACATCACATTTCCTCTGTTCCTCTTGAACAAATGGGAATGCTTAGGTATAATGAAAGTATAATAATAAATTTCTTTTAGTTATACACTTAAAAGCATATTCCACGATATCCTTTGTTACATACCTGCCTCTTTTGTTGCTTCTTGAGCTTTTCTGTTGCAGGCAATCAGATTGCTGCTGAGATAAACAGTTATATATGTTGGCTGCCTAATCATTTAATGTGCTCTTCAGAATCAGAAGAGGTGCCACAAGGAAATATATATGAGTAGGGTGGCAGAAGGCTTAATATATATTTCAGGCTCCTGGGTATTTAGCAGCTATTTCTTACGCTTACTGTCCGTGTCAGGGCAGGCCTAACGTAATTCCTATCGCATGCCGAAGGGCGGCCCAACTGGTGTCTTGAAAATCCCCCTTTAATATCTCCCAGAAAGACCACATTTCTGTGGTTTAGATCTGGCTTAGGTTTTGTATTGGTGGGGGCACCTTTTATGTGGTACAAAGCTGCTAATATGTTGGGGAGGAATCAGGAATTACTGGGAGATCTCCCAGTTCTGCCTAAAGAAAGAAAGAGTCCTGTGATGTGCTTAAATATAAACTTACTCAAATGTACCCAAAGGCTCAGGCTCATTTTTACTTTCCAAGAACATGAAGCTGTGGAAGGATGCAAACATAATTTAAGTTTTTGTGACCTGTTCACTGTAGGAATACCTTTTGTTGAATTTGTAGCCTGCAAAATCCTGTGTTATTTAAAAAGCTACAAACTGGAACATTTCCCTGTGAGAAACGGAGGAAGAAAGAAACGTTTCTCAAACTTAAAGCAGGATTTTTACATATTAACTATAAATATCTTGCAACCGTATGATTTGCTTTTAAATGAAATAAAGCCGCTTGCTGTCTCCGCAGAAATGAATTGGGGAAAGGGATTTATCCAGGGTAATTCAGTCAGATGAATGGAGAGATATGTCCATCACCACTAACGTGACGGTTATTCCTTCTAAATATAAACTGATAATATTATATATTAGAGGCTTGATTATACCGTTAAGAAGATTAGTACATTTAAACGGAAAATAAAGGCTTATGTGCCCTAAATGTGAAACTAAAAGGAGAGGGTTTTATATATGGCAGTATCACAACATTCGGTACTTTTGAACAAGGTGTTTTCCGCATGAAAATACCTGTGAGGAATAATCACTGCATGCTGTCTCTGGGAATAGGTGGGATGCCTTAACCCTAATCTCTTTCAAAAGTGGTAATTTAAACATATGCAGGTATTAATTTTGGCATATTTTAGTGTGTTTATTGGAGGAGGCATAGTGATTGCATGCAATCATGTCCACGAGGGCAGTTTTCTGGCTCATCCGTTTTTCTGTAAATGCTTGGGCCGTCTTTTAGTTGCAGAAGCTGTGGCACATCTATGAAAAAATGAAAGGGAAAAAACGGTTGATGATGCCTCTGTGAAATTTCTGTGAATCAGATTTATGAATTTGAAATATTTAACACATATTAAAGATTTCAGTGCCTTTCAGTATTGTGCTTGACTTACACAGTGCCGTCTCTAAGGACATAGTAGCTGAATCTTTTGATGGTATTGAATTTATGACATTGAATTTAAGACTTTTGTGCTCATGTCATGAAGCTTGTTAGGTAGTGTTTAACATGTCTCCTTTTTCATTTTTATTTTTTTGAAATTCTTGTTCTTTATAAGCTAGTAGTTCTTCTCAGTGAAAGATTTATAGTCAGGATGGGGGAAGACTTGATCCTTTTACAGTCATCTTCCTGATAGATAGCACTCCTTGATTTCCTTTTATGCACCTCTTAAATTAGATATTCCGCACCTTAATCACAACACCATCTTACTTACTTTATCTTTTAAGAGTAAAAGCATTACGATTATAAATTAACTTAGAAATATTGTAAGCTCTTCTGCCTTGGGGCTCGTCTTTGTTTCCAACTCAAGAATCGCTCCCTGGTCAAGTCCTGTCCAGAGAAAAAAGTCCCTTAATTGAATCCAGTGGGGGCTTCAGTGTGAAACGGCGGGTCTGTCCCAAGGCTGTTGTTGACCCACAGCCCTGCTGCCCCTACGAGCCGTACTTTGTTGCCCTACATCCCTAACGAGCTGGCCGGTGCCACGGGGAAGGGCTGCCCAGCCCCTCCTGGTTTGGGGACAGGCTGGGGACACAGCCTCGCCTGTCCCTCCTTTGGGGCTGGAAGCTCAGTGGACAACCTGGCCCTTCCTGGGGCTGTGGATGCTTTTTGAGCTACCCATTTAAACTCTTCAAATCCATGTTCTCTAAAATATTTTTTAAAAACTGAACTTTGCTGGCTTTTACATATCTACAAGAGCTGCCATCCTTTAGGCATCTAAACTTCCCGTTACTCGTGTTATTAGGACCACTGCATAGTAATGTCCATAATATTAAAATGTCCTTGTATGCATTTATTGCTTTGGTGCTATTTTCATTGGCATATCAAGATATTGTAGACCAATATACTAAATAAATGTTCTTCAGATTGCTGTGGTGTGTTGCCTTTTGTGCATGCTTACGCTCACAAATAAAAGTATTTGTCCCTGAAGCCAATTTATGTGAACGAGCTCTTTTCTAAGGCACTCAGTACGCTGCCTGCCCTCCTCCCTTTTGAATGTGTTGGTTAACTTCAGTCAAACGTAACACAGCGATACAGGTCTCAAAGATGCTAGATACCTGAAAGCTTGATGAAAATCGGTAGCCGGCAGAGGGAAAAGACCCAGGGTGATGCCTTCACTGAAACTGAAGACAGTCGGGTGAGCTCAGCTATTTATTAACGCCAGGAGAACTCATGCAGAGAGGGACGCCGCACATGCCCCAGGCACAGAAACGCCTCAGTAAGACTCTGCTATGCCCTACAGACACTGGGGGATTTAGCAATGAGGCACCGATCCCCACCGAAAACGCTTTTTATTTCCCCACTGCAAATAAAAGCTACTCTACTGCAATGTCTTCTGTGGGTCCCAGCCACGGGGCGTTGGGCATCAGGGCCTGGGGGCTGGCTCATGTTCAGGATGGCCTGGGGGTTTCTGAGCTGTGTGGCTTTGTCCCGGCGGAGCGGAGGTTGGCAGTGACGGGGAGAGAGGCCCCCTCCATGGGGGGGGGCACGGATGAGGGACAGCAGGAGTCCCCGGGGGGACGGGGGTACCCCCGCAGCGTGCTGCCTCTGCTCCCACCCTTGCAGCAAAGCCCTTAGGAGCAGCAGTGGGTTTTAGGTTTGTAGTCGTATCTGGGAGAGATAATCTGTTGTCCTGGGCACATAACCAGTTCTTCTGGTGACCATCAGAAGTCAGTGGCTTTTAAGCTGAAGGTTGCTCTTGTCCCTGAAGTTTTTCTTCAGCTCCTGATTAAAGAGGAGCTTTCTGTGAAGGGCAGCCCCTGTGGCTGCGAAGAGAGGACGTAGTGATCCCCATAGGAATAAAGGGTCAGAAGAAATGGGATGAAGGCAATAACACAAACCCTCTGGAGACCTATAGGACCAACCTGTGGTGGTGTAAGATGGGTGGAAGGTGGCTGAGGGCACTTGTTAGTACCCAGCCCTGGGGCAAAACCCTTCCCGCATACCGTGCCTGTCAGAGATGAGTCCGGGGCCAGGTACAGTGAGACACGGGAGAATCTCAGCCATAAACAGGTTATTTCTTTGCCTCCAATGGGATTTTTATTGTTGTTAAGAAAATTCTTTCCTGTTAACTTCCGTGCTGTGCTCCACCCAAGTGCGTTTAAATATTAGTAGATTTATTTCTATATTTTCATTTGTCCTCCATGGGAATGACAAGGATTTTAACGTAGTACAGAAAAATCCTTTGAGATCTTCCAATTGGAAAAACTCTACTGAAGTAGAGAGTCCTTTCTATAGACATAAAATGACTTGTTTGTGGCTGTAATTGATGATATGCTTATGAATCCCTTGAGTTAAATAAAGTGAATCAGGTAAACAAAGTACTTTGTCTTGCTCATATGCATTCTTGCAAAAACAAGAATAAAACCTGTCTGTAAAGTAATTCATTTGAATTAGTTTTACCAAAAAGAAACACTTTTACTGCAATGGCAATATTTATGTTTTGTGCATCATCTGGGATCGCTTTAAATTTAATTTAATTTTTCTATGAAATTTGAATTCGGGTCATATTCCGTGCTGATGGAAGTGGGATCATGACTCCAATGGGTGAAATGTCATCAAAGTGGTCCTCATGAGTGGAGAATTTGGCCTTGGATTGAGTTGTTATGATATCAAGCAATGTCTAATGCAACTGAAACAGACTATTTTTAGCAAAAGCAGTGATGCCACAGAAGCATGCTGGCTTCGGTACTATTTAATACTTGAAGTCCAACGCTGATCAAGACACCGCTCTCCAGTTTCTCTCCCTGCAATCTGCCTGCCCTCTGCCAACCACTGGTGTGTGATTAATTGACTGACACGAAGTCTGTTATTTACATTGCAGATATATTGTAAGTAGACTCCAGGTGAAGCTCACAGCATGCTGCATATTTACCACCATATGTTCAGGAGGTTGTGAACAGAAAAAAGTAAGTCTAAAGCCAGAGGAGGTATTAGAGGACACAATAGAAAAGCTAATTATAAAAGCCTTCAAAAGCAGTCCCTGCTTCACCGTTTGATGTCCCAATATGTAATTACAGAGAACTAGGAAATAAGGGAAGATAATAAAAGGAGGATAATAAAGGGAAGATATAAAAACCAGGGCATGCTAGTTTGTGAGGGAAGAGGAAAACAGAGCTCCCAACCCATTTCTCCTTTAGCTGTTGGAACCGAGGGAGCGCTGTGAAAGGGGGATGGAGGGGACAGGTGTCCTGGACAGTATAGACAGGGGAGGTGTGAGCTCAGGGGGAATGGGCAAACTTTGTCAGCGCTTTTTTTCTGGTGCAAACTGGCATTTCACCCTCCTGAGGGGGCTTTGCAGCAGGTGGGATGGCCAGAAAGGGAGCGCTGAAGGTGGCAGCTGTATCGTCCCTATTGGCAAGCAATAATTTCTTCCCTTTCAGCAAGGACAGCAGGAAACAAGGACATGATGAAATCACCCCACAGGATGCCACCCTTATTTTAGATCCCATTGTGGGCTGCCTGTGCAAGTGGAAACTCTCTCCATCCATTACTCTAGCACACACTAATGTATATATTTTCCTCACTATGTATATCATTCGTGAGCTGGGCTTCCTCTATCAAGATCACAGTGTGACTGCTGTTTTTTTGTAGAGTGGCTGGTAAGAGTAGCTTAGTGAGGTTTATAATTTTCGATAAAATGGAAGAAAAATATGTGTCTAAATCTTAGCTTCAAATCTACATGTACACCACATCAATATTTCTTAGAAAAATAAAGGTGCCCTGCGATTCTTTTGGCTACACATGCAGTAGGGAGTTGGGGCTCAGGATGCTCCTGGGCAAACGAAGCAGCTTCTGGCTGGCTGTCGCAGGAAGGTGCAGGCAACGCGGGGGGCTGAAAATGACAGCTCTAATTTTGCCCCTGGGCTGGAGGGAGGATGTCTTCACTCGCGCCTCAAAGGGCCTTCCCCAACACACAGCTCAATTATTTGGACGGTAAGCTGATTAGAGGATTTGAAACCAATCATCCAAAAATGGTTGATGCCAGCCTCCGACTGACACATCAACTTATTCTCAATGAGTGCAAAGACGAGATACATTTCAAATGGCGATTTTGTAGAAGTGTTTAAAAACGCCTTCGGAAGGTGTTTCGTAGTGAACGGGGTGAGCAGTCAGCAGACGGCTCTATAATAAACATTTGCGTCTGTTGTAGCTGATGCTGGAGGCTTGTGTGGACGCACGGGGTGCTCGTGTGCTGTGCCTGCTTCCGTGCCACCCTGGCATACAGCTGGGCTCGAGGGGCTCGGGGCTCCCCCGGGATCCCTCTTCTTGGGAGGCAGGAAAGGTGTCCACTCAGGAAGAGAAAGTAGGAAAAGTGGATTATGTTGGTTCAACGAGAGGACAAATTGGAAAAGTGAGCCAAGAAGATCAGACATTAGAGCATCTACTTGTCTACTCCTTGCTTTCTTTTAAAGAAACCTCCAAAATTCCCAAGTAAAAAAAAAAAAAAAAATCCCAATTTCCCTCTTGAAAACTTAATTCTTTGCAAAATTTCAGTTTCTTAGCAGATTTCCAGCCTGACTTTGCAACAATGATTTACACAAGTAACCCTGTGGATTTCACTGGAGCAACCAGACTCAATAAGGTTTACATGTGAATAGAAATTCACAGAACCTAAAACGTACAAGTTCCAGAATTTTTTTTTTACAGTATTTTGCAGTGAATCATTACTGGATGATTGCCTATATATTTGTCCATGGTACCTGGGCAGTTTAATGTTTAAGGCATAAACGTACATTTCCTTACATTTGTGAATACATTCTGAATGGCAAATTTGCATTGATAAAATCTTGCTTTAAATGTATCCGCTATTGCTGAAATTAATATACACATGATTATATTTATCGCCCAAGAAACTTCAAAGGCATTTTTCAATTGTTAAAAAAGATGTGTTAGAGAAAGGACATACAAAGGCGACAAAGGGATTAGCCGTGAGCAGAAGGGCTCAAGTGGGGAGCCCTGCGCCCCTCAGACCAGCCATGGAGGCGGCTGCGTTGGAGACAGAGAGCTCCTTTGCTTAGCTTGGTGGTGAGCACTTACATATGTAGTTACCCATTTCTGCTTTAACCTGGCATAAAGCCGTGATTCAGCTTCCGTCTCGGTTCCTGCTCTTGATCTCCAAGACCCCAGTCTAGAAGTGCACGGTGACGCGCGCTGCCTCAGATTTGGAATGCCCGTTGCGTGTGATGACGATGTCTGCAAAGATTTCCGGCACACACGAGTGCAGATGAAGTTAATGGGAATCCTGGTGCTCAAAATCTTTGCAAAGTTCAGATTTTAGATATTTCTAGATGGAGATTCAAAAAACTTACAGCCCCGAAGTTAGCGAACGGTTTACAAAATGTAGTCCCCGATTTCTCCTGCCTTTGCATACAGCGTGCACTGAGAAGGTGTTTGTAACTGACCTCTTCTCTTCTTGCAGAAAACCAGTTTCAACTTGCAATTGTATTTTGGTCTGACAATGATTATTGAGTGCACCCTCAGCTTCCATAAGACATAGTGTCTTCTGTAAAGACAACAATTCTCCATTCACCTCAATGAGATTTTCCAATTCATAACCATATTTTTATTTATTATTATTACATTATTACAAGTCTGTGGAGTCTATTTTACAATGTCAAGTTTATCACAGAAAAAGGTGCAGTATGTTTAAATTCAGGTGCCTTAGAAACATTACAAAGTCAAATGAAAGAAAACTACTACAGCTGAAGTCTGTAGAGACTTTGCTGCAACGCAAAACGAACGTGGTGCGCGATATATCACCATTTAAAGGCAGAAGAAATTAAGCCAAGACCCACGGACACTGAAACAAACTCAACACAGCAAGACATGCTACATTGCTTGCTCCTGCACACAGGAATTGTACCTTCTGCAGCAGAACCTGAATATAAAGAGTAATGAAATTATATTAATAGTAATTTTATTTCATGATGTAGGTCTTCACGCTTTTCTTCCAACTGCATTGCAATCTGCAAGGCACCTCCTAATCTGCCTGGTAGGATGGAGGTTTTATATGGACTTGATGGGACATAGAATTTAGCGAAAAAGGAAACAACAAAGAATCTCAAGGTTTTAAAAAAGGGGCACAAGTCTTCTGCTATCGTGCTGGGGGCTTCCTCTTCTTCCTTGGATTGTGGGCTGAGGAAAAGGGATTTAATTCACACAGAAGACTTCTAGGGGATCCTGCCCTCCTGCTGGCGGGTGAATGTGGGCAATGTCTGATACTGCAGGAGCTGCAACTTTGGGAATCTCCAGCGAGTTTTGTTTTGTTTTCTTTATATCCATATATAGGCAGGAACCTTCTGTTTACAGGAATAAAAGCTCTTTTTTGGAGTTTTCTTCTCAGAAAGCTCCACTGCAGCTTGCAGTTCTTCCTTCCATCTGAGGGAGGAGAAAAGCAGATTAATGTTATGTGAATTTCTCCTAGACTTTCCTTAAATGCTACTGTCATGCGATGGGATGAAAGTCAGATGATGACTTACTTTTGTATCAGAATAAAACCTCTGGTCTAGAGAAGCCTGAATGTACAGCTGAGACCTGCACGGGCCCAACCTGCTCCAGGTGCCCTCTTCCAACACAGGGTGCGTTCCCACAGCTTCTCTTTCTTTTAATCCCATCCCAGTCTTCCTAATGATGCTGTGGTTTGGTTTTTTTTTTTAATTACATATAGTACCTTCATAATTTGATATTTCATCCTTTTTGAGAGGGGAGATTATTTGTAAGGCACAGCAGAAATTTGTGAGTTTTCCCCAGAAATTAGAATACAATTTTATTTGTGAATAACAACAACAAAAACAAGTTTTATCTGCTTCTAATCACAGTATTATTATTACTTTTAAAGGATAGCCCATCTTTGCCTGGATAGTTTAATGTATGATAGTCATAACTGTGTAGGATAAGTTCTTAAGTGGTCATGTGAAGAAGCTAATGAATAAAGCAAAGGGTTGTCCACTACCAAGAGAAAGAAAAATTAGAAACACCCCCACAAACAGCTCCCATCTCCCGGTAGTTCACTGTGAGGAATTTATGAGCATGGTTCCCTGTGGCTTTTTGTCTCGAGCTGGGACTAGTCCTCATCTGATGAGGCGTAAGCTGTGAACGAGGCTTTTCCTGCAGTTGGAACACACATAACGTCTTGTGCCACGTGGGTTCTCTGGTGTCTACTAATGTGGCTGTGACAACCTTCCCCTCCCTGGGGAACGAAGGGGACCGCGCACCTTTCTCATGTCACTGGCTTTTCAGGGGATTTACAGAAGCACAGGACTTTTCAGATGTTTACCTTTTTGTCATATTTAGTGAAAATCTTCTAGTGGGATCAACAGTCAGTGAGAGAAGTGTCGGGGAAACACACTTGCGGTTCTGTTATGCTGTTTTGCTGGAAATGAAACTTACCCAATATTAAATGTTCCTTGCTTGACTGCCTTCTCTTAAATGTGAGGAAGCAGAATAATTGTGGAAAAAACTCATGTTCAGATTTAAAAGGAAGCTACAAGGGTAGGTAAATAAAATAGTGGATTTCAGATGTGAATATGTTCTGATGGGACATGTAGAAAGCTAAGGCGGGACAAGAAAAGAAGAAGAAAAACATATGTTCTACAAATTACATTGAAGCCAATAAATACATAAAGAGAGACACTAAAGACCTTAATGAAAATTTGTGTCCCAAAGTGTAACTTTTACTTGTGCATCTAACAGGAGGACACTGATGTAATTTGCATATATTGCTAAATATTTATTTGTCTGGTGAGACTAAATGGAAGAGCAAGGTCATTCCATCAGAAATATTGCCATGAAAATTTGCCAGCTCAGAAAATCTACCCTTCTTGTCCTTTACCATGATGACTTATGTTAATGAAAAAACTAATAATATTTTATTCGGCTGTCAAATGGCCCCGGGCAAGTGGCTGAGTAGAGTTTTATACTGAAGGGGAACAGCTTTTTCATATAAGAAGCAAGACTACGATCATCGGGGGGGAAAAAAGACAGAGAGAGAGAGAGACTGGGGGAGAAAGAGAGGATGAGAACTTGGCCATACAGAATGGCTGTATATATTTAAATGTGTTCTCTGAGGTGCCTGGGTGCTTGTAGTGTGATGGATATATTTAGTAATAAAAATGTGGTTTATAATAACTGTCCTTCATAGAATACTGATTAAGCTACCTGGTATTTTAAAATTTATTGAGGCCATTTTTAGGACACTTTTCCACGTCTTGGAAAACCATTTTCTGAGCACTTATACCAAAGTGCAAATAATTCCACAGCCATTGGAAATACTATTTCAGTATGACACTTTTAAAGTGCATTTTCGTTTTCACATTAACTTTTCTGATTTTTTGAGGCATTTCATCTTTAGAAGTAGCTAAACTGGTAAACCAGTTAACTGCAGGTGGTTACATTTGCTAATCAGATGGGTAATTATTATACATTGGTAAAAGAAAGACAGCTGCAGTTGCTATAGAAGATTGCTAGGAGTTTTTTAGCATAACAATGAACTGCAGCACCTGCCTTTCCAGTATGCTTTACAATTATGCTACTGGTATTATTTCCTTGACCCCCTATAGCACAGAAGGATCTATGCTTCCAGCTTTAGCTAGAAGGCAGTTTCATTTCAAATACCTCTTTGAGTTTGCCTATAACTTTCCAACAACCTCACCTTTTTCATCAGTCCTTTTCAAAAAAAAGTTTGCTTTCATGAAAACGATGCACAGGTGTTTGGCAGACTTATGCATGACTATTTTGTAATTGCTGGTTGATTAGAAAAAGATTTTCCCTTGCTGAAAGAAAATCAGGTTGCAAATCAGTAGTTTAGGCTTGTGCTGTTCTCACCTCAGTTCTGCATGTAACTCACAGACTGCCTGTTGGGACCTGCAGGTTTCCTCCCTTTAACGATTAGATCTGTGATAAGTTTGAAGGAATTTGGTTTGTGAGCAAGACACTTAGTTACGTATAAATCACTAGAATGGCATAGGTATGTCTTTGTTGTGCTACGTATGTGGTATTTATTTCCATATTTGACTTACCTATGCACACATCAGTCACTTCCCATTCTCCCATAATTTAATTTCTGCCAATCTCTGCCTTAGCATATCCTCTAGATACAGCACTTTGGCCAAGAAGGGCCGCTTGTGTCACCCCTCACACATGGCAGGTGTAAAGCATCATCCATCAATGCAAATTGGTGAAAGCTGTGCTTTCCTTGCTGTTAGGATCTACTTCCACTGGCTGTTTACCATTCTTCAGGTCAGTCTGGGGAAAGCACACTGAACCTGCTGTAATAGCCAGCTTTTTTTACCCATGCTAAAAGGTAAGGAGCCTTTAAAATATCTTCATTTAGCTCTCTGTGCTTCGCAGAAAGCTGATTCTCTGTATTTCTCCTTTTCTATAGCTAATCAGTGTGGTGTGATCCATTGCAATATAATTTCTTATTTACGATTGTTGGTTTGGAGAGTGAATCCTAATGCTCACAAGAACTATCTGCTGCTTCTTGCTTAAATGTAAAACCACGGGGCTGGGACAAGTGCGTGAGAGGGTCTGAGACCCTTGTTTCTCCTTACAGCTTGCCCACGCTGGTATTTCCTACATCCACTGTTTTACCTTTACAACCACGGTTCCCATCTTTATTATCTGTAGCTTTTCAGTAACAGTTTGCAAATGGATGGAAACGTACTGATGCTCTCAAACGTGCTGAAATTTTAGCAGCTGAAATTCCCCTGAGATCTTGGGCCTCTGAAAAGGGTTTAACCACTCTTTGCCCTTCTCTTGGGGCCTTTGTGTTTCTGCCTGGGGAGGCACAAGGCCACTGCTCACAATGGCCAGTTGCTTAGGGATCTTGAGGAGCTACATCTCAACATGCTTCATTTTTAATACATTTGGCTTTTATTGTCTTATAAGCGTTTGCTGGGTCTTTTTGCCATCCTTAAATCTGAGCAGTGTATTAGATTGTGTACTTAACTGTCTGAATCTTTTTCTCAGTTTCCTATCAGTTCCAACCAAATTGTGTTTTCCCACGTTTCAAGGGGACAAGTTATCTTCCCAGAATTGTCAGCAACATACGCAGCCAATTAAGGATTCACTTTCCAGCTTTTTTCCTATGTCTATTGAAACACTAGCGATGTCCAAAACAGTATCCACTGTTCTTTCACCCGTAGTCCATATTGCGTACTGGAAAACTTCCTTTCTCTGATACTGGTCTGCAAGTCCAAATTCACCTGTGCAGATAACAAGTGTCATTCCATAATAATTTTTGGTTTGGACTCCATATTTTTCCTCTGATACACCAGGAACAGAAGTTTCTTCAAGCCCTCTGTAATGCAGAATCCCTGTTTCTTTTCCTCTTCTCCTACCGCTGGACTGTGTCTGCCCAACTCAGGCTGGTGGCCTTCTCCAGGACTTGCATGTGGGCATTGTACCACATGTGGATGCGAATATCATTGTCCAGGGGAAGATATACCTAAGAAACACAATGAAATTAATATCCAAGGTTATTTTGTTATCCAAGTTATTCAAGTAACTTCTAGGGGTTCTGGAAACTATTTTAACACACATTAAACATGATTTTGAAGTGATTTAAGCTGGTCTGAGCTCACAGGTTTCCCTCTAAAGATTATTCTGTCATTTGTATAGGATACCCCAAGCTTTCCGTTCTGGGACAGCTACATGTGCAGTCAGGGAAGGAAAACGTGGTGGATTTGCTGTTAGAGAAATCTTTTGGTTGATCCAACTTGGCGTCCAGGTGGCTGGTGTCCTTGTGGCTTGTAGTTCTTTAATCTCCTTCTCAAAGTGATTGCTCATCTCGTCAGCTCTGTGTTAGAGTTTCTCTTTTTCGGCATATTCCACGTTAGTCCAAATTCTCCTACCCTCCTGTTTTTGGGAAAAACTTAGTCTGTGCAGTCAGGTCAGGCTGTTAATCAGTTAATTAATTGACTATTCTGATGTGAAAATGGGTTTCCCTTAGTCTGCTGTGGCTGTTTCAATGAGAATCCCATCTATCTGCAAGGCACTCCCTGACTTCTCTGGGGAAAAAAAATCAGGAGTTTCTAGAAATTCTTTTATGACAGTTTTGGTTCATCATTTTGGTTTGTTTTTAAACTCTTTCTGAACTCTTGGTCACTTTGATGTCATGTATCCCTCTGTGAGCATCATGACTTGTCGATTACTTGTATGTTTTTGATGCTATGGTTGTAACACCTCTCCATTGATAGTAGATCCCACTGAGACTACCTCTTTTCGGGACCGCGTGAATCACTTGCAGGAGAAAAAGAAATTGGTAACTCGCATTTTTTCTTTGATAAACCTCCTCCTATTCTAATGAAGTCTTGTTTCCTTGAGTGCAGGGGGACGTGAGATGGTCTCTGAATGATTTCTTTGAGCAACATGAGGGAGTCACTTTGGCCATCGCGGGGCCTTTCCGTCAGCTGAATAAGTGTGTTGGTCTCATGGCTGTGCTCAGCCCAGTTGTTCAGATTGTGTTCTTGCGTCTTCTTTCGTTCCTTTCCTCTCTGTTTTTCATGGAAACTCAACTCTTCACAAAGCAGCTGCCAGCAACGCTGTTTCACCTGTGTATGCCTGCTCTTGGACAACGATGGCCAGCACTGGGAGTGAAGGACCCACTGTTGCTTTAACTGGTTGTGTAAAGGGCCCTGGCTGTTGCTTACAAGCATCTCGTTAGAGGGCAGAATTATTGCTATTTTTTTTTAGTTTGCTTACTAGCAATATTGTGCAATTGGCAAAGGGTAATCTCTGAGGCAGGGGTTTGTGTGTGTGGACGCTTTGGTTGTTTGAGGTCTCTGGGTATGAGTAGCAGGAGCACAGAGCGGTGCAGGGACTGAAGTGGAGCTTCTGTGTTTCATCTGCCATGGGTGAGCGTTTGTGGCAGATTTGGTTACTAGAAGGGAATGACGTTAAAGAATGATGCTTGTTTTTGCTCAAAAATAAATGGAGAAAAAAAGTTTGAGAACTCTTCTTGATGTTGGTTTTTGGTTGTTTTGGGGGGAGGTTTTATTGAGTTTGTTGTTATTAAGAATAGCTGATAAGGGGGCAGGCTGTGTTTTGGCTAATGACCTACATATACTGATTTTTATGTGTTATAGTTTCAATGATAGGGTGCTCCTGAAAGCTACGGTTCTCTTTGAACTTACCAGTCGCATTGGGTTTATAGTATGATAATTTCAGTCTTGTGGTCTATAAGGAAAATTCAGGCAAAACCATGTAGAATGACAGCTATATATTGAATTTATGCTGACTGACCAGGGGCAAAGTGGTGGGCAGGAGCTCAGGTATTGCAGAATCTGAACTCCAAAGTGTCAGTCTAAGCGATTTGAAAGTGAGCATGTGTTCATAGCAAAGGCTTTACACGGTTCGTTGTCTACTTACAATTTCCACCAAACTTCAATGGTTTTGTAGTGTTGGTTTTTTGCAGTGTTTTATCTAGGAATTTTCCAAGGAATTTTTACTTTATTCAGAAGTAATAAAGCAGAAAATTTCAGAAATATGTTTATAATCAAAGTGAGCATTGTAGTAATGGAATTGGCATCATATATGACTCAGTCTCTTTTAAAGAAGGTCTTCAAGTCTTCATTTTCAACTTTAATATGTTTTTAAATGCTATACTTTAAAGTTACTCATAAATGACTATAACAGTTCTTGTATATTGTGTTTAAAATTACCATTATTGGCAGCAGGAAAGACAAATTTCAGAGTGTTTGCTTTTTCCAGTGAGCGAATTTGTGGACACATAAATATCTATATCTATATTTTTTGCTTACCACAGCTGGTGTTTTGGAGAAGATTTACTATACTAACACACTAACACTAATACGCCACAATATCTAAAATGCCTTTAGCATGCCATTTACACTCATCTGAGAGATTTCACGAAAGTATGATGTTAGTAAGCCTTCATGAGTAATCCATTATGCCTAGGAGACTTAATCAGATTGCACATGTACTTACCCCTGGCTTAATAATTGTTATTTTCGTTATTACTGTCCTTATTCCAGTTTCATCTGTGGGGAAAATGTTGAGAATTTCAGTTGTAGTTCAATACATTATAATCATGGTTCTCCACAAAACACAGCCTGCCACAAAACCTACAGCCACAATTCAGATGTTACGTGCAGTAAAATCTCTTGCTATTCCTTTTAAGGGACTGTACCAAAGTTTAATATTTCTGCAGGACTGTTGAGGTAGTAGCATTAAATATTAAAACTTTTAAATGTGCAGAACTGATTAATTCAGAATATATCAGAGCGGCTCATAAATGATTAATATCTGTATTTTGCCTGATTGGATATAATTTAAGCTATGTGCTTCTTCCAGCACTGTAGGACCAGGTACTCATCTTTTATTTCTAGGAATGGTTTAAACATCGTTCCCCTTATTACAGGTTAATATTAATGCCTGGACCTTCCGCTGTTATTGTTCATTCTTTCATAAAACCTACTTCAAAATTGATCACCTAAAGTCTAACTGAAAGCAGCTGTCAAAAGTTCTTTTTAAGTGTACCTTTCACAAAAATGTGGTTCAGTTAAAGCTTTCACAAACTCAGTAGGCTGAAAGCTGGAATTTTATCTTTGCAACACTTATGCATTTTCTTAGAATTGTAGAAGTATTTGGGGGGACGATCGTTACTGAGCGAGTCCTGGACTTAGGCTGAGGTTAAACTTGGATCGGCTTAGAGTGAGCTGTGTTATCTCACAATGAACAAATTACACTAAAAAGCTGAAGTGCCTTCAACAAAAGTACACTAAAAAGCCTTAGTACCTCTGGGGGAGGTGGGATAGACCTGGCAGGCATGTTGGCATGTGGCTGCTAAACCCCAAAGGGATTAAAAAAAAAAAATCCCTGTAGTGGTGAGCAAAGTGAATGAATGATGGTGGAGAAAGAGTTTCCTTTTTAAGACCTTGAAAAAGTTCAAAACTTCCTAAAAAAGATGCTCTTTGCTGAGTCTGGTTATGCCTATGGGTTTTAGTAGATTAGAAAAGCTACCTTCCTGTGCTCCACAAAATTCACATGAGATCCTAAACAAAACAACTTTACCACATTCAGAGACCTGAGAAATGCACCCTGAGTGCAATGCTGCTGGCTGGTAGGGCTGAAAGTGACATCACTCAAGTTGGGTTTAGCTTTACAAAGCTGTAAATTGTTTTGTGTCGAAGTTTCCATTGAAGTGTCTGCCTTGCTGGTTTGTTCTTTGGGAAGACAAATTGCATCAGGAACCATCAGGAGGATGTGGAGAAGATGCTGCCCCTCGCTGGTTCTGGGTTTGGGGGTCTTTGTCCTTCCTGGCCTGCAAGGGCCCAGAGCTGTTAACTGCTTCCCCTTGCTTCGTCCCATGTTGGCAGTGCTCTGTGTTGTCCATCTACGTGTGCCTTTGCTGACACCTCTCTTCTCCAGCACAGCATCTCAGACAGCCTCATGTGTTTACCTGTGGTGTATGAAGGTAAAGATCTATACGGGAGGATCTATTAGAAACTTAGCTCTAAGCCTGGTTTGACCCCCAAACACCCATAAAGTTCATCTTCCAATTTACGACGTCTGTGCTGTTAAAACTCTCAACAAACAAATCAGCAAATGCTGTACAGGCAAACTCTTGACCACACGTTTCTCTTCCCCCAAAAGCTGCTTTCTGCAATAATGCTCTGCCTGGAAATATTTCCTCCACTGGGACTGGTACAACAAGAAAGGAGGGAGGGACCTCATCTTTTAGCTGTTCATTCTGCTGTAGCATGGCAAGGCCCCCACCAGGGCAGTGCCCCACTGGTCTGGGAGGAAAACAAAAGCCCTGTAGGAGCATCTGTCCCAAAGCGTATATGGTCTTCCAGCACTCAACAGGAAGCACGCTTAGCATGCAGCATTAGCAATGCTCTATACCGTTTCATTTTCTTGCTTAACAGGCTTTAAATTATCTTCATTGCATTTAGTGCTTTATCCTCGTCTCTCTGAAGTTAATGGCTAAAGCTCCGCTGCCTGTAATGAGGCCCAGCTGCCTGAGAACGCCTGGAGTATAATCACAGGCTAGCCAAGCAATCTGCTGCGGTCCAAGGTAGAAACCTTGCTTTGATGCAGTGTTTTTTCCCTTTTGAAGAATGCTTCTCTGCAGCACGATGCATAATTCTGGTTGCTGCAAAAAGCAAACTTGAAGCTTAAGGGAGAAGAGAATGAGCACAGGATTGCTACAGGTTGGTACACTGGTGCGCATCCATAAATGCTGGTTCCAAGAATGCCTGCTTGAGTTAAATCTGTGGGATTTTTGCTGTCTAGCTCTCTGAGGTAGTTAGATGTTACCTGTCTCTGTAGCATGTGTTTTTCCTTGCCCTTGAAGAACTGTGGGAATGTGAAGGAGAGGAGGTTGCATGCCCTCCATCTTGTTACAAGGGTGAGGGATGTGATTCCAGTCCTTGGATGTTGTCCTTGGGTGAGAAAGTGGAAGTCTAAAAAAAAAAAAAAAAAAAAAAAAAAGTGTAAATCGCATAATATGACTTTTTGCCAGGGATTTTGGAGGGAGATTGCATCTTGAACTCTGAAACAAGTCCTTCTGCTCTATGCTAGTCTGCTCAGAGACATTGCCTAATGACGGCTCGGTTTCACTTTGACTTTATTCTTTGGGACTGAGAAAGTGCCAAGTTCTCCCTGTTTTCAACAGGATAATATAAACAGCAAAATGAATGCATTGCCCAAGCTACTTCTGCATATGAGCTCACAGGAAAACTGTGTTTAGTCATGTTTATTTCAGTGTTGGCAATAAGGAAAAATATGTCAGATCTAAAAGAGGAAAAAAGAAAATTCATAAGGAGGCATTACAATACAGTGCAAAGTGTACCTTTGCCCTCTAGGAAATGGAATAAAAACAGTTCCAGCAGGAATGATTTATAATAGAAAATGCAGCTTTTTCAGAATGAAAACTTTCCTTGAAAAAAAAAAAATCCTCCATTTTTCTTGATGCTTTTTTAAACTTTGAAAACAAAATTTTTGAAAAGGGGAGTTTGACTCAAGTAAAATAACTTTTTTTGCTTTTTTTTTTTTTTTTTTTCAAATTCATTTAATATATTTTGGGTTTTGTCACCTCAAGATTGAATTGCATTTTCTTGTTCTGGCATGTAGTATCACAAAGTCTGTGGTCAGGCTCTTACTGCCCTTACTCTGTCAGAAGGTTGGACACACTGACTAGACAGATTCGAAGCACAACGAAGTGCCTCCCCTGGGTGAAGGGAGCACCCAGCACAAAGTGTTTGGAGAGGACATTTAGATATTGATGTGAATAATAAAATAAACCTCTTTTTTTGTTTCAGTTCAACAAAATGAACTGAAATACTCAATTCTAAGCTGAAATGATACTTGGGAAGATCCAAGTATTTAATTTTAATTGAAAAATATAGTAAGAATGTTTTATCACTTATGAATTTTTAAGCCTTTCAGTCTTCTAAAATCCCTCCATTATTTCACCTTCTCATATTTGAGATACCAATAAATGTTCAAATAATGTTGCCACTGCACTAATTATTGCTAATATTTATGGAAGAGCCTTATTTAGCAAAAGTACCAACTCCAAGTTTCTTAGGATTTTGGGTAGGAGAATGTGCATTTACCTCTGAGCTAATGTGGTAGAAGATATACAGAAGTGGATTCCTAGAACACCTTTTGTTCTTTTGGGTTTTGGTGGGGTTTTTTGTGTGGTTTTTTTTTTTTTTTGTTTGATTGGTTTTTGTTTTTCTTAAACGTATTTCAGTGTGCTCTTGTTGATTTCTATCTATTACATATTTTGCAAGTAGAGTGCACCCCAACTGATGCATAGACCATGCTCATATCCAGATATATCTTTCTGTATCAACCACTGCTTATCTGATTCTCCTTACTCGCTCTTCCGTGTGCAACACTGGGAGAATTAGACAGAGTCATTCCTTGAATCAACCACAGAATTTCAAAGACAGAAGTGGAAGAAAGTATTGAATATATAATTTCCCAGATGTATGCTACTTATATTTATCTATACCTAATTCCTTTATAGATAGATCTTTATGATGTATGAAGTGGCATGAATACTTTTAATGGTGTCTGGCCATTCTTCTGTGCTTTAATTATTGAATTAGAGGGAGACATTGAAGATGAACCAAAGACTTCTGCCACTTTTTCTCGAAATGTGAGACTTCTCAAGGAGTCCCACTTCGAACATCTGCAGTAAACCCAAAGTAGAGTCTTCACCCAAGTAGAAAATTTCTCTGATTTTTACTCAAGGTAGTACAGATTCACAGTGACCTTGCTTGGTGAGTCAGGACTGGGCAGAATGATAGATGTTCCTTTTCCACATTCAGGCACAGGTTTCTTCTCATCAGTGACTTGGAAGTTGCTTCAAAGTATGGGTATCTGCTGGTGGTAACACAGTGGAGTATTTTCTCCTCCTAGTTATTCTGTCGGAAGGGTCGTTGGGGTTTAGACCTGTCACAGGATGTTGGTGACACTTCTACCTTGATGTTAGTAATCCCTGGGGAGAAGCTGATGGAAATGCCTGCCTTTATTTTTTCACTGGAGCAGGGGGTTGGAAGAAAAACTTCAAGATTTAGGTAAGATGTGGACCAGCTTGCATTAACCATCTTATTAACCATCTTATCGTCGGTGGCTGGTGTCCCTGGGAGCTTATTTGAATACCCAGTTTATTCAGTGATACAAAGAGATGCCACAGAACAGGAGACAGAATGGCCAATTAGGGTCTATGGATTTGACTGTGTTCCCAATGTTGCATTTGTCGTATCACTGATGTTTGCATCAAACACCCTTGATTAGCTTTGCCACTTTTTTTTTTTTTTTGGGGGGGGGGAGGTGGTGATGGAGTTTGCTTTCTTGGTTTTACTCTTAAAATTTTCATTGACAAACTGAAGAAGAAAGGCTAGGAAGATAAAAGCTTCTTCGTGTTTTTTTTTTTTTTTTTTTTCTGGCACAGATCAGCTAGTTATCATGACTCTTGGCTTGCTTGGCTTCTTGTTGAGGAAACCAGTACAAGTTGTTATGGCAATTAATTTAGTTCTTCCTATTACTAACCGCTTCTTCTCTAGGAGGGTGTCTGTGGTAGTCATACATCTTAGTTTGCCAGGTAGCTGACTTTCCCATGGTGTAACTGTGCTTTTTGAGCCTTTTCAAAATGACATGAAAGAATGGAAGTTTTTGATCTCAAATAAGCGTTTGTCAATATAGTAACAGAAGATGCCACATGATATCCCACCCATTTGCCACGTTTGTCACAGTCCTCTTCAAACCCTCTACTGCCAAAAAGTACAAGTTTCATGCTCCCAACAGCAAAGCCTTTAAATGTGATGTATGCTGTAGCTCCGTTCCACCCAACTGACTCGTGTCTCTGCCTAAGGTGTATCTGCTCTGAGCACTGTCACTATGACATGAAGCTGGTCTACTGACTCCTTGCATGAGAACTGTCAAGGCTACGTCAAAACATTAGGGTTAGCATATTTACCATTTTAGCCCTTGCCACTCTCCTATAATAACATGCAGAACATGACTGATCCTGGAGGTACTTCTTAGTAATTGTCTCCTCTGGGATGTGAAGACCTCCGTGACACAACAGCGCGCAACCCAGGGAGCCATAGGCTTGCAGCAAACCAAGGCAGGTGGCTGTGGGATTTTGTTTTTTTTCCAGAGAGCCAAGTGCCTGTTGTTTCTGTATAACAAGATATGAGTCATAGCAGGGACATGGCTGTGAATACTTATCTCTTTCACTGGGATGTGCAGAGCAGAAAGAATTTCAGCACGGAAAGAGGATATGAACTGATTTGTTAGAAGTCTGTTAGTTGCTTGGGGAACTTGTACTGGTGTTATCTGGGATAGTTGTGCACACCAGGGATAAGAACCATCCTATTCCTTATTTATTTATTTATTTATTTAAGAGCAGAAAATGACCATTAGGGAATTAGCTGCGTATATAAAGTATTTAACAAGCACTAAACAATAATGACAAGTTCATCCAACAAAAGTCATTGTTATTTTTTCTGTGTGCGCATGGCTCGTTGCTTTATCAGATTGTTGGGCTCAGATTTTTTGTGAGCATTTAAAGGTGGTAAAGCATCTGTTCAGAAGTGTCTAGGAACAGGACCCTTTGCCCAAGCAAAACAGAGGGAAGGCACTGTATGGACTTTCCCTCAGCCCAGCCAAACGTTTCCTAATCACAACCTGCCACAGTCCTCGCTCTTTCTTGCTCGGTAGCTGACCATTATAACAAACCGAACACAAGGAATAAACCATTCGCCATAAAATGATGTAGCTACAGTCATACCCTTAGGGAGGTAGCCATCAATTACTTGGCATGCCCAGCCTTTACAAATCACACCATAAGGAATTACACTGTACAGGATAAACATATGTATTTTATTACTGTGACCAGCTCTGCCTGTGACCTATTTAGCCACATATCCATAAAGATAAGACAAACAGATGCTGCTGAGCTTTAATATTGCTCTTATTTTAGGAATTTTATTTCTTAAGCATATCATTTTCATTGCTTTGATTCAGTTTCCATTAAGTGTGTTTTTAAATGTCAAGGGACTAGTGGATGTTTGTTCTTATTTTTTTCAAATTCTTTTCCATGTTATTCTGATATGAACCTTCAGAGATAAGTCTTTTTCATTGATTAGACCTTAAAATATTAATATGCCATGTATGGTCAAAGGATTGTATAAAACTTGTTACAGTCCAGTCATCGTTCGTATGCTAGATTTAAGTATAAATACTGCCTTATATTTAGTATAAACCCTGCTGTATTTTTCCCTTATGACTCCTCATTTACTCCATCCTGTCTACTTTAACTTAAAATGTCAATCAATCTCTAGGCTACTTTGTCGATCTGTTCCGGTTTATAGATGGGGGTCATCTAGGTTTTTTTTTATAGCATTCTGCACCAGCTAAATGAGGGACTGTGCTTAAGCAGAATTATTTTGTTGTATGAATCACACATACAAATATAAATCACATTTTTAAACTCTGGTGTCCTGTTCCTATAATAACCAGCATTGTGTATTTTGGTCCTCCTCCTTCTGCTCATGGTTCTCGGCAGCTCTCAGTGTGTTTCAATCTTTACTTTTCCATACTTGTTTTCTTTACTTTTGCCCTTCTAACCCTGACTCTTGTGCACTTGCAGCCCTTTTCTCCCCAGGGAGCTATAGCCAGCGCTCTCGCAGCCTGACTTGGTATTTACTTTGGGGCTGGACGTGCTGCAACACAGACACTGCTGACTCCAATGGGCAGATCCGTTGTGTAGAAGGGACTCCGAGATGAGCAGCTGGGGTGAGAAGGATGATGTTCTGCACACTCGTGTACAGGCAGATGGATCCCTTAGTCTGGTATTAAATAAAAAAAATAAATCTGGGGGTCCAATGAACAGCTGCTCTATTGGACGACCAACGTATTTAGACTGAAGGTTATTTAAGGATTCTCAGGACGGCAGTCCATTAAGCAATCCTGTTAAGCTCGGTTTAAGGAAGATAAGCACAAATATATTAAAGATATAGATATAAAAATATATTGAAGATAATAATATATATAAAATTTATTAAAGATAAATGGAGTCAGAAACTTTATTGCCGACTCTTGTTCACAATCTAAACTGTAAGAGTATGCCGGCTTTAGCCTGAACAGCATCACCCAAGGAATCCACTGGGAGGAGGGAGGTCTGAGGCTGATGAGGAAGAAGGGCCATCGTCATGGCTTGATGCCTGAAGTTAAGAGTGGTCAAAGTGATCATTATTGCCTTAATAGCAAGGTAACAGCATCATATGCCATGCCACTCAAGGCAGTCAAATTTAAGGCTAACTGTGTTACTGTTAAAATGGAGGAGGGGGAGCGTGAGCGGGACAGGACAAGGGAAAATAATGCAAAATATGTGGGACAGGATATTGGGAATGAATCTCAAAATATATCAGTGCTAAACGTGAGTTTAAAAAAAAAAAAAAAAGAGTTGAACCTTAGAAATTAGGAGGAAAGATGTGAAGAGTGAAATGGCCAGTATTGTTTTGCCACTGTGTGTACGATACAGTGATGTGCCCAGATTTTGGTGTTATGGGCAGATCTGGATGCTGCTGCTTGGAAAACTCATAGCAAAACTAGATGATCCAAGGGAACAGTGTATATCCCAGTGTAACAGGAAAGTAAAGTAAGTTTCCTCAATTCTTCCCAAGAGATGGTTGACAGAGATGTGAAAGACGTCTATAAATGTTGAATGCCGTTGATAAAGCAAAAACGTTTTGCCGTTACTGAAAATGCAAGAATTTACAGAAAAGAGAGCTTAAAAAATAAAGGGAAAACATCTTCACATATTGCATAATTAAATCATGGAGCTCCTTGCCACCTGAAGCTGTAAAAGTACAACAAATACAGTTATTTAAATGGGCACTTTAATGGTTCATTGCTGACTGTTATATGCCACAACCCAGTGTACCTAGAGATGGGAGCGTACGTGGAGGGATGCGGGGCTCTTTCCCTGCGTGCCCTGTTTCTTCTGCTCCTCTCAAAGCATCTGCAGCTGGCTGGGCTTGGCACAACTAGGCTTGACGAGCTCAGGGGGACAATTCTGCTGCCTAAATGCACGTGTAGTGCTGTTTGCAATAATGTACAGCATCCCCGGCCCCTGCCTGCCAGTCCACAAGAGCAGGAGTTTGCTGCTTGGCCTGAGCTCTGCTTGGTGCCTTCCTGTCTTCTCCTTGGAGTGCCTCTTTAAGCAGCTGAAGTGAATTTTAGCGTCCCAAATCTTGTGCTTTACACGAGCTAAGGATGCTCTGCGATTCAGAATTTCTGCTCTCAAGAAGGTATTAAAAAAAAAAAAAACAATAAAAATAAATCCAGTGTTGAAAGCTTTTGAAACTGGTCAACACGGGTTGTGTGCGTCACTGTGCAGTCACTGTCACGCTTGCACTAGTATGCAAAAATAGGTACTAGATTTTATAACACACAAACATAATTTTTTGGTACATTAGGACTTGGATAAACATTATTTATGTGCTTTGAGAGTAACAAGCAGGCCCTCAGAGGGCTGTGTTTAAGGTTTCAGTATGTTTCTAGGGCAAATTAAAGAAGTTCTAAAGCAAGGAAGAAGCTGACCTGTTGTATTTTTTTTTTTTTTTAAAATCTATGAAAAATATAATTGGAGGATATAAGCTGTAGGGAATTTCTTTCAGGATGTTTCAGAAAAGATAAACCTATTGTCTTATATTTATCTAGGGCTATATTTTATATTACAGATGAGTAGTTGGGAAAGAACACTGCATGTGCGTATTTTGATTTGAAGATGCTTCCTTACTCTCCAGTATCACTCAAACTCGTGCGCTTCGTGATATTTTCTTATCATAATTCATGTGTCTATAAGAGGATTTGTGTTCTTTTAGCCTGAGGTAGACATGTTCAACAGCCTGTTTTTAGTTGGTGTGCTTCCTTAGCTAAAATTAAGACAAAAGTTCTTGCAAATGCTTAGATATTACTGAGTTATAATAAATTCCCAGTAGATAATTATACTTGCTCTCTTCCAAGCCAGCCTTCATTTTATTTTTTAATGCTATTGTTAGTTGTGTATTGAGTAGTTGTTTGTCTTTTGAGGACAGCAGAATAAAGGGATTTACAAAACTCTTCTGAAAATCTGAACGCTGCAGTAATATTCAGGCCTTTAAATAATTTATTGAGAGCACAGCCAACAATATGAAATTTTCATGTATGGGTATCAAACAGGCAACCTCACATAAACTTGAAAGGCATGAAAAATAAGGTTAGGCTTCAAAATGGAGGTCAATATTCTCGGGCTTAGAGTAATAAAAAGGTAATCGCAATAACGTTTAATCTGTTTTTAAGAAAAACCTTACGTTGGCGCATTTCATCGAAGCATGACAAAATTTGAATTTGAAACTTAATGAGGAGATTGGTGGTTGCTGAATAAGGACACAAGACTGTTCCAACACAGAGCAGTGACCAGGCTTGCTTCATACCCTTTGTAGGTGTTGAGGTCTAGGAATGACCCGGATACTCTTCCCATCTGCTCCCGGGGCTTTGGATAAGAGAAAAAAATACATTAAGACTGGCAAAATATATTTCACACTTATTTAAGTCTAACCATCACTTACATAACTGTTAAAGTATACGTTGTAAAGTTATATTATGCTACTAACTCTCATATTAACAATATTTTGTTGCTCAGAGATGCATTTTAACAAATAACATGATTTGGTTTGTGTTTCATAAACTGAAACAATGAGTGACCAGCCTCATTAATCATTATAGGAAATAGTATTTAGACAATTGTTCTTGTTTTGGCTATTGTATGCAATATAATTCAGTGGTTGAATTTTGACTGTTGGTGGCTTCTGCTAGACACCATTTTTAGAGACATAGCTGATCTGTGTTTTTGTGAAACAGATTTTGTTTCATTTCCAGATTGTTTTTACTGCTTAAACTTCATTACCGCTGTTCAGGGCTCTGTGAGTTATCAAAAGGAGTAACAGACGTTTGCTGATATCCTTTGGAGCTTCTTGGTGCTACAACACTGCTCGCTAAGTTGCTAAGCATTAATGATATATTTGGCATAGCACAAGAAAGAATATAAAGATAGTCATTGTCTCCAATGTCCTCGGGTGAGCTCTGGGTGCTGGGATGCTTGATGCCTGCTCTTCTCCCTCTGATGTGGGTAATGGCTGGACGTCTAAATAGAATCTGGATAATTAAGTTACTCTGGCTTTTGGTGGGATTCATCTCAGTTTGGCCATCGTCAGTGTTGACATCTACAGCTGAGCTTTACAGTCTAGGCTTCCTTTATAGTTGGTGGGGAGAATCGGGCATTTCTTGAGTGTGATTCATCTGGCCTGTTTTAGACATCAGCGTTAGGGTGAGATTTACAGGCTAAATAGGGTGACATAAATAGATGTGATGTTCTCAGGAGCTTTATATAGCAGTAGCACATATTCACTGGACCACTGACTGAAACCTCCATCTCCTCCTTCCAAGGCGGCTACCCCAACTGTGGGAATAGAGAACAAGCCTCTCTCTGTGCCAGCTGGTACTCGCTTTTCCCATATGAAATACCGTGCCTGCAGCTGAGGGACAGTGGCTGGGCCACGCAGACACTGGGGTTTAAAATATTTTAAGATATTTGCTTGGGAAATTCAGGTTTGAAGCCTCTTACTTAGGTGAGAGCTTTAATTACCCATCTGTTGGTTAGGCAGCAGGCTGCTATGGCTTATCCCTCCTCTGTCAGATCTCTGGGCTGTGCCAGCGTGTTTGGTGATGCCAGCTGGAACAAAGCACCTCGCTGCTCAGCACGGCCAAGCTTCCAGTGGCTTTGGGTATGGTCAGAAACATATTTAAGTTAGGGATTTTGATGCTTGAGAAGTCAGGCTCTTGGGTCTGATATTGGAATCATGCACCTGTTCTAGGTGCCTGAGTCTGTTCACGAGTCTAACCATTGGACTCTTCGCTTCTACTGAGACGCAGGCTCTGAAGCTTCTCAGACCTTATGAAAAACGTGACCAATCCTCTGTAGTTTAGGAATATAAGAATAAACACTGGTTATGTTGCTGCTGATGTCACTATCACTGTCTCGTTATGAACTTTCAAAACGATGTTATAAGTAGTGTCTCTGCAAATAGTTCTTTTACAAGACTGATAGGCTACTCTTCGCATCAATGACAAATGATGTCTCTGTGTATCACGTTACTGACATCTTGCCACACATCTGCAATCTATTTTCAGATCTCTGTTGCTCATTACCAATTTAGGAAAGGAATTGAAAAGCTATGGAGACAAAGAGATTTGATGGAGCATGGGGCAAAACCACTGAAACTAGTACCGTAAGGCAAAGCAATACCAGATCTGATTTTGAGCTGTCTAGAGCAAGGTTCAAAACTTGTGCGTTTCTACCCCCCTCCTCCCAGGAGCTATCGGTAACTGGAGTTACTGGGGAAGGCAGCACAGGTTAAGGATGCCATCACTCCACCTTCAAGAAAAGCTCACTGATGTGCTGTTGTGAGTTTAGTGCTTTGGTGTGGGCTTTAGAAAACCATTACTTAAGGGAGAATGCTTTCCGTTGTTGAGAGTGCTGTCCCTCGCCCATGTCTGTCTATTTAACCATGCTGAAATGTCTGTCTTTTTTCTTTTCTCCCACCTACCTGGGGAAAATTAAAACCAGTGAGTAAGAATCCTGTGGGTTTTCTGCTTTTGTTTTTGCTGGATGAGGTGTAGACCCGTGACTCACACTGTTCTTGGGTATCTGTCTGGCGTTTGTATTTGAAATCGCTGCATAATTATGAATTCCTGGATTTTGGTTTCTTTTGAAAATAAAGTGTTTCTGTGAGCAGTAAAAGTTAGTTTGATGTCAGCATATATGTCACCAGTCTTTTTTTTTAAATTCTGTCTTTTTTGCTAATAAGATTCTGAGCTCAGTTAAGAATATACGGTTTCTGGGTTCTTGTAACAATGCATACTCCACCAATAGTTTACAAATACATTTATTTATTGGTGAATCCTCCAATTTGTTCAGGAGCCAGCTCTTCTTCCTGATCTTCTGAGCTGTGCAAGGGAAGTCAGGGTTTGCATGCAAGCATGTGAGCTTGAGTGGTCCTAAGTACGCTGCCCTCGGATGGCATTCCCGCTGCTGGCTGTTTTAGGGAGTGTTAAGCTCTGCTTGGCTCTGAATGTAGCGTGACGTTGCCAGTCTTTGCTGTATTTGATGTTAGTCTCCATTTATTTTTGCAGATTCCTGTGAAAGCCCTGGCACTGTGAAGGGACAGGGGCCTCTGAACAGTGCCATTGCACACCTGACCTGCATTACTTAGAGGCTGATATATCTTTTGAGGAGTCCAGCAAAAAAAAAAAATTACTTCACTATAAGTAATTTATTTCCTAAAAGGAAGGTTTCCAGCCATAGCTCAGGTGTACAATGATGCAATATTACAGAATTATAAGGAACTGTCTTTGACCTTGGAAAGAACCTTTAAAAAAATTCCTGTCCTTGCTTTGATGCAAGGAAGTCTCATTTTGGGAAGTCCACTGTCTGTGGTGATCCAATTCCACATACCAAAATTATTTCCTGTTTTCTTCATGGTATACAAAAGCGCAGTTTTACACTGCGGCTGTCTTGACTCACATAAACAGTATATGAGGCTTCAAAGATGTTTGTCTTTATTAATTCTTTCTTGAACTCTGTTAAATCTCCACTCATGCTGTTTCATGTGTCATATCTGTAGGTCTAGATCTAGTCCTTTTCCTTCTCTTAAAGTTTTTTAACTCCGTGACTGTCATCAACAGCAGCTGCAAATTCTGTGGAATTTCTGTATATATTAGCCCTCTTAGTGACACTTCAGTGATGCTAAAGAGCAGCCAAATCTGGTAACCTGTCAATGATCCCCTTCCTCCACCTGGCAGTTTTTCTGCCTTTACAGTTTAGGTGCACTGACTGTACTTCGAGTATTTTTGAGTATTGGTCAAGATGCAGCTGTTCTTTTCAGAGAGTAAATCAGTCCCTCAAGAGAATGTAAGGCAAATTTTATGCAATTACTTGCACAGATTAGTAGATTTCTACAATACTATATGGTATGTGTAGCATATAACACTGAAAATGGTGAAAATGATGTTCATAAGAATAGCATGAGTTTCTTAGAAATATCTGAATATAACTACAGTTCAAAACACTTTGTCTTCCCTGTTATGCTGCTACTTCCTCCTGTGGTATAACTTCACCAGCTTCTTTCCCAGCCTCTTTCTTCCTGACCTGCTTCCTCCTGGAGGCATGTCAGCTCCCGGCATCGCCGGAGGCACCGCTGTTCCCAGTCCCACAGGAGGCACCAACTCCAGGGCTCTCACAGGTGTGAGGTGTCTCTGGAGAGAGGCTGCCGCATCCCCTCCATTCCCAAAGAAGTAACACCCCAAAGCTCTCCAGAGGCGCCTGTCGTTGGCAGGATGAGGCCAGCCCGTGTGCTCACTTAGCCGGTCTCTGGAGCGGCTCGAGGCAGGCACAGCAGCGTGTATGTGCCGAGCACGCCGGGAGTTGCAGTCAGCAACTTTCCACATTATTTTTTGGTGGAAAATTGAACTGGGGGCTTCATGAGTCTCAGAAATACAGTTGTTTATGAACACAACCGTTGTACAGAGAGAAAGGTAGGGCAAAGGGGCACCAGAGAGCTACTTCCCAGCTCTGATATGATTTTTTTCATGGAGCCATTTCCTAGGCTTTTACAAAGTAAAGTGAAGTTATCCACCTAAACTATGTATTTCTATCCACGGGATTCACGGGCAGGATGGTTTCATATCCATCATGCAAACACTGTTCACTTGATTCAGAAGGTGGAGTAAGAGCTGCATAGCCAGCTGCCATGTGGCTGTCGACCAGTGTGTGAGCCTGACCCATGCTTCGCTCTTGGGTTTTTACAGGTGGTTTTGCATCTGCTCTCTACCCCTGGTCACTGTGTGAGTCCCTCATACCGAAAATCTCCAGGGTTCCCAGGCCACAGCGACAGATCCCGTCTCCTCCTTTTCATCACTTTCTCGCTTCTACTTTGCTCAGCCATGATCTCCTTTTCCCCATCACTCCCTGTTTTTTCGCCAGAAAGTCTCTCTTCCCTTATTCCCTGTGCTGGTTCCAGTGTCACCACCATCTCCATCCCAGTATACTCACTGTCCTCTTGCCCTCGGGTCTGCTTTTGTGTCTGCTAAGTTTAAGTTATTTGGGATGGTGTTGGTCAAACTTAAGGAGCAACTTCATTCTTGTGACATTTTGCACATTTTTCAGCTTTTTGAGAAGTGAGATTCTGCCGAATTGATATTTTTCTCATTAGAAGGCTTAGACTTTTGACAAAGATCCCTCTCTTTCCCCCTTTCTTTCCAACCAGCAGGCATGACTTTCTGCTTTAAAACACTCAGAAACTTACTGGATCAAAACATCATCAGAAACGAAATCTTCACAAAGCAATTCTGCTCCAACAAAGCAGTATAACTGAACTGAAATATATTCCATGGGACTTTTTTCAGCAAGCTCTATTAGTCAGCGAGTGCTCTCACAAGTGCTAAATGAGGACAGAATCTCCAGAAATATTTACATGCTAAAAATGAAAATGTCTCTGAGCATGTGTGAACTCTGATTAGTTTTTTATTTATTTTTGTGTATGTGTGTATATATAAAAAAAATATAATTTGTCCAAACTTGGAGGACAGCTCTTACACTCCTGAAAGCAAAGGACACTGGAATTTTTCAGCCAGGGCAACACAACGTTTTCCTCTAACCTCACCTCAGAAATGAATGAAGTGTTTTGATTGAAATTCCTTCTCCCTTAAATAATTAAGTCAGTCTGAGGCAGACACTTACCATGGGGAAAAAAAAAAAAAAACAACCACCACCCACCAAACCAAAAAGCCCAAGAGGGTAAAAATTGGCAAAGATCTCAGGAACTGAAAATAGAAATGTTGGGCAACTTTTAAAGGAGCTGTTATCAGCTTTGCCTCTAATATTTGCACTGTGCTCTTGCCTGATCAGTAGGTTGTTCCCAGCGCAGCCCTCCTGTGTTTCCTGGGGAGAATTTCTCAGTCCCTCTCACTGGGCTAATTCAAGGAAACCGAGGGCTTCCTACCTACGTCTGCACCATAGGCTACCTGCTCTCACGGGCTTCCTCACAAGCTCCCTTCCCATCAAACCAGGGCTCCCCTCTTGCCCTGGTGCGGAAGCCAGGAGGGTTGGTCGTGGGGTGCTGCTCTGTGGGGGGTTGCAGGGTCTGGCATCCCCCCTGCCCGCCTGAGTGGTCCCCAGTGATAGGAAGGGCTCCTCGCTTCTTCACTCACCCAAATTCTCCTCCCAAGGAAGGGTGTTGTGGAGGATGGAGCAGAGCCTGGTTGGACTTGTAGATGAGACTCACTGCTGTGTCACCTACTGGGTGCCATGGGGTGGGCAGTGGGGCTGTACCAGGACTCCCCTTGCCTGCCCAGCCCCAGGTGCCTCATACAGCTATGCCCCTCCAGATGTTTTCCAAGGTCCAAGCAGGTCTTGGCTTCAGCCCTTGCTCCTGAAGCGCTGGATATTTGGCATCAGCTGCATATGGCATGACCCAGCGTAAAGGAAGAAACAAAGCCTGGCGGAGGGGATCTCAGAGGAATCTTCTTGTTGCTGTTGGAAGGGGCAGAGAGAGAGCCCCCAGTAACAAGCTCTACTCCCTACATAAAATCACGGTCCTGTTGCTGGGCTGGGCATTAGCACCGCTCTCCCGTTCTTGGTCATTAACACTTGGCATGGCGTGTGTTTTCTTTCATTTTATGGGAATTTGATGTATTTCACCACTGGGTAGAGAAAAAAAAATCATCACTGAGAATGTCATGATTAATTTTTTTCCTCTTGAAGAACTATGAAATTATTCTGAAATGTATGACACGTGTATAATAACAGCCTAGTGCTCTGTTTTTAAAAAATGTGCTAGAGGCATTGTGCAGTTTCCCAGAGGCTTAATGAGGGAGCCATACTGTGTTGGAAATTTTTCAACAATAAAAATTGACCTATTACATGCTCATGGAAAATGAGGGTTGACAATCACACAAATATGTCCAAAATCAAATACAGGCATTGTAAAATATCACTTCTTTCCCAGAGAGAAACTGGTCACCTGTTCACAGTAGGATTTTGCATTATATCCTATTCAGTAAAGAATAAGATGCTTCCCCACAGGGAAACAAAATGGCAGCAAAGTACTGGCCCGGTGCCCTTCTATCAATGCCTTTCACTGTCTGTTTTGCCAAGTCTTCAAAAATAACGCACAGGCATATTTTTTTCAACATATGTTTTGCCTCTTTGTTGGTTTAAAAGCACAAAGAGAAGAAAAGGTTTGGCATTATTCGCCACTTCATCATCAAACGCAAGAAGAATTCATTGTTTGCCTGTTTGATTTTTCTTTTTCCTCCCCATAGTACTTATTTTATTTTTTAAAAAATCTAGTGTCTTTTGCTGTTCTTTTAACAAATATCTCAGAAGCGGCCTCTTCTTAAAAATTGAGCATGTGGCTCTGGACCTGCCGTTGCATTCAGGGCAGTGTCTATTGCAAAACACTGAAATTTAGAGTCACGGGAGCAGAAAAGTTGGATTCAGGAATTATTCCGTATACTACTGAATAATCAAAGAAAGGAAGATAATTAAATATAAAGAGTTGAAGAATAAATTAAATACGGTAAATACTGCTCCTCTCCTCAGAACAAATTAAGCCACTGTCAATGTTTGCATGTTCTCTTGATATTTAACAGTAAGTTTAAGCCAATGTGTACACCAGATGAAACGCTAAATGACTGTTGGGATTAAAACCCCCAACTGTTTCACTGCTGAACGTGTATGACAGCGAGCGTGCTGGTGATACACCTCACAGTGCCGTGCTTCAGTTCCCTGGCCGGTCACTGGCTCAGGATGTTTCCAGCAAGGGAGAGCGATATGGGGAGGTGGAACGTGATGTAGGGAAAGGTCAGAGTTCGTCAGCAATCCCTGCCAAGCACTGATCTCTGTGTGTTAGGAGGAGGGAAAAAAGGATTAAAGTATGAAAGCAGAACCAGCGTGGTAACTAAGGTCTTGATGCATCTTCAGCGGTCAAGGCTACAAGTAATGAGACTCTTCTTCAGCAGGGAGATCTTTTTGTGTGGATCTCCTTGCAGGTTCTTTGCCCTTCGTAATGCAGTTTAAAAGAAAAACAAAAGTCCTATATGGACCCTAGATTTGCAATGCAGTTTGTCCACATTTAAATAAATATGGGTAAAGATTGTAGGAAAAAGGTGATACTGGGCAGACATTAGATGTAGAAAAGGGTGATATTAGACAGACAAAGGTGAGGAGAGAAAGAGAAGAAAATTTACCTCATTGTAAAGCTATCTAATTAATCACTTTTTGTAAAACTTCCTAGCTCTGATTTTCAATTAAGAGGTATGCAACCTAATGTTAGAATATTAAATAAATGAAAAAAAATATGGACGGACGGGAGGTTATTATGAAGCAAAGGTTGCCTGCTGCTGTAGGATTAGAGAAGTCACTTTGGCTGTAGAGGATATTGCGTTTATATAATGGGAAAAAGCTAAACCTGTCACTTATAATAATTTAGGTCTTTCCAAGATAGAGCCACTGAAGCTGGTGATAAGAACACAGCGATACAATCTGAAAGATACCGAAGTAAAAATGTGAGAATTAGTGTTTGCAAGAAGTAAATAAATATTGCAAGATTTGTCAATTCCAATAAAGAATATCTACGTTCCAGTGTTACGTGTAGATGCTATTTGGATGACTACTTTACTGTTAATATCAGAATCACTTAAATATACATTAATGAGTTATTTAAATACACAAAATCTATAATGACCCATACACCCATATAACTTAAGTGTATAATACTGTAATATGTATGATAACCATGAATCAGCACTCTGTTCAAGTCCAGAAGGAACAATACTATAATCCTGTTTATTTCACTTCTTTTACTATATTCTAATGTCTTGAGAATTTCTTATAAGCAACGTATTTCAATGCTATGTTTTACTAACTCATTGTGCATTTAGTGCATGGCACAGTTCTCTGCTTTTGCAAAGGCAACTTCCCAAGCAGCCATGGCCATGACCGTCCTTTTGATGTTCGTTTCAGATCCTGTTGTGATGCTCAGTTTGTGTCTGGTGTCTGCTGCAGATGATTACTGGTACATGACTTATGATTCATTTAGGAATAGAAGCTGAGTCAAACGCCAATAAATGCCAGTTGTTTGCCTCCAAAACAGTCAATTTTCTTTAAGTAAACCCTGAGGAAGTTGTGTAGGAGCAGACTGAAACTTGGCACACGCAGCTTGAACGCCGAACAAGGTGTTTGGGCAAATTACATGGGAAAGCCAATTTAAAGTCACTGAAGCATCATAAGTATTGGCAGAATTCAGATGAATTTGCTGTACTGGATGATGGGATCTCATTCAAGTGCAAGAGGCTGCTCACAGGTCATGTATAGGATCTTAAGTACGGCTTATAAATAATTACACGTATCTTGTTTCTCTCATTTCAGTGACTATTTCAACAAGTACCTTCTTTGATGGCTTACTGGTAACTGGGCTCTACACCTCTACCAGCATTCAGGCTTCCCAGAGCGTTGGTGGTTCCAGTGCTTTTGGATTTGGTAAGTCCAATGTAATTTACATTCTGCAACCCAGGGTAATGAGTACTTGGTTGTACAGAGGACATAAATAACAATACAATTAATGAAACAGATTAATTTAGACTGAGTAATCAACAATATGTGGGAGTCAATGAGATAAGGCAGTGGTGGCTTTTAGACAGCTTTTATTTCTTCCTCCACTTTCTTCATCTTTGGTCAGCCTGGTCAGCCTATATACTGAATTATATGAATTTTAAGAGAGAAAATCCTCAGCAGCTAAACTGACTAAAATTGCCATTTCTAAATGGTGTGACGTTCAGTATAAACTGAAGCATTTAGTCCAAGGTGTCTAACTGTTCTTGGGCTGAAAAACTGATTCCTTTGACCTCATGTCAACCTACTTTTTCCATTCACTTAACAATAGCATCTTCCTAAAAACCAGAACGCTGGTTAAGGTATTTTATATAAGCAATTATTTTCCATGTACGAAACCCAGAATTATAGTGAAAGGTGTAGGACAGGTTTTGTAGAATTGTTATATATTTCAAGTTCTGCTGTTGCATTCAGTGGCAGCAGCCAGGCCAGCTGTATTAAAGACAAGCACTTTTGAAAAATCTCTTCTAAATTTCTGCAGGTAATTTACAGCTATACCTTCTGCAGTTTGTTATGTGGTAGCATTTTTTATGTTATTACAAATAATTGTAAGAGTTGCGTTCCTCCAATTGGAGGAACTCGGTGACCCCTAACAAGCAATCTGGGATGAAGGTACAAAAATAGGTACCCGTCATATGTGACACCAACTGTGCTGCACTTGCAGGAGCATGTTCAAACGTTCCTTAGTCTTTTAGGGTTAAACTTCAGTACTTTCTTCATAATCATAGAATCATAGAATCATAGAATCATAGGGTTGGAAGGGACCTCTGGAGATCATCTAGTCCAACCCCCCTGCCAGAGCAGGTTACACAGGAACACGTCCAGGTGGGTTTTGAATGTCTCCAGAGATGGAGACTCCACCACCTCTCTGGGCAGCCTGTTCCAGTGCTCTGCCACCCTCAGGGTAAAGAAGTTCCTCCTCATGTTTAGGTGGAACTTCCTATGTTCCAGTTTGTGCCCATTGCCTCTTGTCCTGTCCCCGGGCACCACTGAAAAGAGCCTCGCCCCATCGTCCTGACACCCACCCTTTAAGTATTTATAAGCGTTGATAAGGTCACCCCTCAGACGTCTTTTTTCCAGACTGAAGAGACCCAAATCCCTCAGCCTTTCCTCATAAGAGAGGTGTTCCAGTCCCCTAATCATCCTCGTAGCCCTCCGCTGCACCCTTTCCAGCAGTTCCCTGTCCCTCTTGAACCGGGGAGCCCAGAACTGGACACAGTACTCCAGGTGCGGTCTCACCAAGGCAGAGTAGAGGGGGAGGATGACCTCCCTTGACCTGCTGGCCACGCTCCTGTTGATGCACCCCAGGATGCCATTGGCCTTCTTGGCCACAAGGGCACATTGCTGACTCATGGTCATCCTGTTGTCCACCAGGACTCCCAGGTCTCTTTCCACAGAGCTGCTCTCCAGCAGGTCAGCACCCAACCTGTACTGGTGCATGGGGTTGTTCCTCCCCAGGTGCAGCACCCTACACTTGCCCTTGTTGAACTTCATAAGGTTTCTCTCTGCCCAGATCTCCAACCTGTCCAGGTCTCTCTGTATGGCGGCACAGCCTTCCGGTGTGTCAGCCACCCCACCCAGCTTGGTGTCATCAGCAAACTTGCTGAGGGTGCACTCTATCCCCTCATCCAGGTCATTGATGAATATGTTGAACAGGACTGGACCCAGTACTGACCCCTGGGGAACACCACTCGTCACTGGTCTCCAACTAGACTCTGTGCCCCTAATCACAACCCTCTGAGCTCTATCTTTCAACCAGTTTTCTATCCACCCCACTGTCCGTTCATCTAACCCACTCTTCCTAAGCTTCCCTATGAGGATGCTGTGGGAGACCGTGTCAAACGCCTTGCTTAAGTCAAGGTAGACCACACCTACCGCCCTCCCCTCATCTATCCATCTAGTCATGCCATCGTAGAAGGCTATCAGGTTAGTCAGACATGATTTCCCCCTGGTGAATCCATGCTGAGTACTTCTGATAATAATCTTACTTGGTAATTATCTCTGTTATAATGCATGTGAAACATGAGTGGCCTGGGCCTGTGAATGCCATACAGCAGACACACGTTGGCTTGTGAATGAAATAATGCAACGTAAACAGCACATTATTTAAAACTGTATTGAGGAATAATGTGAGAAGGGCTTTGCCTCTGTGAATAGCACCACCAATGGACCTCAGACCTTTTGCTTGGCCTCCCAAAGGGAAGAGCACAACTGCCACAGGTATCTCATGTCTCATGCAAAATGCACTGAAAGTTCCACTTTTCTGGAAGAAGTAGTACTGCTGCTTCCCCTTTCCTGCTGTACTCTTTACAAGATGCACAGGATCTGATAAAGTAAGCAAGATGGAAAGCACTTATCAATGTGAAATTTTTGGGATGGTCAAGTTACTGTCAAGCCATTAGCTTGCCATAAAACAGGTGTTTGTATCATGTCATTGGGGAGATCATGGCCCTGTACCGCAAACTCACTGGGCAAGATACACAGGTCGTGTTTAATCACATCTAAATATTTAAGAATGAATATTAGGCAAAATTTTAACAACCTAAATAGCTTTCTGCATTTACAAAGTACATCTGTGTTTTTTTCCTAAATTTGTATTTTCACCTGTAGAACAGGGCTGTTACAGTGGGTGTTTCACTGAGACACATGTGATGTGTGACAGGAAAGAAGAAGTGGCCTTTTTAACTTGTCAAAGGTCGTTTTCTAGCTCTTGATGTGTTACTTTGACCATTCAGTCAGTGGTAAGATAAACCAACAACTGAACTGGTGACACGTGGGTTATGCGGCCCGAAAGAAGATCCAAGCCTACGGGCTGGGAAAATCAAAAAGCCAAAGAGATGTGGAAGCAGTCGTGCGTGGTTCGAGCCACCTCATTTTGCTCGTTGATACAAATTCTCCAACATCATGCCCAGGGCAGGTCTGCCGCTCCCTCTGGAGCGTGCCTCCATCCATGTCAGAGGAAAACTGCCATCCATGACCTTTCTTTTGAACTTTCTGCGGGCAAGCTGTAGGGTCAGTTGGGTTGCAGTTGTTAGTTATGCAACATTTTAAATAAAAATCCCATTTTGCTGGTTTTCTTCACTAGCTCCTAAGCTTGCATGTATATTGAAAAAAACCAAAACAATCTGAATTTTTCAAAAGAGGTGATGCTCTTGTGCAGTGTCTTAGCAGTCGCAGTAAAAACTAAACAGTGAAGGAAAAATTGCAATGGCTTTTAAACTTTTTTTTTTTTGTTAATGTTCAATCCATGATGTACTGATGGCTCCCGGGACTGAGAACTACATAAACTTTTCTTTTCTCTACTCTGCAGTGAGAGATGAGAAGGCTGGGCTCTTCCAAAAAGCATTTAGCCTGTGAATTCTCTGCTCTTTAAAAGAATTTTGTAATTTTAAAAATGAACTGTTTTAAAATCTACCATCTGCAGTTGAAAAAGAGAATAGCACCCATGGTATTAAATATACTGTTCAATAAAATAGTAGATGAGAATGGCATTGTTCTATTTTCTGAAGAAAACGTAAAGCACTTTCTCTAGAAACCTTGGATCTGTCTGTTGTGTCGTCATTTCCGATTAGCAAAGAAGCTGCTCCTCCTTTCCAAAAGTTGATGGTGATGTCGAGGACTGTGTCAGGTTCAGAGACCTCAATTCAAAGATTTATGTGGTTTACCATAGATTAGACGGGGGGAGGGGGGCAAAGCTGGGCCTTTAAAATCTGAAGATAGCAATATTCTGAAATTGGGTTGATAGCGGTTGCTTACAGAGCAGGGAAGAATATTTTTTCTCCCTTGCAATATTAGCATTGAAATTCTCTTGTCTGTGTTACACAGGAGGTCACGCTAGATTATCATAATCTTCCAGTCTGCCCCGACAATATGAAGTCTTCCCAACAAACACATATCTGTCTCTTGTGCCATAAATTACTGTATTGTGGTTACGATTATCTTTTAATTACCCAGTTTAGGAAGTCACTTGATGGAGACACAACCATTGTCAGTTATCACAGTTAACCGTGTCAAGAAGCTTTGAAGAAAAAAGATAAAACCCGTTAGTGCTAACAGAGTTAATTCTAAGGGTTATGTTTTCTTGCTTTTTCAGTATATATTGTGTAGCCAAAGAAATAGTTTCTGGTTTCCTCTGTGGGATTATACTGACATAAAACTTGCTAAAATTTTTATTTGGGGAGTCTTCTCCTTTTAACAACTCTTTTAGGGAGAAATGGATGAGCTTTTGCGGATAAAACTTAGTAGTGGTCATAAATATTCATCCTTTGTCCCAAGCTGAACCATTGTCTGGGTTCAGATAAAGGTAAAAATAAAACAGTAAAGCTAAAATTAGAACTGGGATAAAACATAAATGTGTACTTGAAACCTCACTGACCAAGCTGCGAGGATCCTTTAGCAAAGAAATGATTCTTAAATCTAGCTTTTAAGAATAGCATTTCTTTCTTTGCTAGGTCCTTTCGTACAACAAATATCCTAAATTGCATCTCTCAGTATTGTTTCTGTTCTCCTTTCCGAATCAGTGTGGGCTGTGCCTGGGACTCATTTCCACGACCTTCAGCATTGCCTGCTGAAGAGCAATCCCACTCTTCATCTCCCCCTTTCTCAAGCCGCATGGTCACTGATACCCCTCGGTGTCATTCACACCCCCCTCCCATGGAGATGCATTTTGGACTCCTGTGAGATCTCTTCATTCCTTTGTGTCCTTCCCTTCTGCTTTTGACTCTGAGGGTTCTTGTTGGCATTTGGCCCCTTTTTGGGGCGTCTGCTGGCCACGCTCTGGGGTTTATCAGCCCACCAAGGCTACCCTCCCACACAGCAAGGGTCCGTACGGTCACTTAGGGGCTCCCACTGCTTCACTTCTTCCATGTATATAAGAGGAAAGTGGGAGACAGAAGTATTAAAAAACATGTTAGAAAGCTACAAATGCAGTGGTGGGTTTGATGGGGATGATGGGCTTGCAAATGAGATTAAGGTTAAATGCGTTTGGTGGCTTGTAGGGGCACCGGTTTGTAATTTGGGATTGGGATAAGTACGAAAATACAGCTCAGCTCCTCCAAAGCCACGTGTACGGCAAAGCAAGGAATGGAGTATCATTTCTGCAATTAAAGGAGAAGATTACGGTGTAATCCCTCAGCAGCGATAAGGAGCGCTGTGTGGCGAGGACCTGAATCTGTCTCATTCCACGGGATCGTCCCGCCTGACAGGCTGGTTGAGCAGAGGGACGTGCCGGGCTGCGCACATCAAAGCTTGCCTTTGACCTGCCAGTCACACTGCCTCTCCGCGTTCGGCTTCTTCCCAGAGCTTTCCGGCTCTCTGGTAGATTTTCACATCATGACAAATTATTTAAAACTTAAGTTTGGTGTAATTAGTTTTTTACAAACGACAGTGGAAAATGTAAGCCTTTATAGTTAAGCCCACCAAAAACTAATTTTATGCAAAATCATAATTACTACGTTGATGTTTACCTTTTAATAAATGTGGAATAAACAAGTAGTTTTATGATAATATTTGTATATGCGTTAACCTTTTAACCTAAATTGAAAAGGTCCTTTTGAAAGTCCATAGGGTCTATTATGGTAGAGGCAGTGGGTTCAAAGCTCTCATTACGCTGGGAAGTGTTGCCACAGGCCTAATTGGCAAACAGAAAATTTTTGGCTTATTTTCTGTGTAGGTTTATACAACTTGTAATTTACTATCTTTTAAAACAGATGTCTCCTTTCTACAGCGAGGTCATAAACTGCTGGGGAATTTTAGGTTTTGTTTAATTCTGTGGGCTACTTTATATGAGAGTGGGGGTACCTGGAAAACATTTTAGTGCCTGAGCAGGGGAATTGCATCTGCTAGAAAGCAAAAAATAGCATATGAAAGATCATTTTGCAATCTTTCCTCTTTTGCAAATCTTTCTTTCTGTACCATGAAGGTCATCACACATTGAGTCTCTAGGATTTTAAAAAAATTAGAATGGTTACAAATATTCCTTAAAATATGGTGGATAATAAATTTCCTAGAGGAAAGCATGGGAAGAGCAACCGCTAGAAATAACTTCCTTGGCATTACACTTTATCTTATACTCTTTTCCTTTTAAATTATTTGATTGCCTTTTGACAGGATTAAGGCGGCCTTCACATAATCCTCTGCTTGGTATTTTGGTTACATACACGCTTGCATAGCAGATCAAAACCAAAAACCCCTTTCAATTTATAGATGAAGGATCATTTTGATCTGACTCTGTATGAATTGGGAAAAGGATAAAAGTAGTTTCTCCAATCCCGTATCCCCCTTTGGCTCGCAGGTCGTGAGCAGTCTTAGGGCAGAGTTGACCGTAGGTGGGTGTCGTTGGGGATGCTGCTGGTTTCATCCCCAGAGGAAGAAGGGCAAAGGAGGTGCGTGGGTGGCTGAAGGGCACCCCCAGTGTCGTCTCCAAGAGGGAACTGTAAAGAATGCCTCGGTCGTGCTCCCCAGCCCTTCGGGGGCATCGATCTGGACTGTGTGTTGGAGGCACCTGAGGCTCCCCCCGCTCCTGGATGGGGCGTGTGGTTTCCAGGTTTCACAGCCTTGGTTTTGGCATCAGTTTATGGCAAACTGATGGTTCTGGGGTAATGTTTTTCTTTCAGATTTTGACAGATAAAGGAAAATATCCCTGACTAACCTTGTGTGGTGGAAAAAGGCCAACTGTTGGATTTTTCTTGTTAGGTGAGCCTTTAAAATTGGTCCCTCCAGCTCAGTCTTTGCCTCTCCGTGCTTGTTCACAGCTTTAAACAGTAAGGAATAATCGGTAAATGCCAGCTTTTAAAAAAAAGTTTTCAGCTATGTACATGCTGCCGCTCTTGAAGTGCAGTTTTGTAACTTACTGAAATTGCTGTACATCCCTGGTTTACTTTGTGACAAGCCAAATGGGCTCCAGGACCCTCCCTTCACACTGGAGATATTTGCCAGAAACCAAACAGATGGTAAACTAGGAAGAAATGACCCTCGGCGTTCTCATTAGAACAGTTGGGGAAATTTTAATAGGCCCCCATTTGCCTTGTGCTGTATCTAATACCCTTTGAACTGCCACTTTTTTTTTTGTTTGTTACAAGTCAACTACTGCCATGTATATTTTAATAGGAATTATTAAATACAATTTGCCCAGAAGATGTACTAGCCCTCTGCTGCTAATTAGCAAAGTTTAAATAATCACTGAGTTCTGGAATAATTGGAAAGAAACACTGTTTTTCCTGCCAATGCATAATTACCAATTAACAGGAAGATAAAATATCTGTATAGCAGTCATATCTTGGAGAATTTGTTAACAGTCAATTAAAGAGTGAGTTGGTGCCAAACTGACATTGGTCAAGAAAGTTTACATTTGAGTCTAGTTTAAGATACTCCCTCCTGCAAATGGTATGTAACAAAACCATAATGATGATAAAACTTTCAAAGTTTGTGTGACACAATGTTTAATTACTAATTAGATGTCTTTATGGCTAAAAGTTGACCATTTCTACCAGTGGTTGACTACCGTGTGCCACGATAGGCACACATGATAGTTTTCACATTTTACACGTGACAGGGTTTCAGCTTTATTAACACAACGTATTTTCATTGTCACGGCAGAGGCAGTAATTGCCCACGCTTACCGGACAAGGAACTGCGTCCCAAGTAATTTACCTGCTGAGGAGGAAAATTCCCCACGTGTAACTGGGCAAGGCAGACAGCAGTGCCCCAAGGTTGGAGGAACAAGCTAGCCAGAGAGGGAACCTACACAGAAAATACTTAAACTGGTCTAGTTTGACGCAATCCCATCACCCTGAACATTTTCATCCATTTTGTAAATGTTCTTGTACTTGTCAGGTTTACCCTAACCCCCTGCCATGGCGGCAGCAGCTCTTGGACATCAAAATCCAATTTTGCCTAATCTGCTGAGAAGCCCTGAGTTACTCCACAATTTAACGCTCGTAAAAGTGAGTGATGGTGTCTGCTCCATAATTTATTTCAAATGTCTTTGCCGCATTATGAAGATGACGGTAAAATAACTCAAGCTTTTAACCTTTCAAATATACCTGTAGCTCCTGCTGGTGTCGATGTGGTCAAGGTTGAAAAGGAGAACGAACCTCTGTAGAAGTGTGGCACGCGTAACGTTGCTTGTGTTTGTTAGCTTGGAAGAGTGGGTGCAGGTGGGTGTTTGGTGTTACAGGCATCACTTAATGCCTGGCGGATGAGACGAGAGGTGGTCACTGCATTGGAGACACAGAAGAACATTTTCCAGTGCGGCAGTGCTTGTAAAGGGGCCCCTGGAGTTTTTAAACAAGAAAATGCCTTTAGAGACAGTTTTACATAGCCAAAACCAAAGTGCTAATTGATGTGTTGGGGCCAATTTTGGTCCAATTTAGCAAGTACATTTATTCAGTAGTGATTTTTTTTTTTTTCCCCCAAGTCTTATATACATCTGTTTTTCTCCCCTGGGTGGCCAGAAAATGGTATGGGGAAACGTTAGAGGATCATTGAATTTTAATGTGATTTTTTAATTGCGTTTTAATTTTTAATAAAATGCATGTAGTAAAAAAACTGATGTAAAACTTTGTGAAGTGATCGGATCAGGTTTTTTGCTACCTCTTACCTCTGAGAGGATTCTGATCCCAACAAGGTATGGATTTCATTAAAAATCTATTAAGAGATTAAAATATTCATTGTGACAGGCTGGTGATTTCTATGTATACTATTACTTACTGAAAGTAGTAAGGCTTTTTGAAATGTGCAAATTGTAGGTCATTTTAATAATGGAAAATAATGTTTATATAAATATATTCACACAACACCATATATATACACATAGGTATTTGTTCCTCACTTCTTTCATCCTAATTTTAAATACCGTGTTCAACTGATACGCTTTGAGTGCTGTTAACCAACATATTCCAAATTTTTACATTTTGTAAAAACTTATACAGGGGGGCTTGTGGCATGATCTCCACCTTACCACCAGTAAATTAAAAACAATGATTAAGACCAAAAGTATCCCACAAGTTTGGTGTCCAGTTTAAGATGGCTGTGAGCTGACTTTCAGAGATGCTGAGCACTGCATAGTGATTTGTGTGTTGAAAAGCTCCTGTTAATGCTGGCGTGGGTCGAGCGTGCTCAGCCCTTCCACATATCAGCCCCTAAGTGTCAAACTTGGGACCCAGAAAATGAGACAGACCTTAATGGTGTGGAAAAATTTGGTGCAAGTGAACAGTTTTTAGAGCTTCTGGACATGGGACAAGGGTAGAGCCCAGCTTGCCTGTGCACCTCTTGGTAGCCTGGGCTTCAAAAGGCATCGCATCAACCTGCAGAGACGGGGCTCCTCCACCCCTGCACTGAGGCACCGCTCCATGCAGACTGCAGTACCTACCTCCCTCATTAAGGACCCCACACTGTTTTCCCAACACTTAAATCACACCTAAACCCCAGCGTAGGTGCACTTCAAGCCTCTGAATCTTGGAGACAAGAATCAGCTTGCCTACTCTCAAGAGTAACCCCAGAAGCACAAAGTTTCCTGGGCTACTTCATAAGCTTGTAGGTGACCTGGTGCGGAGACCTTGACATCTTCTGCCCGAATTCTGCTGTGAACAAGAGACAGGCAAGTAGCACCAACATAACCGCTAGAACCTGATATAGCAGGTTCACTTGGGTTCTCTTACGTGGCACTGAACTCTGTAAAAACAAGGCAGTTGGAAGAGAAGGGCATGGGGGGACAACCAGATACATGGACTTGGTCTGGCCTATTTCTTGCATAATAGATTAGCATTTAAAATACTTGTAGAGTCTGAGGCCTTGAAGTGCCCACTCTTCTACCCCAGGAGGCACCGAAGGGAGTAGCCTGGAAGCGAGCCATGTGCCTCTGACTGATTCTCCGTGGTGCCCTTTGTGCGTGGGCAGATGGGTGGAAGTTTGCTGAGCTGCTTCCTCTCACTGAAATGTCCTTAAAATCCATCTTCTTTTTTTTTTTTTTGTGGGCAAATCATTCCTGTTTGGCATTGATTAGAGAAATGTCAATCTATGACTCAGTTCTCCTTTATTATTATTTTATTTTCTTATTTGTCTTGTTTGTTCACCATTTAGAGCGTGATCTCTAAAGCAAGGACTTTCTTCTTTATTATTCTGTACAGGCATGCTGGCACAATAAAACCCAATCTTTAACTGTTCTTGATGCTTATTATAATATGGAGAAAAATTCAAGGAAAAATGAATTAAGCCTTCATTGATTGTTGCGACAAAACCAAAATACTTTCCCCTCTAAAAGACATTGTCATTATGTGTCGAGAGCTACATTCAGCTGGATTGACAGGCTGAAGTTGCCTGGTACATCGTAGTAACAGAGAGGTATCTTTAATAAAGTCGGGGAAAAAAGGCTGTCATCTAGAAATTTAGGGCCATCTTAAAATTACATTCTGTGTGCGCGTATGCCTCAAGAATACATTAAACAAATGTTCCCATGGCTGCATGAACTTCACACTGCCAATGTGCCTGCCTGCCTCGCGTCTCGTCCCCAGCCTGTTTCTGTGATGGCTGATTGTCATGTGTTGCGCTGCGACAGTCAGTCGGAGCCCCCTCTCCCCAACTTCCCCGTTGTGCCAGGCCTATTATTTTCCCTGTGTTTTGTGTTTATCAGGACGTGCTCACACATTCAAGCTGAAATTACTGGGCTCTTGGACTTCATCAATTAAGATGCATTGAAGCCTCTTGCAAATGTGAAAGGATATTGGGAAACGGTTATTATTGTAATTTCGAAGACAAGTTTGTAAACTAATTTCTGGCGTATTATGACAAACAAATGTTGTGATCAGACTGCTTCCCCCATATCTGCCAATTTGTTATATTTTGAAGCGGTGTTGATTATATGTGGTGAAAATTCAGGCTTACGGGACAACAGAGCTCAAGAGCCCTCTGTTGAGATCCTGATCATCACCTGTCCTACCAGTTGATTTCACTGTTTGTTTGTCTGTTATCAGTGTTGTGACTGATAATCATTTGTGTGTTTTCAGAGATGGTTCACAAGAGAAATCTGCTCCAGGTCTCGAAAAATAAAGAATCAAATTTTAAGGGTATACCAATGAAAGTGAATTGCTGTTTGCAGGGAACGATTGGTGCGGTTACGTCTTTATCAGATGCTAAAATATGTGAACTAGATAAGGCGGCCACCAAGCCCATGCTACTGTGTGGCCCGGTGGGAGCGGGGCCGGATCCCTACCCTCTTGGTGCACAGAGGGAAGGGCAGAGACCCTCCGCCATGCTCCTGCTCAGCTATCGCTGTATGTAGGTGGGGAGAAGGAGGGATTACGCCTTTGCATGGGCACAGTGTAACGGTCATAGTCTATGCCACAGCAAAAACAGGTGTTTACTGATTACAGTACATTGCTGAGGTTAGAAAATTTGAGTTTGGATTGAGGTGGAAATTGTGAAATTACTAAAAGGCACTTGTTCATATATGAGCATCACCTCACAGGAGCCTGCGTCAGTCTTAAAGTGATTTCAGTCCAGTCATCCTTGTTACAAAATCCTCAGGAGGAAAAAGTGCGGTCCTTCACATGAATTACTTACTCCTTGGAGTAGGGTTATTCCTCAGTTCTGCTCAGATGCATTTTATTACTGAATGAAATCCATTATTCCAGGGCGATCATGTCAATCCAGGTGTGACTTGGCACCTTATTTTATCAAGTTCTTAAAAGAGAGGAAAAAGAATGATGATTTTTAATTTCTTTGACAAAATATATGTGTTCGTATTTTATCAGTTTATCTGCTGCTTGAGTTTAATTATTTTTGGTGACCCAGAGGACCTACTGTCTTCACTGACTTTTGCTTCTGAAAAGAAAGAAAATACGCATTTTATTAACAACTATAAATCCAAGATATTAAACCCCTTAAACAGGATTTTTTTTTACACTTACCAAATGAATCAATATGCTATAATTCTTGCCTCATTTCAACCCTGAGGAAAAATAATGCCATTATTAAGATCAATGCAGTTTGTAGCCAAAGCAATTGTCTTTTCATAAGCCTAAGCTCGAGCTGCTTGAATGCTTGAAGGAAGGAGACCTTCATGAGAAATCCATGTGATACACAAGTACGATATCCTACCGTATTGCAGGAAAGCAGAGATGCTTTGCAGCTGTGTGAGAATGTGGGTTTTTTTCTGATAACATCAAATTAAATAACTGAATGTTGAAAGACCTCATGGTGTTTTGGGAAGACGTGATGTTAATCAAAGCGCCCTAGTTGAGTTTGAGTTTATTTAAATAAAACTATTTAAATAATTACTTGACAAAGCTATTTTGGCAGCATTACAGGAAGCGATGAAATATTTTTACATGGCAGATTATTAATAAAGTCGGTATATTGCTCCTCTAACACTCTGAGATTTGCTATCTGTCTGTTTCTGGATAAACAACTGACGCAAATATTTTGTGACACTGGAGCCATACTCCAGTCATATGGCATCACAGTCACCTTGACGTTCTCTGACATGCTGGAAAGATGATGTAATTATTAGAAGGCTGAATCAATAAATGCTGACAGCATCAACTGTTAAGATGAAGAATATGAGCATTAATGAAGTCTATATTAAAAAAAAAAATCTTTAAGAGCTGTTTTATCCTCAAGTCTTAATTTTTAGAAAGATTAAGTTTAAATTTTTAATTTTTATGTGGACAGTGGATTTGTTGAAATATTCCATCTGCTTGTTCAGCGCGTATATACATTGAGCTCATTATTTTCTCCTTGTAAATGACACTTTACTATTTTTAGATTCCATAATAAACGTCTCGGTAGAGACTTCTCCTTGTTAACCACCTACTCAAATTTATCACTGAACATGTAATAAGTAATAACACAGGCACCAGTGACCACCCAGTAGTCATTATTCACTCCAACAGGCAGCTTTGCGATAACCTTTGCTTAAGGAGGGCAAAGATGTAATGAACTCTTTAAAAAATCTTCAGTCATAATCTGCCAGTTCAACCAAAATAAACTGGGATGTGCTTTAGCTGCAGTTTTCCCTGAGACCATCAAAGAGGTGTACGCTAGCTTCTAATTGAAGTTCAGCTAAAGATTTAGCATGACTGTGGAATTCAGATTTGCTCTGAAGAATTTGTCAAATATATGTGATAATCTAAAGGAATTTTTGTTTAGCGTGGAACAAATAAATGTTTATTTGTTCTCTGCTGAAATACACTGAGCAGGATATGCAAAGTTCAAGAACAGTTTCTATCCTGAGAAATATTTCTGAGGAATTTAGTTACTGAATTTTTCACATTTTTAAAACCAGGAACATTTAGGGTTTTCTTCTGTCTTTTACTCCTAGATGTATCTCCTCAGCCTGTTTCTGAGGATCCTTTCATTAGGTGCTTCATTTTTGCTGTGTATAACATGGGGAACTTGGCCAAGGCATTCACACACAGATGTGCCTTCAGGTACCCCATCTTCCAAGGGCTCACGCTGAAACGCAAAGCACTTCTGAAGATGTAATTTTCTGACACTAGCTGCTGTTCATCCAGAGGAATTTTGAAAGACGTCTGTCACATGCAGTTATGGCAGGGGGTTGTGGTGAGACGCTGAGCTGCTTGCCCTGGGCTTCCCTCCTGCTCTGGGGAGAGAGACCGGCACTTTGGGGACATAGGTTGTCTTACCCTGCAGTAGCCTTCTGAATTTGTCTCCAAAACTACTGATTTCTTCACGTGGATTTTAGTAGGAACCAAAGTGAGTAGCTCAGCTCAGGACCTCAACACAAAAAGTTACGGATCACATTTGCTGCTTTATTTGACGGAACAGTAGAAGACTATAAAACATATAAACACGGGGAAGGCAAATCCTAGGATGACAGTTGTTCACTATTACAATATGGTATCTATATTTGCTGTTAGACTAGCTGTGAGGGCAATTTTGTGGGAAAAAGTAAATGTGAAGGGAGCTGTAGCTGCACTTTGTAGGGAAGATAGATGATGTGCATGATACATACTGTTCTTCAGTGCAAATGGAGCTCTGTGTTGGTGAGCTGATTAACCACTGAAGCAACAGGGTTAAATGGACAATTCCTGAAGCTTTGTACGTTTGTACGTTACATAGATACACTCGAGGAAGGAGCTGTAGTCACTTCACATGGAAAAAAGCTAGATTCAGTGAACTCTAAGGGGTGCGACAGATTGGCTCATAGAGACTGAGGGACTTTGTAAAGCAGAACACTTTGTTACATAGGATTTTGATTTAATAGCATATGACACACTTTAAATTTAATTGATTGGGATGTTTCTTAGAAAACTAGCTTTTAAGATCTTAACTCTCATCACAGGAGAAGGATAAAGCTTGCTAGAAGTGTGCAATAGTCCACAGGAGAAAAAGCTGTCTACTTCAAGTAGGTTATGAGAATATTAAAAGTTTAATACAGACAAGTCAGTGACACAGTGTCTCTGGCCCATAGCAGAGGACTTCCATTTGGTAAACACACTTCACTTCGTATCCAAAACCTGAATTTACAAACCAGCCAGAAGAAACAGACTATGATGTTTGTCCTTTAAGTAAAATGCTAACAAAACTCTGACTCTCCAATAAGAGCCCTTCCTATTCCTTTCCCAAAGACGAGGTAAGGCCAGCTTACAACTGGTTAATTTTGTTTGGCTCTTCTATGACTGAGCTTTACAACATCGACATTTGTCAGTAAAATATGGAGATTGAAATTCTATATTTATGAAAAATTACTTCAGGAATTTTGGTACAGTTCCAACTTAGATTTATTTGAGTGTAAAGCAATCACTGAAATACAGATTTTTACACTTAAGAAGGAAATACAGAATTTTGTCTCCTGACTATTTGCAAAAGAAGATGTTGAGGCTTGTATAACTTCCTGATCTTTTCCATCCTTGTCTTTAGGAAGGTGGATACTGCCTAATTACAATCCCAAGCAGAAATGTCACCCTAAAGAGATTTAAAAATGCCAGCTGGGCCAGGATATACATTCACACATCTCAGAGGGGGAATAACCACTGCAGCCCCCTTATGCTCAGTCTAGGGCCAGATTCAGCTGCCCGTACCTGGACACCTGGAGCAAGTCGAGGTTCCCTCAGCCATCGCTCAGCTTCCAGCACCTGCCAGAGGAGGACACAGGTCCTCATTAAGGGGGGGTGCTTGTATCTTCTGGATGCCTCAAGCGTCTCAGGTGTGTTAGACATCACTGTGCAGTTGATACGGAAATGCAGGGAATTGGCGTCCTAAGGTAGCTGGGTGTCCCACGTCCTGGGCTGATCAGACCTCCACCAGCTGCACGGAGCTGAGACCCCTCGCTCAAGCGCAGGCACGTCTACATTGTCTGTGTCTGGAGCCCAATCCCACCCTGGGTTTTCTCCTTCAGAGGCTCAGGGTATTGTCTGATTTTGGTAACAAACAACTTCATAGTTCAGCCTTGGGAATAGCTGAAGTGCAGCTATGGTTTCCTTTAAGCATAGCTTAAAAACTACAGGAAGCAACTTTTTTTATTTAATAAGTAAAGTAATTTAAGTGAAATTCTATTTAATGACACCTTGCTGGCACAGGGTAAGAAACAGGAGGAGAAGTTACTGTTAACACAGTCTGGTTTTATGCTGGCTGTGGAATTTGTGCTATTGCAAACCCTCTGAAGTGCTTTCTCAAAAGCTGGTGTAGAAGAGTCTCGCCAGGACAAGTGGCTTTTCATGCGCTGTTTTATTGACTCACATTTGATGGTTTCCCATGTGTATTTAAAGGCTGAATTCCAGTCCCTAGTGAATGTCTCGGAAAGCATTTCGTTTTGAACTGAATTCATTTGCAATTTCTAACAGAGGCATCATCTGCTGACCAGTGATGAGAGGGTCCAGGTTCTTGAGTCCTACCTATTGTAATCTTGTGGCATGCTTTATTTTGAGCCTTCTGTGCTTGTCCTGTATATTTCTTTATAAATGAATAAAATGAAATATAAATAGCTTCAAAAAACAATACCAATTATTAAAAAAAAATCCCACCCATGTATCAAAACATTTTAAAAACTCATTCAATTAGCGCTCACTTTCATGAATGACAGTTTAACACAAGTAACAAAAGATGCTGCTTTGTCTTTATTTTCAGTGTCTTTTTTAATTGACAAAAATTTTCCTCCTTGTTTTACTAGTAAAAGCAGATGTACGGTATTCCCTCTGCTTTATTTGTCACAAAACAAAACATCTTGAAGGGAAGTAGTTGCACCAGAGAAAAACCATGAACTCTGGAACTGATAAAAATGGGATACACTCAAGTGGATATTTTCAGAGGCACGGTTTTACGAGTTCCACGAGCCACATGAACAAAATACTTCCTTTCACAAAAAAATTAGTAACAATTCTAAACACAAAGGAATGTGCACTTTAGCATTAAATCCTCATCCATTTTATTTGCAGTTTGTTTCTTAAGGTGTTGGTTTTGTTTTTAAATATAGTTCTGCAGTTTTCATAATAACAAAGTGAGAAACTGTCAATCTAATTAGAGCAGCCCTGGCATTCAAGAAAGCAAAAACTGATAGCGTGGTAGGAAACTATAAGTAGTTTAAAAATTATTCTAATCAACGGAAAATAGCTTAGAGTCTTCATAAGCAGATTTTGTCTTTTTTGGGCCCTGAGGACAAATAATAAGTCTGAAGTGTTTCTGGAAGGCAATGTAATGAAATGACCTTTTTTAAAATGATCATACTGCAGCTAGATTGCTATTAAAGTTCAGCGCTGCTTCACCACTTCATAAGCAACAAGAAAGGGACCTGCAGCAATATTTATTTCATCAAGTCAGACAACATTAAGTCGAACTACTGTTAAGAAATGCTAACCTGTCTTTTTGTGTCTGGAATAGTGCTTTCTCTTCCTGTGAAGTACACGAAAAACAGTGAATAGTTTTATATCCAGGTAATTCTTATTTTTGGCGGCCTGATCTAAATACTACCTTTCTGTCGATGATAGGTATATGATCCCTGGTACGAGTCCTTTTAACCACGGCATTTTCAGTGTAACTTGAGCTTTGCTTTGAAAAAAATAAATGAATTATTAGAGCAAGTTTCTAAAAGGGAATTTCTGTCATTGACAGAAAGCCTGGAAACTACGCTGCTTCTAAGAAGATATGATTTTCTTTTCTTTGAAAGAAGATGAGTTAATAAGATATTAACTTCAGGGCTTGATCGGAATTTAAGCTCGATGCTCGTTTCAGCAGTCCCTGCGTTTTGGGGCTGGTTGGCCCGACCCCAGGAGGGGACCTTTCAGTTTGGCTCTGGTCCCCAGTGCTGCAGGAGCTGTGGCAATGATGCTGTAGCTTGAATGTCTGTGGATTTAAGCTCTGTCTTAAAGCTGGTTAGAGTCGTTTATCTCCCAAATTCCTATTGCAAAATTGTTTCAATGCTTCATTTGCCTAGTGATTAAAAAGAATCTAAATTACAGTACATTCATTCAAGTCCAGTTTCCACCCTTTGTTCTTACCATGATTGTCCTTTGGCTTAAACAGCTCCTTTACAACCCCGTTATATTTAGCGACAGCAGTCATCCTCTCTCTAAACAAGACAAGCTTTTTCTGTCTCCTTTTATGACATATTTTACATTTTTCTCATCATCTTAGTAGTCCTTCTCTGCAGCTGCTCCAGCCTAAGTTAATCTTTTTTGAACACAAGCGTTCATAATTACGCACAATAATTGAAGTGATGTCTTAGCAATGCTTTACCAGTACCATATTAATACTGCCCCTGTTGTTACTAGAAATAATTGAGCTGATACGTTGTAGGGCAGTGTTTGCCTTTTTTCACGTCGGTAGCTTGTTGTCAGAATGCGCTTGACTAATGTGGATCGAGCTTTCTCCTCCTCAGTCATTTCTAGCTCATAGCTGAAAGTAATCTTGTTATTATCTAAAGTGCGTGACCTTACACTTTCTACAAGAGGCAAAGAATCCACTTTGTATACTTTTTGCCAGTTGTTAATGATACTCTGTTTAAAAAGGTGCCTCATTTCTAATTTTAATATGTCTCGTTCGAGCTTCCAGGACCTGGTTCTTGCTGTGTCTTTTATGGTGTGTCTGAAATTCCTTTATTAGGGCATATTTTCTTAATGTTAGGATACTTATCTACTGAAATCAAATCACTTCTCAATTTCGAGAAATAAATTATAGAGATTGAACACTAAGTATTTAGCGTAAGGAATTTTTTTTATCTCTAAGCAGAAGGTGTAAGGCATATTAGCTTTTCTTCAGACTGTAGCAATTTTCAGCTTCCTTCTATAAACCAGGACAGAACCCCAGCAACAGGTATTCTTGTAGCCTTAATTTCTTATCCCTACAGGTCTGTGGAGGTTCTGTTTCGGTTTGCTCTGTTTTTAAGGTAGGCTCAGTTTACCAAAGACTCTGTTTACCATATTCCATGACTAACCTGACTCAGGATTTGTTCCCCACTTGGCCAATGTTCGTATCATTCAGAAAGTGTCGCAGTTGGTGATTTCAGATCTGCTTCCAGGTTACTGAGGAAAATGCTGACTAACAGCAATACTCACGAAAGTGGTATTTCATGGTGGTTCATAAGAGGCAGCTGGCCTAAGCGATTCAAGCACTTAATGCCATAAATGTATGGTTTGATATTGTTTGGGACTATTTTTGAATACAGGGATATTGCATTTTTAAGTAAAGTGCCTCAGGAAAGGCTAAAAATGATATTCTGGAACTAAGTGAATCGTCACTGACAATTAAAAGAAAAAGTTTCAGAATATTCTGGATACAAAAGTATTATTTCAGTGAAAACAGATTCTATCATTTTCCTGCTCTGCTAATTAACAATGGAGAAGAGTAGTTATTATGTGAAATTCAGGCAGTTCAACAAGAATTCGCTTGATTAATACATGCAGAATAGTACATGTTAGTCAAATACTGTTTTCCTCTGAGATCCCATTAAAAATTTGATCAAAGTTTAATTACAACATAGGACAGTTATATTTAGATGACACTGAAAACATCAAGGCCATTCAAATAATGGCAATGAAACAAAGGGAATCGACAGTTGTCATGAACCAAACTGGAAGTCTGTGGATTTCATTTTCAGCCAAAAGGCTGCACAATATAGAGGAGTGCTCTTTTGGTGGCGGCACATTGCAATGAAAGGACAGTATTTATTATTTGTGGGTCATTTGAGTTCCAGAAGTTGCTTGAGGACTTGACAGGTAGGTACAGGAGCTTTGGATTTTGTGAGCACGCTGTTCTGAGGAGACCAGTGACAGAGAAACCCCTGACCAATGTACACTGTATTTCATGAGTCCTAGTGGTTTGCTTTGGAATTAGATGTTTGATATTTTCTTAGGTCTACTTCTTCTCAAGAAGGAAGGTGATGATAGCTCTGTTCTGCAGTTCTCTAGTGAGGATTGTCATTTGAGAGCTACTTGAGGAAACAGGTTGAAGGGGTGGGTTGTAGAGCAAGTCCGAACAGGGGTATTTGAGGTCTACAGAAAGCATGGAAGCAGGTAGAGTAGAAAGAGTGTGATGGTGGAGAGAGGTTGAGGGGAAGGAGGCTTACTGAAGCAATAGGAGTGAGGAAGAAATAGGCATGAGAACAGAGGAACTAACAGAGATGAAGCTGTTCAAATCAAAGAGTATCTGTGTCTTCCTTGTGAAAAATTAATCCAAGAACTCAGATGTCGTGTTTGGGGGAGTTAGAACGAATGGTTTGTACAAAATGCATGGAAGTTTGTAAGTCAGCCTTCAATGTTCCTGGAATGTGTTGCAATATGTGGCATAACTGCATTTTTTAATGTAATGCAACACAATCCATTGGTGGTCCTTCAGGAAGGAGTGAAAAATGAGATTTTCTTTCTTTGAGTAGTTACAGGGAAGGACGGCATGACCACATCATTGCTCAGTAAAGCTCCATGGGAAAAACATAAGCCTCAAAGCAGAAGTAATGATATTCCTGCTTAGATCATTGGATGAAAGAAAGGCCTTCCTTCAGGAAATCTTATCTGGACAGAAGTCTCAGAAACTAAAATAAGGATTGCTATGATATACTGGATTTTGAGACGTATTTTATGCACAAAAAATTTGTACTGCTGTAACATCAGGAGCTCTGGGAGGGAAACTATGATCAAACTGGTGTATTCTCCAGCAGAGATCCGACTCTAACATGATAAAGATATCTTATACTGTACAAGCTTATTCATTTTCCCTGTAAGAAGACCTATACTGATATGAAGTACACTTATATGTACAACTATGCTTGTAGAGATGTAATTTAACTATTATGTTCTTGTCCTAACGCTCTGAGGCATTTTAGGCTCAGCTTTGAATTTAGCCATGCATTCATTTTTATGAATAAGGCATCACATGAAAATGATCCACTTCTGTAGCAAAGATTTGTTTGTTTCATAGGGTATTTGTCTTGAAGATTATTTTCAACTTTTCTGTACTAATACAGCATCTTTTGTTACCTTTATGATTTCAAAGCACCCCAGAGCAAGCACCAACAAAACCCTGTCTCACCCACCACTACTTCTCAGACATTTATCATGAGCTCTCTTTGCTTCAGCCTTCTTTTTGCTGTCCTTAACGTTCTTCTTTAAGCAGTCTTTCAGTAACTCTTACTTTTTTCCTACTTCAGAAAGTAGATTAAATTTACTGAGGTAGCTATTCCTAATGGTATGATTCTCCTAAAACAACCCACCCACGTTACACATCTCTGAAAACTGCCATTTGCACAGAGTGAGTAGAATTAGTTATAAAAATATTTCAAATCTCTGAATGCCACATCTGCAGTGGATGCTGGGAATTTGGTTTTGGTTCATAGACTGTGAGGCAAGTCTTTTTTTTGATAGTCAGTGCAAAAAATAGGTGCCTGCTAGCAAGGAAAAGATTTCTTTCCTTCGTTTTCTCGGAAATAGCAGTATTGTAGGGTTAGCTAAGCAGAATCTCTTTTTGTTCCATATATTAACATTTTGCGCTCTGTAATCCTTATTTTCAACCAATGCTTTAAAATTTTTGTGCAACTGAATGGGACCTGAGTTATAGGTAGACTTCTGTGGAGCCCATCACAGGCGCCTATCCCTCCATGTTGTTTATAAAAGAAGCCTAATCATTTACTGCATGAGGACTGGCTCATTAAGCATCTAAAGTGTAGGTTCAAGTGGTCTGGGCCATACCCGTGGGAGTTATCAGGGACTAACCACTCAAGTGTTTACTCAGTTTTTGTAGAAGTTTTACAACTTTCTATATTCTTATCAGCAGCTGACTTAAGCAGCTGAAACCTAATTTGGAGATACCCACATGAGCCTAATTATTCACAGGAGTTATTTCATCATAGCCAAACTTAATCGTAAGATAGTTAGTTCAAGTGGTAGAAGTTGCTGATATGGGTTGGATAGATCTGGGCTTAGATCATACAATGTGGAGGGTCTGTGTATTTGCATGTGGCAAAATGCTTTATTTACAATTTAAAAAATATCTTAAAACATATCATTTAAGAAGGAACAAGGAAAAAAGAAGCATTCAAAAGTTGGAAGATAATATTGCATGGTTTTGGCCTTTCCATTATTATTATTTCTCTATGTCTATCAAAATAGGGCTATCTATTTTAAGCTTGGACATAATTTCCAAAGAGCTCTTTGTACTCTGTACTACACCGCATAGAGCTGTGTAAGTAATAATAACCTGAATGTATCTCCCCAAAAAATCCCATATGCACCTATACACCGAGTATCTGCAGCTCTAGAGCTTTTGACATCTTGCCAGGACAGTCTGCAGCTCTAGTTGTGCACTGCTGGCATTTCAAAATATTTACATGAGAAATAGATGGAAAACTAATCACGGAAATTATTTCAAAGTGAACTATGGTGCTTCATTGAGATAAACCGCGAAATAAAGGCCAGGCAGCGTTATAAGCATGGAGTATTATCAAATTCATTACAGCCACAATTAGTGATCATAAATGTCCTACCATGAACTTTTCTTAGGGAAGCGGGACACGGGGGTGTCCCCCACTCCTCCACGTCTTTGCTCGCTTGTAGACATGGCGCAGCTTCCCCAGGAGGCCACCGTGGCGCTTTTTCGGCCTCGCTCTAGAATGGTGTCATCGCCATTTGGATTCACTCGTATGAAAGTCAGCTTCAATCTACCCGAGAAGCAGTTTATTCAGAAAAATCTCCTTCCTTAATGATGATTTGGCCACTGCACTAAATAATACTCTGTCGATCAACTTTACGCTCCCCCATTTTTCCAGATCAAACTATCTATCTGGCATGTTTGGCCCATATTTGTAGATCAGTTGGAAACTCCCTAATCTGCTCAGATTTGGAAAGCATATTTTTTAGAAAAAATATCCTCTCAGTTATATAGTGGTTTCACTATCAATGGGGAACAAGATCCAGAAGCACTAACTCCATCCATAAATTCATAGATGCCTTTCAAGGAATGCATCAGTATCAGAACAGAGAATGGGGACATGTGGCAAGGGCTGATATTTGTGACAGCCAACGTTACAGTGTGAGACAGCAAAGTTACGACTGCAAAGTATCTGGAAGTCCTAGCAAGGAAACATCTCAATTAGCATACATGGCAGAGCTGAGGTTAATATAAATTAGGAAACCTGCTCATTTTCTGAATTGATAATCTACCTTAAACAAGAAAAAAAGTAGTTGAGACCTAGAGATGGAAGGTCGATCTTCTCCCTTTGTGACAACCACACTTTCCTATTGATTTAATCGTATTGCAAAACAATAATGAAGGGGGAACTTCACTGTAAGGCTGCGGGTCTTTGAGATATTTTTCTTGTTAAAGGCAGATTAGCAGGTCAAAAAGCATAGCCATGTTTTGATCTTCATATTTTTAGCCTTCTCTTTATATGTTAGTGGGATTGCTGCTCCCTAGTGTAATTCCCTTGGGTGTTACTTTGACTTATTGTATTTTTTAAACCCTTAGAAAAACTGCAGTAAGATCTTGGAACATTCATCCTACTACAGTCGCAGTGGGGGTTGTTTGCTCAGAGAAGCAGGCTTTCAGCTAAGTGTTCATTCATGGAACTCAATCGAGCAAGTTTTAAGATTCAATTCAAGCACCTAGTTCGAAGACCCGCGGCAGCAGCAGGAGCACCTGGGATGCTCTGCTCCCATTCACCCCCACATGTCACAGCATGGAAACCAAATATTGTTTCCCACTTCTGTCCCAGATTCTGAAATGCAACTCAGACCTCTTATGGGTGATCAGTTGCTTTGTTTTGTCCTCATAGCTTTCTTCTTTCCAGCAGAGCCGTGGCTTGGTTTGGAGGTCATGTAGTGGAGGCCCCTGCACCCTGTTTCTGTAGCACACTTAATTTTCGCACACATTGTGGCATTAGCTGCTATCACATGAACATTGACTAGGCTTCAGGTCTGAATATTGTTTTCTGTTTTAATTTTTTTTCCCCATAAGTGCATAGGGCACCAACCACAGAGGGGGCTGCAGCTCGCCCAGGTCCATGGTCTGGGGGATACGGCTCAGCCCTGACGCTGCACCGGCCCAACAGCAGCTTCATTGCCAGGGCAATATTTTAAGATCCTATATTGAACGTGAAATGTCTGCAGAAGACAAGCCTTTAAGATTTAGTCATAAAGTGCTCTTTCAAGGGCAAAGACTTCAATAACAGCAGTCTTTTCCCCCCAAATTACTGTTTACATTGACTGATAGTTTACAAGAGGGTTACTGTTCTTAGTTGCTCGCTTTTATTTGCCTTTCTTATATCTGATCTGGAAGTGCTCTCGCATATTTGGGATAGATGATGTTTTGTCTAGAAGAAGTAAGTTTCAGGCAAAGGAATGAAATGCAGAATTACTTTCTTCTCTGCTTTCTTGCAACTCTTAACTGACAGTATGTGTTGTCAAATAGAAATAAAAGTGCGGTGTTATAATTTTCTGTCTGTGGTATGTATGTCTTAATATATACCATATGGCTGGGGGGCATTGCACCAGATTTTTTCTCATGAGTGATTTTTTTTCTCACTAGAGTTAAAAGTAGTAATATGGAAATGAATGAGTAAAATAATTTGCTCTCCCTCTGTGATGTGGCTGTGTTGGCTGTGATTATTCTTGCTTATTTTGGTATGTAAAGTTTTGTGTTTAGGTTTTGTTTCCTGAAAGTTTTGCTGCTGTTCAATGTTTGTTAGCTTGTCATCTGTTTTCTGCAGAGTTTTCTTCTTCATGGGCACCATTCTGCTTCCAGCGGGCAGAAATCCAGACTGCTGCTCTTCTCTTTAGTAACTGCTTGGTGAAAGACTCTCAGCGTTGTAGTGCATTGATGATTATTGGGAAAACACAACACAACACAGTGTGGCGAAGAGTGGGGTCATTGCAGTATTTAAGATAGAACAGGAGGCAAAGTAAACTATTGCCCATTTCACAAGGGAAAGGGCACAACTGCCAGACTTTGCAGCGATCAGGTTCCAGTTTTCTGGTTTGTCCTGTAATAATCATAAAAAAAAAATGTTAAAGATGCGTAAAGAATTAAAGCCGCTGTTTGGGTGTTCATAGAAAAGGAATTTTTCTTTTTTTGCCAAAAATACCACCGAAGTCTGCAAATCACAGCTGATATTTCTGCTTTGGTGATGAAAGAAAAGTGTGAGAAGTGTGTAACAGGGAAACACTTTGATTTTCAAACTCCAGCTTTACAGAGTACCTGAATATCAAAACTTCTGCCTGTGTCCTCCCCCGTGCACCTCCCTGGTGACAGCGAGGTGACACTGCATGGCCAGGGCATCACCCTGGCGGGGGCCAGTCAGACGCTGGTGGCTGATGTTGGCCTCAGCAGCCCCCTGTCACAGCCACGCTGGCTGTCACCTCCGGGCTCCCCCTGCCCCCTGTCTCGCTGCTGGTACACAGCACCTTCCTGAGCACATCCCCACACGGGGATGCTTTAGCCCAGGACCAAGGCCTTGTCACCACTGCCAGCCAGAGCATCCCCAGTTTGATTCTCCCACGCTATAAATGCTGTGAATGCAATAGATCTCTGCTTACGGAGGAGGCAAATCCAGCAGTTTTTATCTTGATACATCAGAACGTCTGTGGAGCGTGCAGGCGGTGGGCAGGACTGTGCTGCCTTCCACCGGCTAATGGGATCTGGGCGGAGATACTGGTGGCTTTTAGCCAGCAGTGTTGAATCTCAGCATAGTTGCCTGGAAAGCGGCAATTTTAATTGAAATTCCTCCATTCAATCCACAAAACCATTTTTGCTCCCCCACTTCTCCCTTACCTCTCCCACCAACTTGTTTGGTGGTTTCTCACCTCCCTCCATCCCTTTGCAGAGGCTGAGAATGACAATGGTGCCCATCAAGGAGCTTTACTTAAAGTTTTTATTAATTTCTAATTTTTATATTTATGAATCCTGAGGAATTTGGAACGCTTTTCTCAACTTTCAAAAAGGCAAACCAGTGCTCCTGGTGTCAACTGCTGAGAAAATGCAGGCGTCTTCGCTCCTGAACACAGTGTTACAGAAACCGTAACTCGTGTTTACAAATTGCGCAGGTTGTAGTGGTTGGCCGTGTTTAAATGTATGAAGATAAAAACATATTCTGTCATTGCCACAGCTGGCTTTTCCCTTGCAGACGCGTAGCTCCTGCATGCAATCCTTCCCGAGCAGATAGGAAAGGCTTCTATGAGACACCCCAGCACCGAAAATCTCCCAGGAACTCTGGGACTGGCCATGCCGCAGGTCACTGTGGTGTCCCAGCCAGGCAACACAGGGCTGTAGGAGACCTTACGCAGCTCGCCCAAACGTGGGCATCGCTGAGGCTGCTGTAAGCCGAGGCTTCGGGAGGGAGGGCATCAGGAGACCCAGGGCACCTCCAGGACTGCTCCCCTGGATAGAAACTGCCTCCTGTCTCTGGTCCTGTGGAGATGTTGTGTTGTCACTGGTGAGGGACACACCGTGGTTTCTGTACACAATATATGTTTACATGTTGACTTTCAGATCATCTCAGATAAGGAGCTGGGGAACAGGACAGAATAGCTTGCATAACAGCATCACTCCAAAACAAGAGGAGATGCCTTTAAATGATAAATACTCCATCTGGGAAAAGATTTCCATGGAAGTCCCTCAGGTTTCATTATATAGTTATCCTTATTGATTGGTTTAACTGACTTAATTTGCTTTGGAGGGAACTATCAAGTTTAAAACATCAGAATTCACCGATAATGTTGATAACAGAGATATAAAGTGTAATTAGGGACAGTGCAAGCACAAAGGCGCTGAGAGCGTCCTTCAGTGACTGAGAGAGTGACGGCAATGCGGGCAAATGCAAAATATGTCTGCGGGCGAAGGATCAAAATAGAGGAAATGCGTTACAAGGCAGACTGCTGCCAGAAACCATTAAGTTCATTTAAAACAAATTAAAGAGAGATTTAGGGTTTTGTAGGTAAAGCCTTGAGGCCATTATCCCAATTAGCCGTACTAGGCTACAGAAGAGCAAACAGGGTATCAGGACGTGCCACCAGCGCCAGCGGAGCCAAAGAAGGTGTTGTCACTGTGCAAACCACTCAGCCCAGCACAGCTAGAGTCTGGGGTGAAGATTAGTTAATTAAAAAAAAGAAAATAAAAAATTTGGAAGCTACTGCCTTGGAAAGGATGCTTTATAGATCCAATACGGCTGTATGTGTATTACAGATGAGTGTTGGGCAGTTACTTTTTTATTGGTCTGCATGGTTGTTTTCTAGTTGCTGCACAGCAGTGTGTCATTTGATGTTACTCGTGCCGGTAAGCAGGGAGCTTCGGTTGCTTCACGGCTCCCTTTAAGTCAGCAGGTCAGCGTGGTTTTGTCAGTCAAGGCTGCCGGTTTGCAGTTTCACCTCTACCAAAGCCAAGTCAGGCCAATTCCAGGGGCTCCAGTGCTGCCTTGGTGAATCGTCACTGCCGTGAGAAGGACGTGGTTACTGAGGCCCTGAGAATGAGTCTGGTGGGAGCAGACGTCTGGTGATAACAGGGCGGTCCTTTGTCACGTTTGTCACTGGTACAAAACCTGTCCAGCGGTGTCTCTGTTGTTTAGCTCCTGGGACGTGTATTAAGGTTTATGAAGTGGGAAGATTCAGAACAATGTGATATTTTGGGGAAGTTGTACAAGAGTTGCTCATATGGATGAGACACTCACAAGCCAAATACAATAACAGTAAAAAAAAAAAAAAAAAGAAAAGTAAGTGAATGCAAACCAGGGACAGCTGCTTTTCTGCAAGAGAGTAAACTGGAATACACTGCTAAAACAGACCTACGAAAAGCTACTACAGAATTAAGGTATCAGCCCAACAGGTTTCTATAAAGAAAAATATAAAGGTTGCTACTATAAAACATGCTGGGGCTGTTAGGAAAACATTTTAAATAGATTTTGGCTCAAGCCTTTGAAAAGAGATTTTTTTCTTCTTCTATATTTCAGCAACACAGTAGCTTATTAGCATTTTCTATTTATATTGCTGCTGGTCCCTGTTTACTGTTACTAAATCTACTTGCCTCGGAGCACTCCGTGCCGTGTTGCTCTCTATGGAGCACTTAGACTGCAGCTGTAAATTGTCCTCTCATCCTTCCTGACAATGGCCACCCCCAACCCACGGACGCGCCGCAGAGCAGGGTCTCACCTCCCCACCCCCCTGTCTCAGGCAGCCGTATCGCACATTACACAAGGGGCTCATTCAGCGTCTTGGGGAATTATGCAAATGAAAGGGGATATTCTCCTCCCCGTGCACCACGATTTCCATATGTGTAACTCCCGTTAGTTTTAATGAGACCGGCACTCATAAATCCCTGAGATGAAATTATACCCCTAAGTGGGTTCTAACAAAAGGCTGCTCAAAAGTTCTGATTAACAATCCCTTAAAAGTAGAACACTAAAAGAGAGATTTAGCAAAAAAAAATATCCTCTCTTTCAGACCAAATTTTGGTAAATCCATACATGAGGGGTTCAAACCTTGCAAACCTGTGTTTCTAGTGAAGTGCTCGCTTCAGTTAGCATTCAAAAAATCTGAACATAAACCACTGCTCTTGTTAGCACCTAAATGCCATAACCTGACCTGCTTCATACCTGCATCCCAAATTGTGAACGTAATTCCAATGGGAACTTGCTTGCTGTTTTCAGAACTATAAAGAAAACACATTAAAATGTTATGTATGTATCAAAAGGTTATAAAACCTGTACTTCTTGTCCCAAATCTGAGTCACTTCAGCACAGCCGTACCCCCATGGAATCAGATTGCTGTATTCAGGCTCTAGTTGGCTCCTGAATACAAAAGGAGTTAGGGATTTTAGTGACTTTATTAAGTTGTTATACATTTATCCAATCTTTTTCTACTGTTCTTATTAGCCTGCGGATGGTATTTTCCCCAGCATTGCATATGCTGAAAGAGTCTGTTATTTAATAATGAAGCAGTAATAATAGTAGAGAAATAAACACATGACTTCAAGAAAGATAAAGGTAATATATTGCTGAGTGGAAGAATGTATCTCACAGTTGCTGGTCTTTTCTTTCTTCATCCTATTTAATAATTTATCAAACCCTCCTGACCCTTAATTGATCACAAGGGCCACCAAGTGCTTTAGCAGTCTGTTAACATTCTATCAAACGAGATGTGTTTTTCCTGTGAAGCAGAATTAAACCATCCCCCCGAAATCAATCAGCAACAGCATATTTTAGCGAGGTGGGTGCAGTTCACTTAGGGCCAGATTCTGCACCTTTACTCACTTTGGGAGGGACTTGCGTGGGTAATTCACTTGTCTTTAACTGGCTACTTGCTTGAGTACAGAGTGCTTGAGCTTGTAATCGTACATTTGTATTCATATTTTACAAACGATAGCTGCCAGCTCCAGATATTTCTTTATTCCCAATAGTTCTTTTTGATGCAGATTACTAATGTTTTTTCTTAAACATAAGAAACTTGGGGTATTTTTCCTACCAGTAGTTCTACGCAGAATTTGAAGACTTACATTTCAGAGCCCTGAAAGGCGTTCATAGCAGTTTAAGGATGCTGCTCAAATATTCTTACAGCAACCGAAAATAAACCATTGCCTCACTTGCTGTAGCATTCAAGGAAAAGCACATATTTCATTTTTGCATGCGTTTACAGGTAAGGATCAAAAAGGACCTTTAAACATCCAAGCAGACCCAGGACAGAGGGAGGTACCTAGCTCTGAAGCGTGGTCTGAAGGCTGCAGCTCCCAGCAGCTGTGAAATGCACTTGGTGTCCGTACTCATTCAGTGAATAGACTTTAGCCTAAAAATGTCCTTAGGGCCTGCACTTGGATTTCTGTGAATTCAGGTTTTGCCAGCCACGTGCCCAACTGCGACACAATCTCTGTTGCTCCCCAGATGATGTGGAGAGGTGACATGAGAGCGGGGTGACCTCTGCATACAGTCAGTCTTCAACTTCATAGAGAGGATGTACTTCTGGGAAGAAGAGACTATGAGTATAAGCTCTCTGCCAAAGTGATTGCTTTAAATGACAGATTATTAGAAGAAATGTGGCTACCAGCATCTCTCCATTTTGGAAAAGAAAAAGGAATTGTCCTATATCCCCTGTCAGAACAGTTCCCTGGTGCTGTGTGGGAAAAGCAAGCTGCAGGCTCTGGTTTGGCCACTTTAGGGTGGGATTCAGCACGGGGGGTATATTCTGGCACAGTCCCGTTCACGTCGCTCCCTGCTTCGTAACGCTAGGCAGAACCGTGCTCAGCTTGTGGGCTGATGGATCGCCCCTCGAGATGCAAGGGTCTGGGTGGAGAACGTAGGTCCCCAGCTCTGTTTCCTATGGGAAAAGGCTGCTCCTAGGACTAGGTACTTCATTTTTACATAATGCAAAATCTAATTTGAAGGTGCATGTTGCTGACTTAAATTCATTATCTAATAATCAGGAATGATTACTTTCCCAAAGAGCCCAGAGTGATTTGGTGCTTACAGCTTTATTTTCTTGGTATTTCATCAATATTTTATGCTTGGCATTTTGCTGTCACTCTTATGCATAACTTTGAAAATGGAAGCATGTAGCAGATAATCAGTTTAGAGGCAGCAAAATCAAAATGTAGTCATTCATTTTACACCCATATTTAACATTAACCCTCTCCTTTGCTGTGATACTCAATTCCTATAATGGATAGGAAATGGTAAGACTACCTACCATCTGATTCAGTACCAGAAAGTCTATTGAGACTTAACCTCAATGAAGGATTTGCCAAGGACCTTGACATGCAGATGAGTTACTTGTATAAAGTTCTGCTTTAGGAAACTGTTCTCTGAGGAGGATATGTAAGGGGGACATGGAATGTTCTAATAAGGAATGTTATGTAGCTACCACGTGTAAGTCAGGACTATTACAGATCCACATTTCTCAGACTTAGAAAGCAGAAAAGGATGGGACTCTTACCGCACCTCTCTTCATCCCATTTTGGGGGAGCTACACACCAAGGTGAAAGTAATGAGTCCAGGAACTGCACTTGGGCTTGGCCATTTATGGACCATCTAAACCAGCATCTTCATATTGCTCACTTTCCTGCATGCCACTGTATAAAAGAGGGAAACTATTTCCCTCCATTAGCTGCTACATCCTTACTAGTGATTCTGATTATCAATAAAATAATTTTCCACATGTAAAGATTGAAGCTATGTATTTGTCATCTGACTTTACCTAAGATTTTCCATTCAATAATTTTTCTCCAGCCCTGTATTTCTTTTATTTAATCTATCTCTTAAAATCTCTTCACATAAAAGTTCTTTGACTCAGTGAACATTGAATAGAGCTAAGCACATTTTTGAAAGTTTGCACAATAAAAGCAGCTGCTGAGTTACATCTTGAGAGGGACTGAGCCTGTCGAGTTCCTCTCCTAGCGGTGCTGTTGGCAGGTACAAAGCATGTCTGGGATTTGAATGATTATACTGAGACTCCTAAAGCCTCAGAAATATTAGGGGATGGAGTATCTGGAAAGTGCAGATGTCTGAAACACATCAGTATGATGAGTGCACGCTGTAAAAAACAGGGAAAAAGGAATTCAGAGAGATGCTAATGGCATCTTTGGATGTAGCATGTTTCAGAGCTGTGGATGTGCAGCTGTCACAAACCTTCGAGCATTTCGGTATTAAGTGACATGGAAGCACTTGATTATTTGCAAAAGCATTTTTAGAGTTTTATGTAGACAGACCTTAAGATTTTACCTTAGGATTGGTACATTTTTTACATACCAGACTTGAACAAATATAATTGCACTGATCAACAGGACGTGCCAGGGGATGCCTATAGGTCAATGCTGACCTGAGCTGAGCACCTTAAAAGAAGGCATGCCCTGTCTTTGAAGCTGTCTGAGGTACATACAGGATACAGTTTTGTTCGGAAAGCTGCTATATAATCAGGGTTTTCTTATATTAATTTTATTTTTTTTGCAGCAGAATGTTGTTTCCCATTTATCCTTGTACGTGTTATGGGGCAAACATTCCATCTGGGAAAGCGGCTTGCCAGGCTGGAGAGGGGATGGAGGAGGAGTTGCCTTCCGTAGCAGGGGATTGCAAAAAGAATGGAAGCAAGAGCGGGAAATAACATTCTTTATCCTTAATTTAGCGAGTTTTTAGTATCAATTGCATCGCTCTGTTTTTGGCATTTTTATGATTTTTATGTTCACCTTTTCAGTATGAAACTTCGGGGTTTAAGCATCAAAAGGGGTATTTTTAATATCACTCTGTCACTCACGGAAGTTTCAGTACTTAATTTTTGTGGAATGTTCCAAAGACTCTGAACTCCAAACTGGATTTGATGTACCCGGTAAAGGCCCAGCAGATGGGGAGACGTTGTTCTTATTGTATAAATTATCATGAAAAATTATTAGTAAACTATAAAGATAAAATGGTGATACAAAGATAAAATTGGAATTTTGAATATTCTTGGTGCAATTCATTGACTTTTTTCTACAAAAAAAAATTGAATGAGTTGTTTTTTCATTGTTTAGAATTTATTCTAGTCACTGCAAAGTTGTTCTTTTTTTAAACTGTAAATCAAAGGAAAAAGAAAATCTCCACAGATGTTGTATGTGTTTGATGTGTTAGACACATTTTTGCAGTCTACTGCCTGAAACCTAGGGAATTCATTAACTCACAAGTTGCTGCCAAGGAGGGAAGCGGTCACATTTCCCAAGCCGATGTGCCTGTCCCCCGGCTGGGGGATGTGGTCAGGGCAGTCTTTGTCCTCCCTTGTATTTGGCTGGCTCTGGAGAAAGGGGGGTTTCTTCAAACTGAAGGGCTGTTCCTGTTTCTCCCCTGACAGCGATTCTTATTTAATGAACCTGCTGAGGTCTGTAGCTGGCTCTGTTTCCCATTGTGCCGCCAGAGGTGATGATAGATGAGAGCTGGTGCTCCGCATCCATCCCAGAGACCCTGTCCCCCATCACTGGAGTCACTGGCTTTAGCACAAATTTCAAAGAGAGAGGGACAAGACCCACAACTTTGGGAAAGAAACAGAGTTACCACCTTTCACCCTCAGCAAAGCAAAGCAGTTGCCTAAATACCCCTTGCCCTGCAAGGGACCTCTTGGGCATATGTTTGGACACATCTGTCTTGGCAGAAGACCTCTGGATAGACTTCGGCAGTGAACCTGGGCACCAGTCACAGAATCACAGAACGGCAGGGGTCGGAAGGGACCTCTGGACTATCTGGTCCAACCCCCCTGCCGGAGCAGGGTCACCTAGAGCAGGTTGCACAGGAATGTGTCCAGGCCTGTTCTGGTGCTCTGCCACCCTCGAAGTAAAGAAGTTCCTCCTCATGTTTAGGTGGAACTTCCTATGGTCAAGTTTGTGCCTGTTACCTCTTGTCCTGTCCCTGGGCACCACTGAAAAGAGCCTGGCCCCATCCTCCTGACACCCACCCTTTAAGTATTTATAAGCATTTATAAGTGGACTATAAGTCAAGTGGACTTCTTTGAGCATGTTAACACCACTCCTGCCAATTAACCAAGGAAGGCAAATAAAGTCTTAAAATGGCAGTACGGCGTGGCAGGAGGTGGCCAAACCTCATCTGCATCTAGTGTCTTGCAATAAAGAGTCAGTAAAATACCATCTCCCTGGATTTGCCTACTGCTGCTCTCCAGAAAAGAGGCTCCAGTGGAGCCTGAGCCTTCTCTGTGGCCATCCTGACCCAACGGGCTTTAGCATCGCTTGGGGCTTTGAGCTGAATGAAGGGTGTAACTGCGTAAATGATGGACGACCTCGTGTATGCTTCAGTGGGGAACTAATTGAAAAACCCTGAGTGAGAAGGTTGTGGTCGTTTGTAAAAGATACAGGCATCACTGCATCACCCACTGCCTCCTGTCGTTCCTGTGACAGATTACTTACGCTCACTGTGGCTTCATTTCTCCCCCCCAAAAAAATTGAAGCTGGTTTAGAATTTAATAGCCCTTGGGATAAACAACATCCATAACCCTGAGCTATAGTCTGTGATTTCACCAGTACCTGAATGGGATTTCACATGTTGCTCTTGATCTGTAAAACGCTGAATGTTTTGGTGGTGAGACAGCCCCCCTGCCTGCCCCGCGCTGCAGGGCTGTCCCTGGAGAGGCACCTGCTGGAGCGGCGAGTTTGCGGTCGGACGGATTCGTCCCCCTCCTTGGTGGAAATCTCTCCCTTGCAAACTCCTTCCACCTCTGGATCTGTGCGGTGTTAGGAGGAATTGCTGCGCTCACCTTACAGAAGAATTGCCGTCAAAAAACAGCTGTAGAGGATTCTGAGAGGCGGAGATGGGGGTTATTTCCCTGTTGTTGTTTGAATTGCAACAAGTAAATACAAGAAATACCAGCCACTATAAACTTCCTGAGATACAATCGCCTATCAGCTAACAGTGACCTTGCGAGCACGGAGGTACCTGCTACTGTTGGCTTTTCCTTTGGATCCTACTCGCAACGTCTCAGCCCGTGTCACTATTTTCTGAACCGCAGGTTCAATATTTGAAGTAACCTGGAACAAGGCATTTCCTTCTGATAAGTGCATTCAAAAGAATAGTTTCAACAGTTACTGTTTAATGTACTAGGATTAAAGGTGTAGTAATCCACTCGAGTAAGATTGCCTTACTTTAAGCCAAAGGGTGTTAAACAAACAATCAAGTTTGCACTAATTTGTAGGAAACTGCAGAGGGGCTCTGAGGGGGAGAAGGCTGCTGTCTGATATTGGGTTTTTTTAAAAAAATACAGTTCTTTTGTCTAATGATGAACTGCAGTGAATTCCAGAGGGAGGGATTAATAGATGACGTTTACATTCATCCATGAGTTAGAGGCTGATTCCAAAAAAAAAAAAATATCAAAGGAAGGTATACTAGTAAAACTGCTGAAGGTTGCTGCTTTTATTTCAGATCAGAAGAAGAGTTCATGAATCCAAAGCTCACCTGCTTTTTTCCAAATAGACGTGCCTGTGTTCTAAAAGATAACCACCTTTCTCTAAAAGCTTCATTTTGCTTATTAAAACACAGCATTTTTTCCTTCAGGTTTTGTTTTCTTTTAGACCTGTAATGGGTGTAAATCAGATAGTGGAATAACGCTGACTTAACAGCAGCTGCGATCCAGCTCCTCCTTTAAAAATGCAAATAATTCCTCTGATACTGGTCTCATGGAGAAGAGCAGTAGTAAATACAGGGAACCTTGTGGTAAATACAAAGTCAGCCTTGGCTCAGGCGAAGGCCAGCCCCAGTGTTTTCACTGGCATTAATTCTAATTACTCAGTGGCATGCTCTTGGTTGTTTTTTTCACCCCGTGTTGCCATGATGACACACATGGCAGATGTATTTCTCGGTCTGTTAGCACCTTGCGATGAGCCATTACTAATGTGTTACTCTTTATCTCCCCTGTGTCTTTCTCGTAGGAATTATGTCTGACCACCAGTTTGGGAACCAGTTTATGTGCAGCGTGGTGGCGTCACACGTGAGCCATCTCCCAACGACAAACCTCAGTTTTGTTTGGATTGCTCCACCTGCGGGGACGGGCTGTGTCAACTTCATGTACGTATTCACGCAGTGCCTATGAGGAGATAACAAAATGATCTAACCTGCTTGCGCTAGGACCTCATGTCTGGATCCAGGAGTCAGTCCTGCAAAGGGTAGACTTTAATAAGAAGTGGGAATATCAAGTTCTTCAGGTTGAAGAGTTTCTATGCATATTAGGACTTCGTATTTCAAAGCACGTAGGAAGGAGACCGTGTTTTGTAATGTAGCATGCCATCAGGGAAATAACATACAAGTGCATCGAGCCCGGCATTTCAATAGAAATTGATTCCTCCTAGTTATTAATCATATCATTGATCCTTTAAGTATACAGCACATTTGCATTGACCTAATTTTGTAACTTTTGCATTTAATAAGAGTTAGAACATCACACTGACTATTATTCAGGTTGTAAGCATCAACATAAAATACAAGTGTTCAAGAGTAGTCATACTGTTCCTAATAATAAATACTTTTAACTTTTGCTTAATTCAGCTGGTTTACAACCTGGAAAAAAACAAAGAGGTTATTCTTACAGGGTTTTTTTGTTAATTTGTTTTAAAGACCTATGTCATTATTTGGTGATTTAGTACCGTATAAAGTGCCAACAAAATACACGGCTTATACGAATTATTAAAATATGTATAACTATATTTTACCTTAAAGTCATTTCTAGTTATTTGCCCCCAAATTTTGGTAGATCGGATTTGAGAGAGAAAATATACCTAGAGTGGAGTTGAGAGTAGAAAATATTTCAAGTTTGACCCGTTCATAGAAAAAAAAGTCAGACTGCTCTCTAATTAGATGAGTGAACAGTTGCAGCATTTCAGTGCGCGAGACCTTTTCGGTGTTCCTGTGACTGTCCTGATTGTCACAACAAATCATGCTCTGAGTGTTTTTCCCTTTTTGTCTATGCTGGGAAGCTGCAGGTAAGTGCCCCACGTAATCAAGTTGGCTTACTGTTTATCAAGTTGTAAAAGGTAAAAAGGGAGTTACTGACTTCTTTGAGAACATAAGTTGCTGATGGTGAACACTGTACCTACTGTACCTGTTGATCGATTGATCTGTGGCTTTGATATTTCCCTTTTCCTCCATAATGCACTTTTTTTTTCGCTTATAGTGTTACAGTACGTTATTTATTAGCTGCAGTGACAACGCCAAGACATTTTTATTTCTAGCTCTCTCTTTTTTTCTGAACGTCTAACAGTAAAATGCAGAAAAAATGAGTTTTGATGAGTGGTAACTAACTTCTGAGAATGTATTTGCTTCTCATTAACTTCTACAATGTACCAGAGAAGCTGTTTATGATATTTAAGATTCCCATTAACTATTTGACGAAAGTCAAATTTGATTAAATATTTGAGGAAATACTGTCACTGTTTTACTTAAATTTTGTGTCAGAAAAGTTAGCCTCATGAAATAGTTGTATATACCTTGACAAAATCTGTCAACTCTGCTTTTTTCTGTGCAAAATCTGTGAATTTTAACCTTCCTTTAGTTCCTCTCTAAAAATAGTTTATTTTGTTGCTCAAGTTGTAGCAGCAAAATTTTTTTCTTCGAGCTGCCTGAGAAAAATGAGATACGAGACGTGCATTTTCTCTGCATCCTCTTGTTTACTCTCTTTCTTCCTCAGATTTTTGTTTTTCTTGGTGGTCAAGAAATAATTGTTGGTCCTAGCTTGCACAGTGACACTGAACGTATTTATTTATATGAGATGTGACTCTCCATTGCGAGTTTTGAGGTCAGTTTATAAACAGTTATTCATTTTCCTGTGACTGATTGTTTTGTCCACGGTTTTGTATTGGGGTTTTTTGTTCGCGTTTGTCATTGATGGAGTAGAGCTGGCAAACAGCTCTATAGAAACACAAATACTACTATAACTGCTGATTCACATTTAAGTGAAATCAACTGCCCACACTTTCTTGCCTCAGCTGTTATTTCCTCTGCCTACTAAATCACAAGTTGCAGTAAACAAACCTATTTTTTTTGGTGCGGTGTTCGTCTGCCTGCCTTATCCAGTTCTCTGGCTTCAGGATTGCCAAAGAGCTGGCTCTACCTTGTGCATCTCCATTTGCTCCTCTATACCAAATAATTAACATAAACAAGATTTTTGAACACTTGAGACTAATTACCATTCCAGTTTAAATTTAATATGGATTAAATTAAAAGAATTTTAATATAAGTTTAATATAAATTAAAAATATTTACAGAAGGTACCCAAATTTATAGACTCTGGCAACAGTGCAATATAGGTAAGAACTTCCTATGCTGTTTGTTGCCAATACGTCTGTCATTCAGATCAGCTCATTAGTCTTTGACCTCTCTGGGGATGGATAATAAGGTTATTAATTAGCACTAGCTTTGGTGTGCGATTTTTGCAGTGTTGATAACTCTCCCTGGACAATTCTTGGGAGGAACGGGGCAAAGGTCAACAGGCAAATCTCCCCTAGGCCAGTGGGCATTTAGTATTTTTTCACCGTAGATGAGTTTCTTAACTCCAGATGAGTTGAGAAAATAAAAGCTAAAATGCATCATTTATTGCAGAATATTTTTCTTAGCAGTAGCTTCGGACTTTTCTAAAGAGGTGCCGAGCACCAGGCCTCCTAAGCAAATTGCCAGGATCTGTAAATGCTCTTTACCACCAAAAAATAGGAGAAACACCTTTACACTAACAAGTAATTTCTCTGATTGTGTGCAAATTTGTAAAATGTTATCTCCGTAATCCTTCAGCAAGGTTTCACTGTTTGTAATTTCTGCTCTGAGCTCACGCTAACCTCGCTAAAGCTCAGCCTGTCGGGGGGACAATAATGGCTGTTGAGCAGGGTGGCACACTGGGTTACATCCTAGGTTGTTAAGCCTGTTGTTATAAAACAGATGGTTTAACCGGATAGCTTGTAAAAGTGATAAAGCTGACCTAAATTGCAAAAGCATATTGTATTTTGACCATCAGCATGGTTTATTGCAGAAATTCCAGCTACTGTATTAATAAGTATTTTACTTATATAGCCATTTTTGCTAGTCATTGAACAGGTGTCTTATAATTATGATGTGTCTATGCATATATTCACTATAACCTCTATCAACAGTGGACGGGACTTCTGTGATGCTGTCTGCGTGAGTCTGTAGGCAGTGTCTAGTAACCCATGTAAGAGATGTGACCCATCACAACTGATCTTCAAATTCCGTACATTGGGAAGCCTTTGAAAGTACTAAAAGGCTCAATCATATCTTGTTTGACACCTAATTAGCACAGCTTATGGTGCAAATGGCTAAAAGGGAACAGGAATAGCTGTGGTGGTGTTCTCCTATGAAGACAGAGGTAGGAGAGCTGTGAGTGCCCGGGCAGGGCACTGGCACATCACTGCTCCGATAGCAGGAGCAACTGGTTCTCAGCACGGCTCCTGGGAAAGGTTTGGGACTGAATGCTGAGGCGGACAGCGGAACTACTGAAAGAAACTGGGAAGAAGCTTTCAAGAAAGGAGATGTGTTTTTCTCTGAGAGTATGCCTTTTCCCAGAATCACCCAATGATACAACTCCTTTCTGGGAAATTTGAAGTACCCTGTTCCAGCACTGGTCTTTTGATGCCCATGTGTTTAGGCCTGTTTCTAAGAACTGGCAACTGTGTTAATGTATGAACTTGAAATATCATGCTGTACAAACACTAGAGAAGATAAAGACTGTGATTGAGAGGCTTGGTTACCTATTTAAGGCATTTATAGAAAACCTATGATAATAATTACGGAAATATTGAATAAACATCCAAGAAGATTACATGGTTTGCTATATTAGTCCTCTAGCCAGGGTAGGAAAGGGCTATATTGTCTGAAGGAATCACATTCCCCTGGTAAACCACTTAGCTAAACTGTCATTTAAGATACTCTTTACTGGTTTTTTTTCATTTGTTTGAAAGAAATACAGAGGATTGTCTTCAAGATGAGGTACACAATTATGTTTATTCACAATGATAATACACACAAATATTAAAACTGGAAAGTAAACAGAAAATAGCAAACATCATAACTAAGGTCCCTTAGGTTGCTTGTATTTATATATAATCACTGAACTTTTAATTATATGGTCATATAAGTGTTTTTCCCTCATGTCCTTATGATGAAACAGAATTGTACAATGAAATATATTGTTGTTTGTAGTATCCTAGTTGGTGCTGTGATTTGCGATCTGTGCAGTCGGTTGAAGAACGTGTCATAACGCACATGTAAACCTTAATGTATAGACAGCCTTGGCTTTGGGGTTCTGTGAAGCACCAGCTCCCTGCTTTTCAGTTACGTGCTGCCGTTCTCTTCCTGCTCTTTATGGCCAGGTAAGGGTGAAGCAGGGTATTTCTTACCACTCTTTTTTATGCTAGTGTGTGTGGACTCAGTTTGAGACAAGGGTTGTGCAGGTACCAAATAAGATAGAGCCCTTGTTTACAATCAGGGCAGTTCTCACATTTACCCAGTGTTGCAGTTGTTTTATTTTTCTATATTGCTAATAACTTATGCCTTGTGGAAAAAAATAAATCATCAGTAATTGTTCCTTGTTGGTGTGCCAGTTTAGTGGAACTATGAAGAAAAATTACTCCTTTGCTTAGTTTTCCACTTCCCTGGGTAGAGGCCTTGTTGTACTGTCAATCAGCATTATGTGTAACATTCTGAAAATCACGAGCCAATATTTGATTCAGATCTTGGCTCTGCTCTCATGTCCCATTTTGATGTGGTGCCCAGATTACCTCCTTCATCTTCTGTGTTTGTTAATTTTCCAGTGAAATGCAAACACCGTGCATGGAATCATTGTGGCTCCTCTGAGTATGACCCCAAGCGGCATAGACTCAACTGGCTGTGCAGAATTAGATTTAGCTTGTCTATTAGCTTTGTCTTAGTTTTTTCTATTTTGTGTGGTGGTAAAGCAAACAGAGATGACCAATGAGGAATTCTGGGTGTTTTCAGAAACTTTGTTAGCACAGGATTGTAGCACAAAGTGTACTGTGATGGGGGAATTTTCCTAAGTGTTCAGAGCAAAGGAAGAAAACTGTGAGGAAGGATGGAAGCTTGTTACACCTTATTTTCCACTCCTCAAAGGGATGTTAAGTTGGTTTCAACTGGAGATAGGATATGCAGATATCTCCAGGTAGGTATTTATGTGTGAGCTATGTCTCTGTAACTCCCTTGAGAGTTAACGGGGGTGCAGTCTGGTTCCATAGACATCTAGGGCCTGGAATTCAGTTCTGCATCTAGAGGGAGGTACCTGCAAGTCTAGAAGATCTCTGTAGCTCTCCCAGTTTCCTTAGGACATTCCAAATTATTTTAGATATATTTAGGCAGCTGAATCAAACCCTCAGTCTCCACTGACCAAAATGGATCACTACCTACCTAATATACCTTTATATGTGCACCTATTTTAAGCTTTTTTGAATCTGAATCCCACCCAGACAGACTCAGCTGCCTAAATATAAGCACTTTGTGCCAAATAATCAAAATTAATTTTTCATCCCCACCACCATCAGCAGTCAGTAGCTTTGTCTGTGTCAAGAATTTCCAATGAGCGGGCTACTCAACAGTTGAAATCTGCTGAAGGGTATGAATAAAAAAGGCAACTTTGTAAAGTTCATAAAATCTTGCAATTTTTTTCCCTTTTTCCTTGGAGGTAAAGCCTGTTGTCTAATACTCTCTTAGATGTCTGATACTCCTACTGAAAGCCCACTTTAATGAGAGGAATGTTCAGTTTTTAACATTTTCTCTAAGTTTGCAGACAACTGGCCATTTGCTATTTTAGGCTCCTCATGCTGTGTAGGCACAAGAAAAGCAGAACCAACAAAGCCAGGAAGAATGGGTATGTGAACATTTATTAAAAATAAAAGGACACGAAAATTCTATTGATAAGTTAGTTGGACTTAATTCAAAAGATGAGCAAAAAGCATAAAATGCTGCTTTCATCAACACTGTGTAATGACAGAATAGATACTGCAAGATGGTACAATATTAGGACGGTTTCTTTTCTTCGTATGATACAAATTTAATATATCATGTACTTGTAATGTATGTTAGCAGAAGGCAGCTCCATACAGCCTTTGGCTGCTCTGCTAAGATTTTGGCGTGCTTCCATATAGGACTCTGGCATATCCTGCATGAAATAAAATGAAATTCAGTCATTTTCTACTGGTATTATCTCAATAATAAAACAATCACTGTGAGAATTATTTTCCTTCTTACAAATGTTCATTTGGCAATTCCAGAAGCAGCGGTTAGGTTTTACTTTCTTCCCTTTCTGAGCAATGTACCATTGATTTTTTGTGCATGAGACCATCAATTCACAATCCACAGTACAGTTATCAGTAGTTTTGTTTAAAATTCTCTCTTGAACTTTGTTTTTCTCTCTCTGAAATTTAACCTCAGGGTTATTTTTCAGAGCATATTTTAGTTCATCAACAACATAAATCTTTGTTTCATTCAAAGGGGTGCTTTGTCTTCCCCTTTTCCCAAGATGGCTTAATTTTGAAAACATGACTAGACTATAAAATATATTACACGCACTCCAACAGTTTGCTTCCACTAGGAGGTTTTCCTATGTAACAGAGGAATTGAATGAAATATCTTTTGACTGCTTATAATTGATCGATAACAAACCTTTCAAAATGACAACCCGGAAGAAATATGCTTAATGAAATAGGCATGAAAGAGGTCTTGTGAATCCTTTTGGAACTATTGGTTATATGAATAGTAAGCAATAAAATACATGGAACCATTCTGTAGGGGTAAACATATCGTGCATGAGAACATGAGTACAGGCAAAGGCAGACAACAACTGTAAGAGATGTTTTGGGTAGTTAAATTTCAGTAGTGCAGACGAGCCCGTACAACCGGACACTGTGTCCGTGTGGAAGCCCTTTGTAGCTCCGGAACGTCCCCCTGGTTGACTGAGAGAGTCTGATCATTTCAATGCTGTCTCTCAAGTGGATAATGCAACAAGTGTCCAGTGCATGAATGAGTTTGAGATAAGTGTATTGTCTGTGTACTACTTTGGGAAGCACTTGTCTTCTTGCAAGGGACTATTACTAAATAACTTTGTGAAGAGCTCAATACTGCAGGATGCTGAGCACTGGCCTTGATCCAGCAGAGCAATCATGCGTGTCCATGCTCTCGTCAAAGGCACAGACAACACTTTTTGTATTTTTTAACATTCATGCCTTCAGATTACTTGCTTGAAATTTTGCTTTGTTTCTGTACACAGCCGAGGACGTATAAGGATGCTCTGTCCACATTCTCAGTTCACACAAGTCAACTTACTTTTCTTGCCTTGTTTGTTTGGATGAACTTCAGTAGAATGATCTACAAAGTGTTATGCAGACATGCAGTAATATTTAGCAAGACTTCATGTATGTGTATAAAATGTGAAAACTTGGAGGTGATGAAAGTGAAAATCCAATAAGACAAAAAAATATTCTCCCTTTTTCCATACTCCAATGGTGCCCTGACATCTCATTCTAGCAAAAGTTTAAAAACCAAAAAGAAACAAACCTTATACTTGAAGATATAAAAAACATTAGATCAGCTTTTGCTGCTCTTATGTTGGGAAGAATTGGATTTGAGTATTTAGAATGGGAATGACCTCAAATTATCTGACAGGGTGAACTCTAAAGCACCTCTCATAATTATTGTTTTAACTGTAGTTAACAATAGGGTGTATCCCTCCCTTCTCAGTTTGAGAAAGTCAAATACATTATTAATATTTAGATAATTCTTATTTGTGAATATAGAATGAAATACAATTCAATATATTTATAATTACAAATTATAAAGTATTATAATAGTATTACGTATAAAACATTTCAGAATAAATAATGAAATATAATAATCCTTCTATAACCTCATCAGAATGGAATTGTGCTAGGAAAATATTTGATAGTATCTGTCTTTATCTGGTTGTTTTACAGTAGTCACAAGTGACCGTTAATTCTTTTGGTGTCATTCAGAATACAAACATTGCTGGTATGCAGTGGTCGGTATATGATCCTGTTGTGCTCTGTATACGTTCATGAGCTCTGTCCTCCACAGCCAAGACCTCTGAGGTCAAGAGAGCTCCACAGCTTGCAGAGGTTTCTAACACAATCATTCTTTGGCAGGTAAAAGAGAAAATGTAGAGAGGTAAATGAAATAGATAATGATAATTCCTTTGGTTTTCTTCCATTCTTGACATTAGAGAGGTTTAAACCAGAATCTTTTAATAGCTCTCTCCCTTTTTCTCCACTGTCTTGCACTATTTGTCCTCTGGAAAAATGGGAGTCATTCCTTAATGGGAGACTCATTCCTGAATCCAGTGCAGCACATCTGTCTTGTCTCCTTTTCTTTTATGGCCTGGAATATAACCTTTTGGAAAAGACCCGTCGATAAGTGGCACCGTTGTCAGCATCATCAGAGGCACACAGCTACCCCAGGTGAGCGCCCTCCCTCCTCTGCCATGGCAGCGTGGTCCTTTCAGGCAGTAGCCCACATGCGGTCCACCTGTGCGATGAGAGAGCCATCAGATTTTAACATGTGTCGATCGTTAGCCTGGACAACAATGCACTGGAAACTTCTGTCCTGTGTGGAAGTAAAAGGGTAATCTAAAAGAGAGATGCACAGCATTAACTTTCAGAATTAATAAGTGGTACATCCATTTCCCAATCCCCATCATCATATCTGCCTTAAGAGCCCTGTTAAAAGGCCAGGATTGCTGTATTAATGTGTTACATTATTTACATCTTACTAGGTGTGATTACTTAGACTGTGGCTGTGACATACTGGGGGCCCCGTGGGCAGGGGCAGCACCACAGCAGGTAATTTTGGTCCAGCCAACTGTCCCACATTGGCTGCTCAGCAGTTCCTGGTGGGCAGCAGCTCAGTCACGGGAGCATAAGTCTCGGACAAGTGTCGGGATGGCACCTGCTCTCATAATGATGACATAGTGATGTTGTAATGGTGGATGCCATAATGACGTCCTAATGACAAGGTCATCATCATAGCAGCTCTCAGTGAGAGTTCTGTTCCACTCTGTTGTGATACAGGAGACTTGTCACCTAGGAGAAGGCTTGGAGATCCTACACTAATTCAAATAATAATACATCTTATTTGAAGAACAAATTATTGAAGTATTTCACATGGCATTTTCTAGCTCTTGTTGCTGATTAACAGCTGTTCTCATAACATGTATTTTACAGATACAATACCACCGTAACATTATGAAATAGGGTTTTCCTGACATGGCATTGTTTTCCTTATCTCTCTCCAGTGGCTTTGATCTTTTAGTTCCTATTAAAAATGTAACAAAAATAACATTTTCTCTTACAGCCTTCTAAATATCCCTCTTAGCTCAATGTAAGCTGTTTAGCCCACGTAGTAATGTACATTTACTTGCGACATTTTCTGTGAAAAATGCATTTTTTAAGTCTTAAACACTAAGCAGCTCTCCAGAAATCTCTGCGATTCCCCACCCAAGTAGAGAAGGGTTTAAAATAGCAGGTTTGAAGAAATGAATAATGGAAGAAAGTCAATCTCTCTGTCTTTTTTTTACAGTACTTGGCTGGTTTGAGGTCAAATTTTGCCCACATATGACACATCAGTTGCAGTCAGGAACCAAAAACATGCCCAGCTCCTATCAGCATTCGTGTTTATGCAGAGGATTATAAGCAATATGAACAAATTACTTTGCAGAACCTACTTACACATTCAAAGACCAATGTCCTAAACGTCCTAAAATACAAAAGATAAACAGTAGAAACGCTTCCAATCAATATCACAGACTGTTTTGCAAAGCAGTGAAGATGTTAGGGCCATAATTTGAACGATGGTTTTAACAAGCAAATAGCGAGAGAATATGTATGGTGAGTTAAGCTGCATAAAGCCTTTCTTCTAAATCCAGATGTAGGCATTAACTCGCATATTTGAGATGGCATGCTCATTTGCTAAGTGCAAAGATGGTTAGAAAAAGGCTTTCCTGACTGAGGATAAAAGCTGGAGTACTCTTTAATTTTGGTTACTGCCAAGCTTATTTCAACAACCACAATAGTTATTTGGCTCCGTACCAAAAAGTGGCAATACAGTACTTACATGTCTATGGATCAAAATTAGATGAAAAATTGCAGTTTCTCATCTCCAAAGCCATTTGCCACACATTTTATAGGCCTCAAGATGCCTTTTGTAATATGTGATAACAGAGCCAACTGAAGCATCTGCCTGGGAAGAGATTACTTTAATTATGGACTCAATGTCCTATTTTCTGCAAGTGTTCCCCAGAGAATTTCTTACTGCTGGATGAGAGGTGTTATGATGCACATTAAAACCTACAAGTCAAACCAAAGAGGTTGTAAAAGTGAGACAAGGACACCCATAAAGTCTCCAGTCTCATATTCAGTGGCTAAAAAATAATGCCGAACTCTGTGATGATAACTTTTTAATTAATATAACACCTGTTAAGATAAATTTACAATAATGTAGAGGAAAAAATGAACGTTAAAAAACCTTATCCTTTTTTCCTAATCCTATTATGTTGTAAAAGATCTATAAGACTTTAAAATATTCATGTTTTCCTTTTAATTTTTTCAACATAGTAGTAGTTACTAATGATGTAATCTGAAAAATGCAGCAAAGAGGTTTCTTGTTAGCTGCTATTTTTGTAACATGCAAAGTTTGTCATTAAGAATTCATTTGCCTTCCGCTGTAGTATCATTGATCACAATTAACTCACTTGATATTAAAGTGGATGTGCTGTATGCTCCTATAGAAATTCTGTGTAAATCACCATTTATTTAGCATAGTTTAATGGCTACTTAAAGTATTTGTCATTCTCTCTTTATCAATTAGAAGACAGCCTAGAGAGCTTCATTAGCAGCTGTTGCAATGATGAGCTAAAAGTTTTTCTTTACACAAAATATGAAGGAAGAGCTGTAAAGATGGCTTGAAGATGCTGTGACAGCATGTGAGGCACTGGGAAACTTCCCTAAAATTTGTAAGATTGCCAAAATTTAAAGGGAAAATGACATCTCCAGAAGATAGTGAAGTTTAAAAAAATTAGAACTATTAGAAGTGCATTTAAATCAGGGGGCCATATCTGATAGCATTTGGGAGTACCGCCACTTTGGTCCTGTACAATTATTAGGAATGTTTATTCTCTTAAAACAGCAGAGTGAAAGCAATGCTCATCCTCTATAAAAACCATCAACTAGCATTAGGGATTTTTCAGTTTGCTAATTTTACAGTAAGTGTCGTTACCGAAGCAAAACTGGGTCTGAAAAGGATGTTACGTTGTCAGTGCTTCCTGGTCTGAGTGAAGTAGTATGGAGATTTCGTAGCTTAGCAAATGGAAGAATTGAGCTAGCCATGCAGCTCCCAGCCCCAGGAGGAGCTCCTCTCCTGAGGGGACAGAGCTGGTCGGGCAGGGGTCACACGTGTCTCTTCCTCGTGGTTTCCAATGCCATTTCAGGTGCCTGGGGGATACCTGCCCCAAGCTTGGTCGCTGCTGTCCCATAGCCCAAGCTTGTAACCTCGGTCACAAAAAGTAGGGAAAAGCCCTACTCTGTGAAGGGAGATCCTTGGAGCAAGGTGGGAACTGAGTCAATATCGACCGTTTCCAAGCTCCCTGCTTTGCCTTTTGGTCTGTTACTGAAAAGGGGGAGGAAGGGGTCACTAACATCCATGGTTTACGGAAGGGATTGGGGCCACTTTGCTTGCAGCTGGATTCAGGACATCGTTGAGAGGCAGATGTGCAGGAGCATGGCTGGCCAGACACCATTGTCCCTTCTGGGAGTTTGAGAGAGACCCTCTGCCTTCATCAGGCTGTGGAAACCGCACGTGCCTGAGTCCATATGCCTAGGAAATTTTCGGTGAGGCACCCTGGTGCATCTGGAGCTGGACTCCCTGGGCTGCTCTCCCAGGCTCATGTGTCCTACATACCACCAGGTCCCCTTATGGGACTCAAGTCATGCTGAAAGTCATGCGAAATTTCAACCGTGATGTCTGCAAGGGCAAACATTTCAGCTGTGAGACTTTTCCTTGCCAGCGGCCATGAAGTCTGTTTGGGTATTTTCCTGCTTGCCAAGGACAACTGACCTTTCCTTTAGGTGAAGTGCCCTGCTTTGGAGCTGCTGTCCCTTCGCTCCCGGAGCTGGCACTGCTTTGTGGGTCACCGATGGTTTTAGCCAGAGCTTTGTGTTTTAAATGGTATGGGCAATTAGGTCATCATTCCAATTATCAATGTACAAATTGTTGTCTTTTTTGTTTTAAGGAGTCTATTTTGGAGTGACCTCCACACAAAAAAGGTTCCAAGAGGCTGGACCTCTGTTGTTACTTAACGTGATGAAAACATCATTACTTCAGAGAATGCTGTTTTGTCTCCCAGCGTCTTTGAGCAATGGGTTTCTTACTCTGTGGAGTCTTTAACTTGCTTGGGGACCTCTTTTTATTTTTTTTTCCTGGTTGTTCTCAGCAAACATGAGTCCCAGAGTCAAGTGAGTAAAGGGATGGAAAAGACAGCTCTGCTTCTGACTTGCTCTTTGCACTGTCAGCTAATGGTGTTGGCTGTAGCCCTCTGCTGATAGCTTAGCCTGGCTGTGACAGTCACTGCTTGGGAGGTCTCTGCCCATCTGGACAGGAGGCAACAACTGCGCTGTGGTGGCTCCTGCCTCCTCCACCAGCAGCGATCTGCAGTTTGGATTGCCAGGGGAAGGGAGGAAACAGTGTCCCAATGCCCTCTCCTCCCTTACAAAGCCATGTGAAGTGTCCCTTGACCGGGAACCACTAGTCCAGCGCTGTAAGCGGTTGTCTGTGCTGACGGATGAGGAACATCAGCTTTATTTTTCATTGGGGGAGAGCAAATAGATCTGCAGTCAACGATGACACTGTCTTTGTTCTGAAGTACATTGAGGAGGCATTTCGTTTTTTCTAGCCCGTGCAAGGATTTCTGTACCTTTTACTAGGGAATATAAAATGTGTTTTCGCAAATATTTCTTTTTGTGTGGCATTTTCCTTAACATATCATTTTCTCTTCCCTCCCCCACCTCAGTAACGCACAGAACATCCTTGTCAGCCTATTCTCCTTCTTATGAGGCTCATTTGTAGATCTCCTGTGATAGCAACATACCTGGCAATAGTGAAAAATTTCACAGTCTTGGCAGGGCGCTGTGGTCGCTGTAAGTCATACTTCAGAAAAGTTCAAATTTTTTAATGTTAACCATCTAAAAATCGATACATTCCTCATGTGTCTATCTGTATATTTATTTGTGCCTTTAAAGAGATGATCATTGTGGTATTGAGCCCAAATTTAAATCTAGCTCTGCAGTGCCATATGGCACAACCTGTAGACACTAAGACTCTGGGAGTTCATGCATTAGATTGCCTGACTGATGTGGTGGATAAGGAGATTCTCATAAAAGTCATTAGTTTCAGCGCATATAGATTGCACTTGGCCTTTTTTGTTGTTAAGCTTTTAGGGGTTGATCTTTTAATGCTTCGCTGTGATGCAAAAGCAAAGCGTGTCAGGAGGACACTTTATGGTTACAAATTGTTTGTATCTCTTAGCTGAATGAAATAAAAATAACGGACAGATCTCGCTCTTGCTAGTATTTAGGATGCCAGGAATGTTGGTTTATATTTATAAGGATATTTCCATGGTTGATTTATAACCCACCAGGGATCTAACTAGTAGCTAGGATTACTGTTTGTGACTGTGTTCATCGCACTGGAATACTTCTGGCTAAAAGTCCCCGTGATCTAGAAGAAATAAAAAATAATAAAAAAACCCAGAAACAATTACTTCTGAGACTGACAGACGTTGTGTAACGGGATATAGGTGACTACTGGATGACTATTACATTTGTCAGTACAGGTAGTTTAGCTGCAGTAGTTTAGTTTGGTGAATGCAGTTTATTTGCATCGGCAACTCACGGCTCTCGATCTACATCTGTCTCATCGTAGTTAAGCTGCGTTTCAGAGTTTTGTCCCATTTTTGGCAGTGGGGCTTTTCTGGTCCAGATTGTGACTTGTAATGTGAATTCCCAGCTGGAGCTCTCAGGGAGTGCCAAAGCCTGGTTAACGCTCCCCGAGGATGATCCCTTTTACCTGGGAGCTGGTCCTGGAGCTGTGCATGGCCTGGGCCTCCAGGGGTTGTGGCACGTGTCTTGGGGCTCTCAGCCACATGGAGGTTTTGGGGTGTAGCTGGTAGCTTCAGGGGCACTGAAGACCCAGTGACAGAGGGAAAGGGGGAAGGGCACAAACCTCAGCCAAAACATGAATGTTAAGGCAAGTGTATGAAGTTTTCATGAGCTTCATTAGATTTTCGGATAGTTACAAAATCATAGGGCAAGTGAAGCTCAGCATTTGGCAGTGCTGGAAGCTTTGCATTACTCTGTCTAGCAGTGCTTTAATAATGCCTGTAAACTTTCAGATTATATTTGAAAAATGAATACGTAGACTTTTAATAAACCTTGCTTCTTATTTTGTTTAAATTGGCAAAATAATATTACTAGGACTTATCCTCTGTGTGAAAGTTAGAGCACGGAATACATTTCACGGCTGATTGATGAGGCCCTTGAAAATATGGCTTATAATGAAATTCTGACAGGCCCTTAGCAAAATCAGCATAACAAATAGCAATGTAATAATACCTTTCATGCCTGTGCATTCCTGCAGATTTACTCTCACCAAGCACTTGCCAAAAGGCGAGAGCGCTTGCAGCCAGGGCCGGGCAGCTCACCGCGGAGAACGCGCCCGCCGAAAGCCAAGTGCCTGCTGCCTGTACGCGGCGTTACGCATTCGGAGGGTCTGTATGGGTGAAGTTAAATCAGCAGGAGCGCTACCAAAATAGCATCAAGCTAAGAATAGCTGTCTTCAGCTCGAGAGTGATTGCTGGTCTACTAAGGCACAACGTAAAAAGTGTAACTTTTGCTGCTGGCTGGCAGTACTTAATTTCAGGGTTTTGTTAGAATTAGGAAATACAGCTGAGGTAGTAGCTAGAAAACCAGTAGTGACTTGGGCTGACGTTGTTCATATAAGAAGTCTATATTTACCTTTGTATTTTAAAGCTTTATTTTGATGAATTTTGCAGTTGGTCTCTCGAGACTGAACTCCTGATACTTTGCCTGTATCTAATGCTTGCAATAGATGAGATGAGTTTCTGCTGCTGTGTTTCCTTGTGAACATTTCCTTTTTGTATAGAACAACCTGTGCCAAAGCTGGATAACTGGGTCAGACTCAGGATTTTTCATGTGGAAAGGTCTGGGCTACGGCCATCTCAGATTTAACGTACCTAACACCAGCGGTTTGCCACTAGGAATTTTGAGGGCATCATACTGACCTCAATCTGCTCACGCAACCACTGAAACAAATTAAAGAGCAAAAGTACTGTGCAGCTGTTAGTATGTAAAGGTCTGTTGGAGGTTGTTGGAAAAAAAAAAACAAAACGCAAGGGGAAGACCTACAGCGAGCAGCAGCATCTTTGGTCTCCCAGCGACTGATACACAGTTATGGATAGATGAAGCTAAATTTTAGCATTGAAGTTCATATATGTAGAGTATAATTACATTTTTATTCTAAAAAAACATAGTTAAAACAATGTTAGACTAAGTGGTTTCTTTTCAAAGGAAAAGTTAAAATGGGAGATATAATTCCAGTTGGGACAGTTAGAAAGAACTTTTTACTGTGTTTCCCGTTGGCAAATCGTTAGGATTATTTTGGGAAATACAGAAATGGGTAGGAACAGAAAAAAACAATCTGGGAAATAAAAAAGAGGAGTGAGCTTGTGGTGAGACAGCAAAGCTCATGGGAGTGCAGGTTAAGCCAGGCCTGGGAAGAGTTTGTGCAGAAAGTGACCACTTGCCTACAGAAATTTTGGAAGAAGTAGAAACCATTGGGCGACCACTTCAATATTCTTCCAGAGCTGTTTTGTTTAATTTTACTGGCATGTCTATGCCTGCGGCAATCCTCAAATCTCCCCTGTCAAAACATCAGATTAGGAGGTAACTCAGTACTGGAGATCACTGGTTTACTGGGGAGAGGAGCGGAGGTGGAGGAGCCAGAACAGTTTGGGGAAGCCCAAACGAAGGCTCGATACAGATCCTGTTGTAATGATTCAAGCATTTTTATTTCTTTGCTTTTAAGCACTGTTTGGTAACTAAGATAAAAAGTGACCATGAAAAGGTTTTATCATAATGTGTATGAAATGGGGACAGTGGCCATCTCCTGCACTCAGCCTCAGCCCTCAGCTTTCTCACTGAGATTTTTGACAGCAGAATTTGTCCTTTGTGTTAATGGACTTGCAAAGGAGTGAAACAGCCGCCCTGAGTGCAATAGCGAACCAATTGTCAGATTGCTATTTTTCCCTTTTTTTGACTAGCCAGGCTAAGTATCCTGAAAGAGCTATATTTGGGCTTCAGCCAGCATGGTCGGGTGCATGGTCCATTAACCAGATTTCTTAGGCTTACAATCTTGCTCTTTTGAGCACAATTACTTTTCTCTGATCTTGTCCTCTGTAGCCATTAACAGACCCGAGAAAGAGGGAGAGATGTTTGGGTACAACTTTATGTGATGGCCTTTCCTGTTGGGGTCATATGTCAGGACTGTGCTGCAGTTTCTGGGAAGCAAACTTTTTTTGTGGTTGTTACATCCATGATGCCGCTCGTGACCTACACAACAGGGTCGTAATCCAGCTTTACAATTGCTACCTCACAAATTGCACAGCATATGAATTTGGATCTCTAAAGGATTCAAAAACTTATAACCAATTATACTTAAGTATAATTGGAGGTGGTTATACTATTTCTCAGGCACAAAAAGACATGTAGGTCGTGCTGAGTAATTGCAGAAAAGCCAACCCTTGAAATTAAATTCCCCAAAATACTAGAAAGTAGGCCATAAGAAACAAGTTCGCTCTTTTCCCTGCCAAAGACTCTCCACCTTAGCAACTCAACTATCTTTAATGTCAGATGATTTGTAAATTAATCCTTCGCTGCCCTCTGATTTTAATTTTCTTAAGGAGAATGTTTTCTAGTCTCTGTTAGACCAGATTCTGCTATTTTACACCACATTGCACAGGACGTTACTGTATGAGCAGTGAGCCTCTCTAAGTGTAGTGCAAGTATTGGTATACACACGTGACACAAGACCTTCTCATGAGATAAGGTGCTGATAACTCAAAATCAGTGAGCTCTCAGGACCTGGGTCATCATATTTTCTTGAAGAGCTGCAGCAGCACTACTAGTAGTTGGGCTAGCTGCCTGTGCAGTCAAGTCATAGAATCATAGAATCATAGAATGTGTTGGGTTGGAAGGGACCTTTAAAGGTCATCTAGTCCAACCCCCCTGCAGTAAGCAGGGACATATTTAACTAGATCAGGTTGCTCAGAGCCTCATCAAGCCTGGCCTTGAATGTCTCCAGGGATGGGGCCTCCACCACCTCTCTGGGCAACCTGTCCCAGTGTCTCACCACCCTCATTGCGAAGAACTTCTTCCACATGTCCAATCTAAACCTATCCTGCTCTAGTTTAAAACCATTGCCCCTCGTCCTATCGCTACATGCCCTTGTAAAAAGTCCCTCTGCAACTTTCTTATAGGCCCCCTTCAGGTACTGGAAGTCCTCAATAAGGTCTCCCTGGAGCCTTCTCTTCTCCAGGCTGAACAACCCCAACTCTCTCAGCCTTTCTTCATAGGAGAGGTGCTCCAGCCCTCGGATTGTCTTTGTGACCCTATGATGAGTCAGTGACCCCTAGAAGCAGGTGGATAACTCAGAAATGCAGGTACTGGAGGCGGTTTGGCACGCTGGTTGTTGGACTGTGTATAAAGTCAAGGATGACGTAGCTGCAATATTTCCTTTGCCAATTGCTTCTTGTTTTAAAGAAATAAGGTCTAATCCAAACCCAGTCAATCTGAAATCTGCCATATATGATGTGATTTTCTTGGTCAGAAGTTTCACATTTTTACCAGAAATGGCAGGTATTTATAATTTGCTGCACAAGTAGTTTAAGTATTTTAGCATAATTTAGACTGAATTAATGGCTTGTTATTTATTGCCTAGTGCTCTATAGGAGTGATTTATAAAGCCATGCTCTGCACTGCTTGTTACTTTGTATTCTCGGTGTTAGGTGTATCATCAATATCATTAAATGAATTCACAGTGACATTGCTCTGGAACTATGGTTTTTGATACAAGGGTAACGGAACATAAATCAAGAATTATGTTTAATTCATAAGAGGCACCAATCTCTCATTTGGGTGTAGGCTGGGCTAGAAGGTGTCAAAAATATGCTTTACAATACCTCTTCTGAAGGCATTTCAGACCCTCTCTATATGCCCTTATGTTCTGTGTGAGAATAATATATAGCAATACAGTGCAGTTTGTCAAGTGAATAACATTTGTGGTTTTATTTATCTGGGTGCAAATAGTATCATTATTTTTACCGCAAGCCATAAAGGAATATATTTACATGAATATACTTAAAATGATTCTTAAGGGAATCTATAAATTTAAAGATAAGTCTTGCCTATTCTGTGCAATAAATACAATTGTTGATTATGTAAATTACACTTTAAAAATCTAATACTTTCTAGTATTTCTTACTGTTATTTTTACTTCCTTCCCTGCAGCAACAGAAATAAACCCTCTCTTCATTTTAGTCTTTCTTTACTTATGTCTTTAAATTCCCCTTGTAATCTAGAGCATCGACAAGCCTATAAGAATATTTATCTAGTATCTGTTTACTTTTTATTAATTTTATGTAAATATTTCTGTCCCCTTTAGCTTTTGTTAAAAAAAATTGTTCTTACAAAGCCTAAATTTAGGATCAGCGCTGACTTGAAAATGTGCTTTTACCTCAATATTATTCCGAGTGTATATGAACTCTTCACAGTATCATTCACATATAATGGTAATTTTGAAGCAAGAAGATTTAACTCTTCGTGCTGCTGATGCAGTTTATTACAAGTGCTAATTATGCAAACCCTGTGGATGACTCCAGGGTTGTCATTTGCTAGAAGATTGTTCATTGCCTAGCTGCAAGAAGTGGGACAGGACGTGTTTTCTTTGGCATTTCTTGGAATTACCAAAATAGCCATCAAGTATTTTAAATGTATGACTGAAAGGAGCTACATTCGTGGCAGAATACAAAAGTTTAGATCTAAATAAAAACTAGAAAAAATGTGTTCTGTGAAAATAAAAGAATATTTTTGGTCCACTATTTTAAACTTTTGTTCTCAGTGGAAACAAAGTACCATAAAACAAATAACATATCACTGGACAGGGAGTAAAATCAGACTTCAGGCTCCTTATGTCACAGCTTTCATGCCCTGTCCTTCTTTGTAAATATAAATTTGGAATTGCCCTATGGCAAACAGCAAGCAGAAGCATAGAAGCCTGAGAAGATGGTTACATTTGCTGTATTTTTCCTTCCTAAATAATTTTTCTTTTTAAATTTATTGCAAAGTATACCCTATATTGTAATGAAAGATTTGAAAATTTAAAGAAAAAAAATCTGCTCTAAGTCATGCTTTTATTGTTTCATTTGATGAAAATCTCAGAGTCTCTGAATTCCTTTCTGAGATGCAAAGGAAGCACATTCCAGCATCCTGGCATGCCTCCCAAAGTGGGATTTCTGTTCTCTTTACAGGTCCAGCTGAAGGGTTATGGCCACAAAGAATCCAAAGCTAAAAGCTTCATTGAACAGACATATATTTGACCTATTGCTAAGATTAGAAGAACGTTTGTGTTAGAATGAGGAAAAAATAAATTTAAATATATGATAAAAGTTTGTGCACAAAGCTGGAAGAGATTTTTTATTTTTTTTTTCATTTCATTTAAAACTATGCTGAATGAGAACTTTTTGGCTTAATATTATCTTTTTACCTCGGTTTTGCAAATCAGACTATCCTATCCAATTTGCAAATAAGACTTTGACACTCTTTTAGGAAGAAAAAAATAATCTATATGTGCAAATCAGAAATTCCCATTAGTATTTTTTTGGTCCCAAATCTTCCAAAAATGCTTTATCCTGAACACCTCATTGTTTCCTCCTCCCCCCTGCAACAACGGCTTGTTGGCCACCTAGATGTTGACATCTATCAGCCTTTCCTCCCACTGTGCTGCTGGGTGATGTTAAGGATGTGACCAGTGAGTTTTGGGAAGGTCTGTTGACCCTGAGGGATCCCTCGGTCTCACAGGAGGTAGTGGCCCACAGATTTCCAGGTCTTCCTTACAGCACTGTCCTGGTTTCAGCTGGGAAAGAGTTAATTTTCTTTCTAGTGATTGCTGTGAAAGGAATGTTAATAATGCATATTGTTTTAGTTGTTGCTAGGCGATGTTTATGCTTTTCATTTCAGCTTCTCATGGAAGCTGAGAAGGGGCATAGACAGAACAGCAGAATGGCCAATGGAATATTCTGTACCACAGGTGTCATGCTCAGTATAGAAATGGCAGTTGACCACAGGGTGGGAATCCATGATCGCTGCTCAAGAAGGTACCTGTTCACCAGGTGGTGAGAGTGACTTGTGTCGTTCTTATTATTCTTATTGTTATTTTCCTTTTCTGTTATTTTTCTATTAAACTGTCTGTATCTCAACCCACGAGGTTTTTTTCTTTCCCTTTCCCCTCCTTTTCTCCCTCTTCTCCCTGCCCTTCTGGGGGAAGGGGGAGCACTGCACGAGCGGCTGGGTGGTCATGGCTGCTGGCTGGGCCTAAACCACGACAAACACATCTCTGGGCATCCCTCCCACCTCTGCTAGCAGCCAGCACCCAAACTGCAGCAGACTAGTTTGGGACACCTTCTCCTCAGTTTTGCAAAGAAAAGTGATATCTTGTGAGTTGTGGCATCCTTTGGCAGGGCGTAAGGGGGCTCAGGAAAGAGCTATCATGTATCTACTTAATGATATTAATGTGTTCAAGACCACAGAGATCCTTTAGGATCAGAGATTAACAGTGCAGTAACTAACTGCAAGCTCATTTAATCTTCTAGTACTTCTGAAATAACAGTGACTAGGGTAATTTTTCTTCATTATGTTGTGTGTCCTTTCATTAGGAAGGTTATGTTTTAAAATGGATAACTGCAGTGCATCGTGACATAGTACAGATCCACTTCCTGGGCAACTGTCCAGTTTTCAGACAGTCACTAAGTAATATTAAAATTTTCTGTCACCAGCATTAAAAGGTGCCTGTGCCAGTTAAAAACATGAAGAGAAAATATGCAGGGAAATTCAATTTAATTTAGCCTGAGATATATTCCTGGAGTGATAATGCTGTCTGTCCATCCCTCCTTCTCCCTACGCTAATTATTTTTGAACTTCCATTCAAGTCCTTCCAATGCAGCAGCTTAAGTGTCTTAAATATACTATCTTGGGTGTTTGAATATAGACGACCATGCTGAAGGAAACACTGGGAAGGATTATCATACACAAGAGGACCACAGGGAGAAAAATTTGGGGCAGCTCAGGCTTGGCAAGGAGCTCTGGCTAGGCACGTGTTTTATCAAACTCCTCCACAACCAGGAGGAGTTTGAGTTGAGTTGAGAGACCATAAGAAAGATGATACCCATGTAGCTTCAAGTGATGAGCTTTCTGTGGCTTAGAAATCACCGCTCCTTACTTGAGGTGGGGAATGACTGTGTGCGCAGGAAAATGCATTAAGTTAAACCATTACCCAATAAAATCATCATAAAATCACAAAGCAGCATGGTTCAGCCCACCTGGCATCAGGAATGCAGCTGCGGGTTTCTGACTTCAGGAATTAAAGGCTTTAAACAGGAACATTTAAACATTTAAACAGTGCATTCCCCAAAATTAAAATGGGATTTTCTTATTTATTTTGATACTAGTTTCAGTAGTGTTAATTCATACAAACATTTTTTCAAACCATTAATAGTGTTTAAAATAGAATATTAAGAATTATAGAAGCAGCTCCTTTAAAATACAATTCAACAGAACATAACCCCCACTTTTAATAAGGGTAAAATGGAAGACTGACAGGCCAGTCAGTCTCTCTGTACCCAACAAGGTCATGGAGTAGATCCTCCTGGAAACTATGCTAAGGCACATGGAAAATAAGGAAGTGATCAGTGACAGCCAACATGGCTTCACTAAAGGCAAATCGCAGGTGATGAATGTGGTGGCCTTTGATGGGGTTGCAGCACTGGTGGGTAAGGGGAGAACAACTAACATCATCTGCCTGGACTTGTGCAAAGCATTTGACACTGTCCTGCACAACATCCTTGTCTCTACATGGGAGAGACATGGATTTGATGGATGGACCACGTGGTGGTTAAGGAACTGGCTGAATGGCTGCACTCAAATTGTTGCGGTCAACAACTCAATATCCAAGTGGCAACCAGTGGTGACTGGTGTTCCTCAGGGGTCGGTACGGGGAATGATGCTGTTTAACATCTTTGTTGCTGACATGGACAGTGGGATTGAGTACACCCTCAGCAAGTTTGCCGATGACACCAAGCTGTGTGGTGTGGTCGACACACTGGAGGGATGGGATGCCATCCAGAGGGACCTGGACAGGCTTGAGAGGTGGGCCTGTGTGAACCTCATGATGTTCAACCAGGCCAAGTGCAAGGTGCTGCACCTGGGTCACAGCAATCCCAAGCACAAACACAGTCTGGGCAGAGAATGGATTGAGAGCAGCCCTAAGGAGAAGGACACCAACAACTTAGGTGTTGGTTTATGAGAAGCTCAACATGAGCCAGCAATGCATGCTTGCAGCCCAGAAGGCCAAACATATGCTGGGCTACATCAAAAGAAGCGTGGCCGGCAGGTCAAGGGAGGTGACTCTCTCCCTCTACTCTGCTCTCGTGAGTACCTGGAGTACTGCATCCAGCTCTGGAGCCCCCAGCATAAGAACACAGACCTGCTGGAGCGAGTCCAGAGGAGAGCCACGTGGATGATCAGAGGGCTGGAGCACCTCTCCTATGAAGACAGGCTGAGAGAGCTGGGGCTGTTCAGCCTGAAGAAGGGAAGGCTCCGGGTAGCCTTCCACTTAAAGGAGGCCTACCAGAGAGATGGGGAGGGACTCTTTATCAGGATGAGGGTAACGGTTTTAAATTAGAAGAGGGTAGATTTAGATTAGAAACTAAGTTATTTATATTGAGAAATAGAAATAAATACATCATTTGAAATTCAGAAGCTAAAAGGTACATGTGAACACGTGCCTACTGAGTGTTATCAAAATATAAACCCGGGTCTTCAGTTTAAATGCAAGGGATTGGCCTCAGGTCAATAAAATAAAAAAGGAGATGGGCAGCAATGTCATGCAAGGAATCCAAACGTCATGAGCTCTTTGATTTAGAGATCCTCAGAAATGGATGCACCTGGAAGCTAAAATGCATAGATCACCAGCTGTATTTTAAAACATTTTATGTGTTGTTTGCAATATATTGTTTTTCACAGTCTTCCTACTACAATAACATCGCAGAGTAAATCTCTGCCAGTGAATGAAGTCCACCTGTTTCCTTAGCATGTGCCAGCCAAGTGGTACCGCATAGTTAGTGCTGCTATTTTAACAGCATTGTTTTAAAATGCTGTTCTTGAATATGTCTTATTTTCTTCTAAAATGATAATTGTGTCTCTGTCATCCATACGCCTTTACCAGTTAACAGTTTACTGTGATTCCTTCCATCTGTCTGATGGGTCTTACTTCAAGTCTTTTGACTCACAGCCACATCCATCCCGTCCACAGGGACAAGGTACCTTCTAGCTTATGGTATATTGTTTTTTCATTGTAGTTTTTCAAGATTTCGGACATTGTCCGTGCAGACATGGGATTTTTTTTCCAGAGATCGATGGATGTATGGTGACCATTCAAAATGGGAAATTACCATTTAAAATGGGAAATACTTGTGGTATCTTTATATGACTTTCTATCAAATCTAGTATCTGTTATGAATCCATCTGTAACAATGATGCTCGAACGTCTGGTCAGTTTTACCTGAAGATTTATCTCAGGGATAGGATGTCACTGCTTCCCATTGACAGAGGACTCCACCGGATATTTTTGCCAAAGGGAGTGCTCGGAAGGACCAAGTTTTTAGAAAACCTGTCTGATTTTACCCTGACACACTCCTGAATTTATCCAGAGCAGCTTATGGGAAGTGTCTCTAATGCTACAGGGGCTTGTACTAAATACAGTGGTGGACCTACTACCCAAAGTTCCTTAGTTAAAGAGGAGAGATTTGCAAGAACAAGCCCACATTTTTTGTTGTTGTTTACTTGATGCAGTCTTTAAAAAAAAATCTGAAAAACTGCGACACTCTGAAAACTCCATTAGAATATCAGTTTTGAGAAGAGGTCCTCTTTTATCGTTAAGTGTTAGCTCAAGTTTGCTGTTTTATTAATCAACAATAAACTTCTTAGCTATACAAATTACAGATGAATTTCTCTAATTTCCAGCACCACTCTGTTGTGTACAGCACCAGATGTGCAAGTCTCTGATGAATGCCTTCATCTGGAATACTTGGTATTTGGGATTCCAGACATGGGAATTTGAGCTCCCAAGCAATATTTCATGTAACAGAGCAATAATTATTTGCGTGTATTTGAAAAGTTCACCTTCATTACTGAACTGAATTCCCAATGTGTTCCTTTTGATTGTAAACTGTCATTAGCAAATAAATGAAGAGTCAAAGTCTGGTTGCATTTCACCCAATATTGCCATTTTTTATTCATTTGGGACATAGGGAATCCAGTGTTGGGACTGTGCTAAAGAGTCTCAGAACATCAACAGAATATTTTCCTACAAAGATTCATTCTAGTGTTGTGCTTATTCTGCCAAAGATTTCTGAAAACAAATCTGTCCTCAGAGGAAAAATGAGTCAGTAACAAAGAACCGAGACTAACCATCTATCCTGGAAGTATTTTCGTTATTGCGTAGATTCTCTGTTACTTTGGTTTCTTTCAAGGCTATGATTATAAACCTCTTAATTAATTTAAGAGAAGTGGTTTTAGAGTTTGATGTCTTTTTAAATAATATGCTTGAGGCATTATTATCAACACAGTATCTAAAGGAGATATTATGGCAATGTAGCTTAGTGGGTAATTTATTTAAGAGTGAGATAAATCATCGATTGTTTCCTAGTGAGAAACATGGGTTCAACCTCATTATTGTTGGAACAGTATGTTATATGGGAGGTTGCTGTCCAAGTGAGTTGTAAATTGAGAGTATTTATGGCTGTGCCAAGTGACTGACTGATTCAAGCTGAAGTTCACACAGCAGTTTTTGTTTAACATAATCTTGATAACCCTAGCAGTGCAACCTGCTAGATAACCCTATTATGCAAAAAACGTTCAAAAATACCAGAACTGTGAGCCTGGACATGCTGCTGCGCAATGTGGCAAAAAGTATAGTGGGGCTGTATGTGTTTGATTAGTGTAGCTGACCCTGCTTTGAGCAGGAGGTTGGTCCGGAGAACTCCCGAGGTCCCTTCTTATGATCTTATGGTCCTCTCTGGGATATGAAGATGAGTCTGAGTGGGCAGGCCATGGTCTCCTGGGTGGAGGAAGAAAAATATCTGCCCACGGCTCAGAAGCAGCTGAACTCACCCATTTTGGAGCTGGCAGCCAAGGGGAAGTTGGGTCCTGAGCAGAGCTGGGGCTTGCAGGGGCAGAGCTCCCACCCACAGCACCAAGGGATGCTGCGCCATTGCTAACACCCTGCCTTGCTCAGCCCTAACAGCTGCTGAAAGGTGCTGGTTTGGAAAGCAGGGCTGGAGGACGGGAGCTGTTATGGAAGGACACCGAGAACAGATTGTTCTCTTTTATATCTGTTTTTATTTGATCTCTCTGGCTAAGGTGGGAGAGGTTGGATACAATTTAGGTAATTTGGGTCTCTGGGTGTCTCTTAATCCAAACCTTAAGACATTACTCAAATGGGTATCTCTGAAACAAACATTGTTGAAGAAATGCCTAACTATGCTGTGAGCAGCAGGATCCATGAAGGCCAGTTCCCCAGCTACACCTTCGGGGAGTAAATCCCCGTAGTCCCCACACCGCAGTACTTCCAGGTGCCCTCACACCACGTCTCACCCTCGCCTGCAGTACCTCCAGGCTCCCCAAATAGCCTCCTACCCTTCCCTCGTACATCCAGCTCCTGCTATTGATGCCAGACCTCCCCACCGTCGTCTCTCCAGTTTATGTTGTGTACCTGATGCCATTCCACCTGCTTCTTTTGGCTGGAGTTCTGTGACACTTAACAGATTTGTCATTTTTGCAGTGGCTGTTGGAATTAATTATTCTCCTAAGGCAATATTTCACCTGCCTATTTCTATTTGTAAGCTGGTATGGTCTTAAGGGATATATGTTTTCTTCCAACACATAAATCTGGCTGAAATTAAAAGCCATGCAGGAGAAATAACTGTCCTTTGTATGATTGGTGACCCTGCATTTTTTTCAAGAGGTTCACTGTATTCCCAGCAGGCAGGAGGCAGGTGAGAATGGGGAGAGAATAACAGTTCTTCAATAGCAACTGTAGCAGGTTGTTCCTTAGTTTGATTTTTATCAGTCTGTGAAAGGCTTGAGTACTTCATTTGTTTTTCAGTCCTCTGAAAACATTTAGGAGAGTGGGAAGAGTGCAAAGAAGCATTAGACAAGGAGTGTAATATTTCAGTGTGCAGCGAAGCCTTAGGAAGCAGAAACCTGCTCCGTGTGCTCTGGGGTGCAGCCTGTGGACGTTTCCGTTTTTGATGGAACATTTTCTAGCTTTAGACTAAAGAGACAGATTTTAGCCTTCCTTTGTAAGCTGCTTTGCATGTTGTGGATGCACCCGTTGCATCTCTGTAATTAATATTGAAATGAGTGTTTGTTAAGAAAGGGGGTTAATTTGGCTACTTGAGGATTTCTCTCTGTGAGTTGTAAAGCAAATACAGGGGATGAGGTTCCAGATTCTCGTAGGGTCCAGCTCATCCACAGCTGCTGGCAGCATCCTTTGGGAACAGTGGGCAGCTAAAGCAGGTTAGAGCAGGCTGCTCAAACCTTGACTGGGAAATGGTGGTGATACAGATGGCATGAGAGCAATGAAGTGAAAAGGTGGCCTTAAAATCATATTTTTCCATTTTTTAGGATCTTTTAAAACCAACATTGTTTTCATCATAGGATCTCATATGCTGTTTCAGATTTTACTCTTTTAGATTTTAAGTGGTTTTAAGTTTTCACTGTACTAATAAAACAGCTGAATTTTATGTAAAACATGTATCACATCAGAAAACCCCAGAGCATCAACTACCTGCAAACTCTTCATTTTCTGGAATCATGCAAACCCCTTGCCACTTCTGGTGGATATTCTGAAATTCATAGCCATAAACTCATGGATAGGGAGGATCAGTGTCACAGTATGCCCACAAAGTGTTGGACATAATGAACTGGTTAATTCTTTTGTGCTATGAAAATCAGTTCTTAAAATAAGTGTTGATTAATCTGATTAGATGCAAACCTTGCTTTCATTTCTTTGCTTTTACCTGACATGAAAAACCTTAGAATCATGGGACTGCAAGGTAATGCAGACTAGAGGGGTCCTCAGGAGGTCTCTCATCCAACATCCTGCTCAAAGCAGGGTCAGACAAGGTTGCTCAGGGCTTTAATCCAGTTGGGTCTTAAAAGTCATCAGCAATGGAGAGGAACCTCTGTTGTCTGACTGCTGTCAGGTCCCCCTGAAGTTGTCTCTTCTCCGGGCTGACTGAGCCCTGGTCCCTCAGCCTCTCCTCGCCGGGCAGGTGCTCCAGCCCCGACCATCTCGGTGACCTCTGCTGAACTCACCCCAGTAGATCAGCACTGTCAAACTTAATTAGTACGTGTTGTTAAGAAAAGGATCGTACTCATCGTAGATGCATGTAGGAAACAACTGTGTGCTGCAAGTCTATTTGCTTAATACCTGCGTGTTCCTTTAGAGATGTCAAGTACTTTTAAAATGCACAGTTGACTGTAACATTTCTTCCTGTGAAACAGGCAAAGACTGTTTTGTTCTTGGAGGATAATTTAGGTGGTTGAATGGTATCTTGATTGAACATAGGCTTTAGAAGACTACACAAGCAAAGTTTGTGGAAAAAACAGTATTTTTGTACAAAAAAAAAGATGTAATAAATTCATTAGTTCAGGGCTAAATATAGGTTTTAAATACTTAATAAATACTCAATGCATTAAAAATCTAAAATCCATACAATCGTTGTTGCACTAGATAATAAAGTATGATAGGTTGTAAACCTAAGACAAAAAAAGCACCCTCTCCCAAACACTGAAAAAGGTGGAAAACAGAGACCTGGGTTTTGGCATTGTGTCAGTAGAGAGAGGATGGATGCTTGTTCTGGTATTTATATGAGCTGACTGCTTGGCAGATGCCACTGCAATAACCCTTTATTTAAATTGTAGGAAAAAATAGATTTTGCTTTCCTTTATAATCACCCAATGAAAAATACTAATGAAAATGTTGGATTTCCTGTAGCTGAGAAGAAAGTATTGTCCTAATCTGCTTTCAGTCAACAACAAGCTCTAATCGTTCCAGTCACATACAACTAGATCGAATTACAAAACCCCATCTTTTTATTCTCTGAGACACAAGGGAAAGGAGGATGAAAATGTTTATATACAGTTTAAAATGGTAATTCTTACTTTTTCCCTCTTTCATAATGCGTCTTTACTGTTCTGTTGTATCCCTCTTTTGTGCCCACACCTTGCAACCAAACAGAAGTTTGGTGGTTTTTAGGACTGCAAAAGAAAGTTCTTATAAATTGTAAAGTGTAGGGGACGGAGCTGCCCGTGCATTCTTCTGCTTCCGGTGCTGTAACCTTAAATCCATTTGCTGTAATATAGGCTATAATTATATGTTCATCTTATTTATTTTTCTACTTGAGGACATTTGTTTTATTCAAACCTTGGTTCAAGAAAGCACCTAAATGCGCACTTAAATCAAGCCCTAATCAAACCAGCACTTCCTCAGGGTACACAGCCTAGCGCAGGTTTCTGTACTAAACCATAAAAACTTGAGTCTGCTTCATCTTGAGCTGATGTTGCCGTTTAACTGCCATATTCCTACCTTTATGTTTACCCCCAGTTTGTGGAAAATCATCATATTCTCTCTCAAGCATATAGCTTTTTTTCGTTTTTAAAATACCAAAGAGCAAGAAGAACAAAACCCACCCCACCTTAATGAATGAAATGGAAATTGTTTTGAAGTTGACTCAAAACTCATTTCTCAAGGTGGAGGGTGGCTTTCTCAACCTACTGACGAGCCAGCTTTTCTGACAGCAGCAGAAGAGACTAAACATGAAAAATTATAACGCTAATTTCACTTAGGAGGAAGTAAAAAGCTGGCAAAAAAATTAACTGCTCATTCTTATCAATATTTCAACTAATATTTTTGAACTGAAACAAGGGGGGGTGGGGGTTGACGTGTTTCTGTGGTACTATAGCCACCTTACAAAAGACGGTACAGAAGGTGTCTAGAGAAAGAGCTCAGAGCCCCATTCTCTGCGTGTCTTATAAGTGTGTTCTAGACCATGTATATAGGCGAAAATGTACACATCATGCACAGGAATGTGCATGGACCCCTGCACAGTTTGAAAGAGGTTGAAGTGTGGTTGAAATTGTAGGTTTTAAAAATGTATGTTCTGTGTGGGGTGCACTGAATGAGATAAAAGCTCTGCAAGACCAGCTGAATGCAGGTTGGGTCTAGCAACGCTGAAAGAGATAGAATTAGCTTTTCAGAGGGCATAGATAGTGCGTGGGAGGGAGAAACAGCCTATCTCTGCACATAGCGTGTTTTATCCCAACCCAGTGGCCGGTTATGCTGGCCGTATCAATGTCTTGATGACAACGTAGTCCCAGGTAAAGGCAGTCAATATGCTCTTCCTTCCATACATGGAAATGTACACATGTGGCTTTAAATGTTGGCTTAGTACCAAAAACATTTGCAAAAGGAGACTTTGATTTATTCCTGTGGTGTTTCTTTGCTCTTGCTGAGGTTTTTGACATTTGTACTGCATTTTCTGTCTCTTAGACTTTATTATTATTTTCAAAATTTTAACAAAGATATTTACCATGCCCCCAGGTTAACTTTCCGGTTCCTTTCCCCACACAGGCAGTCCCCAGAGATAAATTGAGAGACAAGAGAGAAGGTGAGGTGGCTCTTGTTCCCCTTGCATTTACCCTATAGGAATCATGGAATCATGGAATCATTTAAGTTTGAAAAGACTTTCTGCGCGTGAAGCAGGCAGAGCCGGGCAGCGCAGGCAGCGCCTGTGCAAGGCTCAGTCCCGCGTACCCTCCTGCCCTGCTGTGCTCTCCCCAGCCGAAACACTTCTTTGATATGCAGCCTGTTAATGAAACCCTGTTAGCGATGCATGTGGATCAGTGTGAAATAGGAGCTACTTCCATATAAAATCATGACGGCAATTCCTGGGGATGCATTGCTTTGTTGTCGGTTCCAGCCCAGGCTCCTCGGATGCCCAGGTCTCCCCCGCAGCGGCAGGGAGGGAGCACGATCTGTGCTGTCAGTGCATCAGACCTCATCTGGGGGCGCAGCACTGTGGGATTTAGGAAGACCAATCTCAGCTTCGTGTAGTCAGTCGCCGTTCTCCCTGGAGCTGGCGTTGCAGATGTCACCCTGAAGTTCCTCTGGTCACGCACCATTGCATACAGGTATGCAATGCAGCTGCTGGCATCAGGCACAGGGTTAAACTCTGCTAATCCGGGTTCAAAAAATAACCTAATTTCCCTTGGTCCTGTTGAAAAGCTTTTTAGGGCTGTCATGAGATGGGTATTTTACTGTAGAAAACCAGAGTCTCTTCCCAGCTCCCTCCCAAATGAATTTGTCAACAGGAGGATGGGGGCACATTTCTCTATCTACAGGTTCGTATGCAAGCGTCGCTGGATTTCTTTCTCTCCAATCACCTGGAACGATCTGTGTCATCGCACAGGGGACAAATTGATATTACTTAGGCTATGTTCAGAGGAGCTGGCAATACTGCACTCAAATAAAGTGTTTTTAAGCTTGTTGGCACTTGAGCAGGGTGGCACTTCAAGTGCCACAGGTGACGTGGATTATATATAGTTCAAATTGAGAATCAGCAAGTCATATTTCTTTTTTGCTTTTCGGTGGCAGACAGGCTGAAAGTCTTTATTGGCACCCAATTTCAACTTGAATAGTTGTGGTTTAGGAAGCAAAATTCTTTACAGAATTGCTGTAATTGAAGCGTGGGGTTAGTACTGCCTTGAATCGACAGTGAGCCTTGACACCTGGTACAGCTTTCTTGCTTTCAGACCTCTTTCTTCCTCTGTCAGCAGTTTATCTCTTCTTGCTACTTTTAAAAACGCATTTTCCTCTCTCTCTTGCATAGCCCCAAGCAGACAAATACATCTAGGCTAATGGAAGTGTGAAGTTAATATAAAGAGGAACCTTATTACCTCTAAGTTGTTTTTCTTTCAAAGCTCTCACTTACCTTGTCGGGATGTTCCCGTTGCCTCCCATTTTTCTTTTATTTCCTCACCCTTTTGGAAAGATTCATTCCTAGTGAGGAATTACCTCTGGGGACGCATGGAGTATGCATCTTGCCTTTTGGCTGACTGATGGGTTAGATCTGATTAGTCACTTGCCTTTTAGCTGGAAATAAATAGCATACAATGACAGAGTGGGACTATAGACTGGTGTGGAGGAGCACCAATTAATAGTAAGTACTCTTCATCTAAGCAATATTTAACTACATTAAAGACTGTACAGAAACTTTTGAAAAACAGCACAGGTATCAGTTAATAAATATACATGTCAAGAAAACAAACCCCCGTAATTAACAGCTGAATAATTTTCTTTCTCTAGTATAGTCTTTTTCAGGCATTGCAAATATCATTTTTATTAGAATTACTATAAATATTATGTAGTTTTTATACTTGAGCGTCCATATAGGGATGGATACGCTTTTGGATATGTAACATATTTTTAAAAGAGAAAAAGCTAAATTCATGATCCTGTTCTATTAATCTCACCTGTCAGGTAGCAACATCACTAACAACACAGAAAAGGTACGTTTTGCACTTCTTTCTAAAGGTAGCTTAGTTCATGCATAATTGCCCTGCGTTATTGTCATTTGCTCCATGAATAAAGCATAAACGCAGAGAAAAACAAGCAGATAATACTGGAAAACTGACAGAAGCAATACCCGTAGTGATTCTGGGAAGCTGGCCGGCCCGGTGCAGAACTCATGCATATGCCCATTGCAAACGTCGTGCTAATGCGAGTGTGGGCTGTAGGAAGCGGTGCCCGTACTGCAGGGCTCTGTCATCCCCAGGGTGCAGATCTCTCCTGCTACGGAGCAGCAATAATTGGCTCCTAGTCTGCATTATCAAGCAAGGGATGATAGACACAGAAAGACGCAGATCATTCAACTGGCTGCTGGCTCTTTCCCCAAATCCCCTTTTTCTCACATGCATGCAGAGATCCAGTAAACAGTACACAGTTTGGTATTATCGGTATTATTTGATATTCGTTTGCATTCAGACACATACTTGAGCTCCCCTCTGCATGCGGTCCATGTTTTGAGAGTTTCCTCCCATCTGCCTCTTAAAGGAATGTTGTGGTTGCTGTCGTGGTTGTGTACATCCTGAACCGTATCCTCGGCCATTGCATAAACAGCATCTCTGAAGGTCTCAGTCCACTGCTAATGTAAGTCTGCAAAGAGCCCTCCCTCTCACCCTGCCAGCCTGCGGGAGGGGTAGGAGTGTTGTACAAAGTATCTTCTGGGCCTTAGGTCTGGCATTTTCTTGTATGTGCCCAGGAGCACGGTCAGCTAGCTTTTTTTGCTCAAAACATGGAATTCCCACAATGAAACATATTTGCAAACCATGTCTCTTTGAGCTGGGTTGGACCTACAGCTGGCTGTGGGATGCCCTGCCAGTTCGTCTGCTAGTCACCATATCTGGTCCCCTTAAAGAAGCCTGGGCACGTGTTTGATTTTGGAGATTGTTTGGTCCCATTCTGACTCGTGTGCCTGTATATGCCTGCGAGGATATTTGCAGTAATGTATGTAGTGATCATGATTTCTTGCATATTCATCACCACAGAGGTTTGACAGGACTTTAGTTCGTACTTTTAAATGAGAGAAAGTCTCAGCTCTCCTGCCTTTCTTTATGCCCTGAGGCAATGTATTTGTTTTTATTTTACTCTGTACTTGGTATGGTCACTGGTCATGAGAGAAAATGAAGACATGCTAATGAAGGACTATGGCATGATATTTTGCTGTATTTTACAGCGGTGTTGGAAATCCTAAAATAGTTCCCATCATGGTAGGAACTACAACCAAAATCTCACACTGGTAATGTGAGATCCTGGAACTGTGGCTGAAATACTTACCGCTAGCAGGTGAGGCAAGGCTCCTGCTTTACGTGTGCCTCTGAAAGTCCCAGCAGATGGAAAACTCAACACAACTCTCCTTCCATAAGCAGAGGAAGGGAGTGACCTAAAAGCCCTAGGAGCATCAGGTAGCCACAGTTTTGCATTTCTGGACACACACATTGCTGTAAACAGAGCTTTTCTAAATGAGCAGGAAGCAAATTAAATCCCAGAGAAGTTTTTGTTTACTCCTGTTTGTACTCGGACAGTTTGTAGATGGGTTTTACCTTGAGAATCCACCATGTATGAAAATTTTAATATTAGATTTGTTACTTTTGTTGTTCTTCCTTGTCAGTGTAACTGGCCTAGTAGCCAAGAAAAAAATTATACAGCTTGACTGTCCTTTTGGACCATTCCTTTATGGTCCTTCCTGACATTTTCATCAGGAAGCGAGGCATGATCCATTAGAGCGGGCACACAGCCGGGTGAAAAACCACACTCATAAAGTGGCTTTCAATGTCTTACTGTTGAACTGAGAGGCTCTTTCAAGGAGTTGATATGGATCTATCTTGAGCCCATTAATGTTAATTATTATCATTAGTGAGAAAGGATAAAGCACATGTATGAAGAGTGTGCATGAGTGTAGAAAGATACTGGAAGAACTTTGGCTGCAAGAAATCGGACTTTAAAGGCAACACTGGCAAATACTGAAAGGTTTTGAAATCTCTAAGACAAAACTGGAGTTGCGAAGGACTACACTTAGAAGAGAGGGAAGAAATGAGCAGTTGTAAATAAAGAATAACTAGCACTATTAACACGACAGGTCTGTAAGAGAAAAACAAATCAAATTGCACTGTATTTCTAGCTGATTATGAGAAAACAAAACAGCAAATCTTTCTCCATGGTACATTAACTGGTCTGTTAACTGTGGGTCATTAATGGGGAATAATTTATCTTTAGACAAACTTGGTGAGACCTCAAGTATAGAGACTCTATGTGCAGCTCTAGGGATGTCACTTCCTCAAAGATGGAGACAGACTGAGACTGGAGGAGACAAAGAAAAGAGTACGCTGTTCAGAAAGTGAGCAATTAGAGGACAGGCAGTGTGAAGGTACTGGGCTTCCTACTTTGAGGGAAAAAAAGATAAAGAATGATGATTTAAAAACAAAGAAAAGGGGAAAGTAATCCACTTTAGCTTGTCTGGACACTGAGAGAAATAAAAACAAAGAACAACTCAATTGGCAGCAAAACCCAACGCAGCGTATCAAGTAATGTTGTACGGTCTCCTTTTTTTTGGAGGTGTTTGGCAGAGGCTTGGGGCAGAGACCTTACTTGTCTCTCACTTTGTTTCCAGAGAGGATTTCTGGACACCCATTTAAGCTCTACATTTCTATCAGTAGCAGATAACAGTACTGCCATTGCTATTGCCTATTGGATTCGTGTGACTATTAATTTCACAGGGCAGCAGCTCTGCAACCATTTCTTCTGTTCTGCACCGAGACACATACGATTTCTCAGGCAGAGTGATGTGCTTAGCTTTGTGATATGCGTACTTTTGCTCATGACCTTCATTCAGTCCCTGTCCCAGTGCCGAGCAATTTTAGTTTAGGAACTTTTCTTTTGCTATGCACAGAAACAATCTCTACGAATTATTCTACGAATTTAAAAGGGTGCGGAAAGAAGAACACAGAAAGAAAGTAAAACGGGACTTCTGATTTGATTAGTCATGCACATCGATATGCATATATAAATAAGTATACTACATTATTAATTGTTGTCTTTTTTATGTTCACAGGGCTACAGCTACTCATAGGGGCCAAGTTATATTCAAGGATGCCTTAGCACAACAGCTGTGTGAACAGGGAGGTAAGAGCCACCATCATATTAAAAATATCTGGTAAATGTGGTTTTCCACTGTACTTGGGTGTCAGCGTTACTCATCATCAAAGCTATTTCATAGAAAACTTAGTATCAGGATCTTATTTATATTCTTAAAACTGGTACTTTGGCTTCATACTTCCCATTGGTTACCTGGGAAACCCCTCTGTCCTCTCTGCTGAACGTTGGGGAATATACAAAAGTTAAAGTAAATCCTATTGCATTATACAATTACCTGAAACCAGCCTGTAACAACCAGCATTTGTTTTTTGTCAAAACCACAAGCTGAGTTTTAACTCTCACTGTATTAACTATGAGCAAAAACCGCAATATGCCTGCAGCAAAAGCTTGCTTTGCCATCCGGCTCTCTCATATCTTTGTGAAGAACCTGCCTTCCCATTTTGTGAAAGTAGGCCATCCAATTTTTGCCTGTAACCTACAACATTTGATCACTTTTATAGCTAAACAAAATGTTTGACTTACACAAACTTTAAAAATCTAATTGTTTGCACAGCTTATCATATATATTCTTTTGATGAATAACCTAAAATAAATGTCCTGGTGTCAGCTGTTGTCTACAAACAGTACACTGCTTTGAACCTGCCTCGTTAAAACAGTGGGAAGTGGAGAAGGTATCCATCATTTTTGGTACTGGAGAGAAAGGAATTTCTGTTCTGATACAGTTTTCTCCACAAAATTCCAGTGATATTTCAATGTGAAAAGAAACAGTGAAACATGCACCAACGAGTCTAAAATAAATATTTCAAAATTGGAAATGTGTTGTCATATTAACAAACAAGAAAATCCCCCAAAATACATCTTTTAGGGGCATTAGAGCTATAATTCTTTTTTCCTGTGAGTTTGGGAATATCTATGCAGTAGTTTTTGCAATCAGAAGCCGTTGAACATTATGTCAGGAGCATATATTGAGTTCTTCATGTAAGATATGAACACTACCTCCGTGAAAACGAGGGAAAAGTATTTACATTTTCAATTTCAGTATCTGAGTTTTCAGTATTTTAACATTTCAATGGGAAGTAGGAAGGGGGACTCAGAGAGGTGACTGAAGATGTTAGCTAACAAGCTAGGAAGTTAGTTATATTTTGAACGAATTAGAAAAATGTAACACAGGTGCTAGCAATCAGGGAATGTTATAATGATCTGGATGGAAGGTGATTGGGCCAGGTGTGATTCGGTATTTTTACTGTGGGGAAGGAAAAAACATCTGGAGAAATTACCAAAATGCGTTTGGTATTCAGAACAGGAGATAAATTGTACCCCTGTAATGTGGATGTAGACGAGTGGTATTTCGGTAGCTAGTATAAGGGGATTTGGGAACAGAAGTGTTGGCAAGGTCGTGATTTGGGACGTGCTAAGGAGGACGGTGAGGATATCTCACACAGGCTACTCGCTGGATGGACACAAGTCAAGAGGGGGAAAATCAACATGCAGAGCCATCAGCATAAAATGGTGAAAAGCCTCATAAGCAGATGAAACTCTCCAAAGCGCGGCAGCGTAGTGAGCGCACCGTGGCCAAGGCAGACTGTGGTGGCCAGGAGAGGTAAGGAAAGGAGAAGGAAGTAAAAGACATATTGTTGGCAGAGTCACAGAGAGACAGAGGGCTGGCAGTGACCAGCACGACGAAAGCTAAATGCAAGCAAGCTGAAAGGAAATATGTGACTATCAGTGTCAGAACTGGCAGCACGGTCAAGGAGAATATGGGCAAAGCAACAAGATTTCTCCCTGATAGAAGAAAATACCATGACAAGCAGAGACTAGTGAGTAGAAATCCATCCATGCAGGCTTTGACAGTCCTTTCTTCAGACATGCTGTACCAGGAGATTTTAGTAGGAGAGCTGACAGCTGAAACTGTAATTCTTTCACCCTTCTCTGCTTTACATTTCTCCAATTTTGGAGCATAACCTAACCTCAAATTTGTGTTGTTGGCTTTAGTAACACTTATGTTGGTTAGAGCAGTAAGTCGTTTTGGTACTGCGTGCTGTGAACCAGGGTTCACAGAGACTCTGCAGGACAAGGAGAAAATGGGATTTGTGTATTGGTTGTGTGTAGAGAATAACAGATGCTGAGATGGGCCGTCCCTGGGCCTTCACCAGCTGCTCAGCTGTGACAGTCCCTTTGCCTCCTCCTCCTCCCTGGCCACTGATAGCCATGTCCTGCACCGCTTCCCTGAAAGGGCCTCCATCTTCCCCACCTTGTCGTAGTTGCCCGCATCCTCAGGACTTCTGTATTTCCCATGATTTTCCCAGCAATTCTCTCCTCATTTTATACACAGTCGCTTCAGAGACTTTCTGGATTTGTCTTCTCCGAAATATTTGGTGTCATTGTGGTAACTCTGCAAACATCAGATTTCAGTTAGTCAAGGATAACCCAGAGGTCCTGTTCTATGAGCGGTTCACAGTGCATGACAGCCGTGGCATCAGACACCAAATTTCCCTGCAATACCAATGTGCAAACTTCTCGCGGGTTCTCTTGGTCCTTCTCCAAGATTTTTATTCTCACCAAGGCCTCTCTCCCTTTAGTTTCGTAGCTCGGCCACAGTTCTGACGCAGATAGCCAACCACTCCGTCTCCCGTCCATTCCAGCACCTCGTCTCCCCTTTTGTTCTTATTTCTTAAGCAGACAATGCACATTGCATTAATCCCCCAAACTAGTGAGTGCTATTATAGCTCTTATGCTATTAGGATTAATTTTTCTATTCAAGTAAAAGATACTTTCTTTGAAGCAATCTTTGCTTCTTTTATTCCATGAAGACAATCAGAGTTTCATCAAGACTGGGAATATAAACAAATGGTTCTTTCAGAACGAATTAGTGAATTTATTTAGAAGCAAATACATTATTAAGATATATATGCGAAACAGCAATGTAGATTGACATAAATGAGATGTTATGGTCTGTTTCTGGCTCTAAACATTGCTATACTGAAATGCTGTAGTGAACGACGTGATCTCTTAAGTAAAGAAAATAAAATCACAGGGCAACTGCATAGTTTTATTACAGGATGTCTTCTCAGTAAGTGTGTTCACTGGAGATGATACCAGACTTCATAATAACTAGTACAAAGGATATACACGATGATGTGAAAGTAGCAAGGAATCTCAGAAATCATGTTCACTGTGACTGTCCACCCTCAGATGTGCATTAGTAAATCCTAACAGAGTTAATGGCATTTGTGCAGTGAAAGGAAAGTGTAGTTCTTATTTTTAAGAGAGTTAGAGGATGATAAAGGGCAGCGTTAAGGGATGGCAAAGCCAAACAAGCAGCCCCATGTCTAATGTAAATAGAATAAGGAATGATACCATAGGGAAAGACACCAAGGAAAGTAAAATAATCACTTGAAAATGTGTGTATTCAGCATATGATAAATATTTTAGGAAGCTAGAGAGATCTTTGAGAAGTGGTGTAAGCTTTTAAAATTTATAAGAATTTTATTGATATTGAAAGAGACATAAAAATTATCAGACAAAAGAGTTAATCCAGCACAAATAGGCAAGAAAACAAAAACTGTATAAGCCAAGAAAAGATAGATGTCTTAGAAACACTTTTAAGGACAAATAATGTTAATGACTGATAATATTCTTGCCAATAATATTTTTAATTAACAATCTCTTTAACTTGTTGATCTACTAACAAAATAAATGGAAAATAAGGTAGACTTATTATTGCAGAGATTGATTCATATTTATTCCTGGCTTGAGTAGAACAAAAATCATACATTAATAAACAGGAGCATAATTAAAACGGAGCTGGCAAAACATCCGACCTGGCTACGTTGCACTGTAGATCTCCAAAGGCTTTAGGTCTGTATGACTACAGCGATGCTGCTGGGAGGAGCAGCTCGCGGTGCAGGGATGGATGCGGCCGGCACTCGTGTCACACAACCCCGCCTGCCTCTACCCCACCAAGTAAGGCGCTAAAGGGCTAAGGAGACCATTTCCCCGGTAGACTAGGTAACTTTGGACCCGTAGTCCAATTCTTTGGAATAAGAGCCACGCTGGGAGATCTGTGAGCATGTAATTTAGTTCTGACTGACTAGAGGAGAATCTCAGAACAGTAAAACCGAAGAGATGAAAAAGATGAAGGATGTTGTTCCCTCCTACTGCAAAATCTTTCCTTGCAGCATAGTTCCCAGAATTTTATACAATCCCATACTCAATGCCACAAATTACAGGATTGGGATTCCTTTCTTAAGAAACCACTCTACCATCTGACAGATGTCTCCTTATGAAAGTAAATCCTGAGAATTGGACCAAACTCTCTTTTATTTGATAGCTTCCGCCTGAATGTTTGTGGAAGACCTTTTAGGCATATTTTGGACCTTGTAAATATGGCTTTAAGAACACTCTGAAAAACAAATGCACAGCAGATTGCCCGCTCTCAGGCTTGACCAGAGCAGTATTTTACAGAAGAGAAGACTGGAGCTCAGAGCTGACATATTGTTCCTTGGCTTATGTGTCAGGGAGAATAATGCAGCCCTCCGGCAACACACTGGCTCTCTCTAGGGGGATGCTCAGCCTCTATCATTCAATAGCAACTTTGTTTACCAGTAGAGAGAAAGTATTGGCCGGAGTCTAAATAAAAGCATTAATTTTCTTTTTCATCTTCATCTGGCTGCTAATGACAAGGAGATTAGACTTTTTCATAATCTGCAAAGCAGAATATACCTCTCTCCACATCTTGTTTGCGATGAAGTGATGAGCAACAGCTAAAGGCTGCTGGCTGCTGAACTCTGAGCACAGTGTTTGTCTGGGATCATTTGAGCATTTGTGTTTCTGTAATTCACTTTTCCTTTATACTTTAAAAAAAAAAGTCCAACATTCTGAAAAAACTAAAATAAGACTTTGGTTCTTATTTTTCCACTGACATCAGGACCATAACCAAATCTTGCTTCTCTCCTCACATGCCAACTCCTCTCTCTGAAGATGACAATCCCTTCCCACTTCTCTCCTATTTCCCTCCCTTCCGATATAACCAAAACAGGGCATATTTTTCTATCAGTTTAACCTTTCAGTAGCCTTGCTTCATCCACAGAAAATTTTAACCTTTTACTCCAAAATATGCCTTCATTCTCCCCCCATCCCATTGACACAGAGCCCCACAATAACCCCATTGACTTCTGAATTCCCCATTGCTTTCCTCAAGTTTCTCACGCTTCCAGTTTGACTGTGGCCTTTCTCCCTTTGAATCACTTTGTATTGGGTACTTTCTTCTGTGCTTTTCCTTACCAAAGGGATCGCCTTGTCTTACAAGGCAAGAATCCTACATTTCCTTACGTTTTCTCATATTGTATTTGCTCACGCCTCTTCAATTGTGAACTCTGTTGAGCTCCATTTCCATTCTTTGCTTAGTACAATGTGTCTCTTATAAAGCGCTGTATATACTCAGGGTGCTAGTTAAAAATCAAATAATAAATTCATTTACTTTACTTTTTTAAAAAGGTCCAACATTCTCATTCAAGCTAAGATGCATTTTGGAGCCACATAAATACTGATTCTAAATTTAAAACCATCCAAACAAGTGCCCAAGGAACATCTAAAAAAGTGGATCGTGTTTTAAAGTATGAACTAAGATGGCCTTTTTATCCCTCTCTCAGTCTGAAATATTGTATACCTCTTTTTAATTTTTAAACATTTTACATTTTTGCACTTTATAGCTGCTTTGCCCCATATAATATTTTTTATCTTTGTCGTGTTACGCAAGGAAACTCCATTTCACTTCAACCACACTGTATGGCCTACTGTACAGTCCATATTGTTTTGAAATAAGTAGTTCAATAAATACCTGCACGTGGGTCAGGGCAACCCCATTTATCAGTTCAGGCTGGGGGATGGAGGGATTGAGAGCAGCCCTACCTAGAAGGACTTGGGGATACTGGTGGATGAAAAGCTGTACGTGAGCCAGCAATGTGCGCTCATAGCCCAGAAGGCCAAACATATGCTGGGCTGCATCAAAAAAAACGTGGCCAGCAGGTCGAGGGAGGTGATTCTGCCCCTCTACACTTCTCTTGTGAGACCCCACCTGGAGTACTGCATGCAGCTCTGGAGTCCTCAGCACAGGAAGGACATGGACCTGTTGGAGCGGGTCCAGAGGAGGGACACAAAGATGATCAAAGGGCTGGAGCGCCTCTCCTGTGAAGACAGGCTGAGAGAGTTGGGGTTGTTCAGCCTGGAGAAGAGAAGGCTCTGGGGAGATCTTATAGCCACCTACCAGTACTTAAAGGGGGCCTACAGGAAAAATGGGGACAGACTTCTTAGCGGGGCCTGTTGCGATAGCACAAAGGGTAATGTTTTTTAACTAAAAGAGGGCAGATTCAGACTAGATTTAAGGAAGAATTTTTTTACAGTGAGGGTGGTGAAACACTGGAACAGGTTGCCCAGAGAGGTGGTAGATGCCCCATCCCTGGAAACGTTCAAGGTCAGGTTAGTCGGGGCTCTGAGCAACCTGATCTAGATGAAGATGTCCCTGCTTATTGTAGGGGCGTTGGACCAGATGACCTTTAAACATCCCTTCCAACCCAAACTATTCTATGATTCTATGAAATTGATGAAAAAGGCAGATCTGAAAATATTTTAAAACTACTACAACTGATTTTGTGTGATGTTCTAAATTTCTATTATTTTGGGGACCTTAACTACAAGACTTGAGGATTAACACAGTGCTGTTTTGCAATGAAATATAAAATGTAATCCAGAAATTATTCATAGGGAGATTAAAGTCTAGGTTTATCACCTCATTAAACTGTACCTTCACAGTCTTCTGTCATATTCAGCTCTGAAATTTGAATTACAAATTAGATGAAGGAATACCTGAGGCAAAAATGCTTGGGCTTCTCAGATCCTGTAAAGATTTGGGAAACAAAACCCCTCCTCAACATAAGGTCTTTATTTGTAAGAACAACCTTTTCTCCAACGTTTCATGTTTGATTAACTCAACTCCACCTTTACTTTTTGAAGTGAGTGGTCAGTAGCACTAGTATGTATCTGCACAATTTCCTTCATTTCTCCCTATCGGTAAGCAGTTTTATTTTGCAATATACTATGCGTATAACTGAAGAGCTGTTTCAGGAAGAATTCTCAGATCCCAATTTTGTATTCTTTAGTCACCCTAACAGCTAGTAACATTTAAAAAAATGCTGAAATCAAAGGAGTTTGCAAATGTAAAGATGCCGAGTTTGTGCTATACCTGTGCCGTTTGGCTGAATGCTGAAATTTTGCACAATAACTTCAGAAAGTATCATTAGTAATTGTGTGTATCTTGGTGTCGTGGTGTCCTCAAACCAGGACACCTGAGCAGGACTGTCTTTCATAGAAAGCCTCTTCCAAAAAGCGATGCCAAGTGACCTGGGATGAATGAGAACCTTTGTTTTCATTTTGAGTTCTGAACGGCTCTCGTTGGAGAGGAAGGTCTCTTTCAATTGAGTTGCTCTCAAAGACTAATGAAATTTGCGTGGTCGACTAATGAGTCTGCCCATGACGTGGCCTGACACACCCGTCCTCCTCACAGATGAGCACTAGCAGAGTGGCTCAGCCACACCTGTGTTCACAACGCGTCATCGCTTAGCGATGAACTGGAACTAATGAAAAGGGGTAATACAGAGCATCAGAGACAGAGGTCTTATTTTAAGCGCAGCCTCTTACAACATCATGAGTATTTAAAATCCTATGCCATAATGTATTTATTTTCCTACAGGCAAAATCCAGGACAGCCTGTGTTGCTCAATCTGGGAAATAATTCAGTTAATCCAGTTTAATCCGTTTCTCCAGTGCAAAGAGGTTTTATGAGTTTTCTAGAGAAATTTATACATGCCTCCATGGAGGAAAACAAGGCCTGTGACTGTAAGGGACAAATGGAGTCTTTCCCTGTGTAGTATCCACCAGTGCAGCCCAGTGTTACCCTGGAGACAGTGCCAAGTTTAAGGTGCAATTGGAGTTGTTTTGCTCCGGATTTTGTACCGTCATGATGAGAGGTCTTGGCCATTGCTTGAATCTTTATTGGCATTTCTGTTGGGGAAGACAAGATGCCACGGATAAGTTTCTTGTATAAAAAATGGAGCAAGTTAGCAGCATAGAGGAAAAAAAAAAAAGATTTCATATTTCTGCATGTCTGCAATTTCTATTCAGCATCAGACTCTTAAGAATGCCTTTGCTCTTGCTGAAGTGAAGCTTTCAGTGGTTCTGTGGTTGTTTTCAGCATTGCCTGTGTGTATATATATATTTTTTATATATATGTATATACACACACAGGGTTACTGGATGGAGTAAAACCTGTCGGTCTTCCAACTTGTAAGTCAGTTAAATCAAAGGTTTCTGTTTAAGCTAAATCCAGGCTGCTTGCCATCCTTTTCTGATCTGCAGATACCTCAGTTGTTTCTTGCTCAATCTTCCTAATCACCAACTTCCCCGTGAAATGTTGCCATTTCATTACAGAATGTCACGCCTCCATGCAAACCCAGTGTTTAGGGGGAAAGCAGGAAGAGAAAAACAAAATTCTTGAGATTCGTGTTGGACTTTCTATTCAAATGACTGTGTGTGAGGGCCCTACACAGATTGCTGCATTCATTTTTATGTTTATTTTTAATCTATTTTTAATTCGTCAGATGTTGTGACAGAAATTGCAGTACTTCAGTAATTTTTTGCAAATACGCTGAAGAAATCAGGAGTACTGACACAATTTAGGTCAGCGCCAACAAGAAGCACAGAATCATCAAAAGAATCCTGGCTTCAGAAATTCTCTTTTTTTGGTGTTCTATTTGCCAAAGTACAAAATACCGCTAGAAATATAGCTGCGTGGACAAGGTACTGAGAAACAAAGAAGGTACCTCCTCCCTGGGAGCTTGTTTACATGCACCCTCTTTGCCCCCGTGAAAAGAGGCGTAACTGACTTTGGATTTAAAATTGGGCAAGTCTATGAATGTAGCAACTTCCATGGACTCTCTAACAGACTGTGTAGCCACCTTCTAGACTCCCCCATATTTTTTTGATGTAGCTGTGCCCTTATAGATACATTCTATTTTAATTCGTGTAATTTTACACCAAGACTCCTATTGCAAAGTGTTAGGAGAAGACTATTCAATCGAATTTTGCCACTTCACACACCACCCCCCAGCACACAGTGTGTCTTCACCATTTTCTACTGTTTCCCAGAAGACAAAGGCGTACTGGGCAATTGATTCAGCAAGGCATGTGAAAATGTGCTTTAAAATAAGTGTTTGATGCAGTGATTTGCTGAGTCAATGCCTTACTTGTTGCTTTAGAAATATTTTTTGTTGGAATTTTTTCTCCCAACAATACACCTAGTAAAATGTCATCCAGTGCAGTATAAAGGGTCCAAGCGTGACGTCTTCACCTCCCCTAGACTGTTTCTTTTGTTCAGCCTAATTTCCACTCTCTTAGTCAATCTTTATCCAAATTATTTCTAATAATATCTCATAATCCTAGACTAGAAGTGATCCTTCTTACCTTGCTGTACAACCATTTCTGTCTTTCATTCATTATTGATGCTTATTTTAATTAGAGAATATTTATTTTTTCCTTTCCTATTAGATTTTTATAAGTTTCAGCGTGTATCACATTTTTCATAATTAAACTGTCAGGATAGCTGACTTAAGAGAACATGTACTGTATGATTTGTTTTATGCTGAATCGATTTTTAATGCTGCAATTAAGCCCTGATCATAGAAGATACTCATGCATTGCGTGTCTTTGTTCTCCACAGCCCCAACAGAAGCTCCCCTCCATCCTCACCTAGGTAGGTGATTTGTCATTCTTATTACTAAAACTCAGAATCACTAACTTTATTATAATAAACAATGTATAAGGTCATATGAAACTAGCTCTGGGGAATTCAAATAAAAATGAGACTCATAAAACGAATTGAATTATGTCTAATTCTGATTAGTTGTTTTTTCATTGTGATTTTTATTGCTGTTTGTTTATTGCCTTTGAGCCCTTGCAGCGCGAGTATATCATGCTGCAGAGCTTTTCTTCCTAGCCCTGTGATAGAGCATCTGTTTGCGTGAGAACCCACAACCCCCGGCGTGGGACAGCCCCCCCACACCAGTGCCGGGCCACTGGGAGGGAGGTTTTGTCCCAGTGCACCCGGGGAGCAGGGCGCTGCTTCTCCTGCTCTCCAAACAGAGCACAGAGCACGACCCGGAGCTCCCGCCCTGCACCCATTAACCCTGCTCTGCAAATTGATTAATCTGGGGCAGATTTTGGCATCCTTGCTCTGTTTGAATAGCAGGTGGCAGTCACTTCATTCATTTAATGGAAGTATTTGTAGAGAAAGGTCTGTTTAATAAAAATAGAGCTGCCAAAGTTTTGGGATTTTTTTTTGGTCATCTTTCTTAAGGGATACAGGAAATCTAGGGGGAAAGATGGAGTCCAGAGCTTGCAGACTTGCAAGGTTAGAAACATTTGCATAACATAACTCACAGTTTATATCCCTTCCATGAGCTGACCTTTACTGCCAGCTCCACTGATAGGAGCAGAGCAATTCCAATGAGTGCATGGATTTTTGCCTATCGGTTATCAGAATGAACCCCCTGACTAGTGCACTCACTGGGACACCTCATCCCTCCCTGTGCCAGTGTTTCCAAAATCTGGATTCGAAAGGAGTTTTTCTGCACATTCAGAGCAACCAAAAATTTGGAACAAAAGGTCTTAAAACACTTAGTATGTATTTGAAGACTGCATCTTTTCATAGCCATCGCACTTTGGTGATGGACTGGGAGACTTAATTTTATGTGGTACTATGATCCAGAGGAAGCCAAGAAACCTGTAGCTGAGGAAACCCTGCTTTTGTAAGTAGCATAATTTAAAAAGCTGGTTTCCTCATTTTACAATGCGTTACTTTAGCTCTAGGTGAGGCAGCACTTAAAAAGCACTGGATGATTACACTGGATTTTTTTTCATATAGTGCTTTCTTTTCTTTGCAGCTGAAATGCACAGTGACAGCATTATCCTACGAGATGACTTTGACTCTTACCATCAGCAAGAATTGAATCCTACCATGTGGTGAGTTTCAGGCTTCTGCTTCCCTTCATACACATTTGAGCAAATTAAAACATTGTGGTTATTATAGTGAAATATTTGTATTATATTAATTCCCAGATACCCCAGCTCACATTGGTATAAGCTTATGTGTGTCTTTGCTCCATTGGGACCTAAATACATTAGGTTATTAATTAATTGATTAATGAGTCACTGAGAAATTCTAAGGCATGAAGTGAGTGACAAATTCTCATTGACTTCAAATTTCGAATTAATCTAAAAATAGAAAGGAGTAGAGCTGAGCTCAGTGAGTATTTTTATATGAAGATTCTGGTTTCTTGAAATCATCGTCATTTCATGGAAAAGGTAATGCATATCAATAAATAAACTGTTTTTTCCATTTTTTTTTTTATTTCATGTTCTTGTTCATGTAGTACATATTTCTGGTGAAGCTAACTATAGTAAAAACTCATTTTAAATCGAAATCAAATGTTTCCAAATCATCCAAAAGAAAAATTTAACTGGAATTAAATACCTCCATCTAATTTTCAGCTGCTGAAAATGTTTAAGGTTGATTTTTTTCTTTTTTTGTGAAAGGCAATTTTTTTTCAAAACTTTTGTACTGTATAAGAAGGAAGACCCTTCCCTTCCCAGCTCTATACAGCAACTCCCAATTCCTAGGTCTTTTCCATTCAATGGGATTCCTGGGTAGGGTTTTTCATATTACCACAGTCTACACCTCAAACAGCAAGCACAGGTTGTTATCATTCTTTAACCAATAGATGCTGTTGGAGAATCTCGGGACTCCATGTGCATAATAAGGCAAGGACAATTTAGGACAGGTCAGGCAGAAGCTTTATTAACTCCGATCACAGTGAGAGAGCACTGGGACAGCATCTCCCCCTCTGCTCCTCCACTCTCTGCCAAGTGACGGCAGAGACCCAACCCATACAGTGTTTCGGAAAACAAGGAAAGAGGTGAGGAAAAGCAATCATTTCAATGTAAATAAAGCCAGATATCCATCACCAGCAGAGGTGGACTCCTTGAGTCGCTGGCACAGTTCTAAGGACTCCAACAGCAAATAACATGACAAGATGGAGAGATGGCTGTTGGCGGAGCCCATGGGAGTGGTGCACCCAGTGTTGTCTTAGCTCAGGAGTGGTGAGTTGGAAACAATCGCAGACTGGTGGCTTCTAGTCAAAAGGAATGTTCTTTTAGCAAAGGTGATTCTTAGCCGGACCTCTCAATCTTAAATATTAATAATTTTACCACCACAATGATCACAGTGGTAGAGTCCCATTTCATATGATATATGTATGCACAGCACAAAAGAGGAAGTTATAGGTCTCTTATAGTACAAAACCGATTCTATTCTGTAGAGTAAATATTTCTACTGGTCGTACTGTACCCAGATAAACCCATCTATAGGTCTTAACATGAAGTTTTGAAGGTTGGAGTCCCCTTTTTTTATATGAGATTATTACTGAGTTTTCTATTCCTTCCAATCCTATTTCATAAATATAATTATTTGTATTGATTTAATTCATACAAAACACAGAAATATTTTACTGGATTAGTTTGTCTTCAGATACGTTCTTGACGGGGATTTTAGCAGTTACCTGCATTTGTTAGTTCGGAATACATATGTTCTGTGAAATCTGACTTCATTTTCCTTTTCATTAAGGCTTGTCACAGTTTTCCATCTGTGCAGGTCTTTCACAGTTCCACCATCTCATGTAAAAAGATTGTGCTTTAGGAATTTTATGGATATTTTTCTTTTGCACGTACTTATTGAAATACTTTTTAGTATGTGCCTACTATTTTTCCTCTTTTTGTTCCTTTTGTATCATCTCTTTATATGTTTTTCTGGACAGATGCATTAAGGACCTGGAATACTATAATATAAAAAAAAAAATATCTTTTTTTATGGGAATGAATAGATCAAGGACTCTTAATGGGTTACAGAATAGCTGCCAAGGTAGATAGCTTTAGCAGCAGAGTGTTAAATGGACTTGAGTGGAAAGAAATGAGAGGAGGCATTATTTCCCTGCAGACGTCTCATAACTCACAGAGGGCCTGTCTGTTGGGAGCTTCTGTAATTTATTTATCCATTGCTCTCTTATCTTTAAATTCATCCTTGCTTTATAGCAGTCTCAACAGAGAAATTTCAGACTAAAAGAGCCCCCAGTCTCCTGCTCCTTTTGTCCCCAAGATTTGGGGTTGGTTCCCCTGGAGTAACCTTGACACACCGTGGTTGGTGGGTCAGTGCAGGGAGGTGTGTGCTGGGAGAGAGGGTCCCAAAACTAGCCACAATCCTGAGACAGATTTTCCTGTAATAACACCAGAAAGCAAACATCTTCAGCAATGCTGAATAGAAGCGGAGCACAAGCAAAAGAAAACAGTCATGAGGTGTCACGAGCTTCTCTGCATAAAGGATTTCTACAGCAGCTCTGCCTCCAGTGAAGACCCGCTTAGTGGCAGAAAGCTCATTCTTGTTTGATTGTCTAGTGGGAGTTAAATCAGGGATTATTAACAGTCTACGCCATCCACCCTAAAATTGCATTTTTTTTTTCCCCTGGCAGCTGCTAAAATCCCATCTTTATCACAAACAATTGCGGTAGCTGCGAGCGCGGTATTTCCAGCCCCGCTCAGACCGCGGGCTGCTGCGCTGGGAGCGTGCGGAGGCAGCTGCCTTGTGTGTGCCGGTACTCCAGCGGCACCTCCTCACCAGGGGCTGGTTAGGCTAAGCCACTCTAATAATTTCTGAAACCATTATTTGTGGGAAGATGAAAAGAGAAGTATTTATGTTTTCCTATGGTCTTTTCTTCCCAAATCCTACATAACGCTGGCTTGGATGTGATTAATATTGTCCCGCTCCTCCTGATCCCCTTTCTGGCATGTGCAGCTCTGGCAGAGACGTGCGGTCCAAGTGCACAAGCAAAGCATTTTATAGCTTCTGTGTGTGTCTAATTTTATGAGTCCCAGCAGAGCCGGCGTGTCACTCCATCGCTGGGAGAGGCCTCACATCAAATAACTATTTTGCACAAGGGCACTGTATGATTTCGAGAGTGGCTGCCTGTTTTTTTATGGATTTCTGCTCTTTCAAATGCATTAAATGACACATCCAACCCAGCAACCATCTGTTTCTTCAGAGGCTCAGGAGCAGGGAAGGAGCAGCTAGGAGTGTTTCTGGAGCTACAAGGGGAGGAGAAAGGGAAGGCTGGGATGTGGCTCTTTGTAAACAGAAAAATCACAGTACTGGGGAAGGGGTTTCTGACCTAAATCACAGATTGGTGACTAAGAGAGAACAGGGAAAGTGTGAAAGGATGAGGAGAGGAGGAGGCAGCAGGAGGGGACACATAAGGAGAAGGAAGCAGGGAGGATTTCTGTGCTGGAAATGCAGGAGTGGGAGCATGTCTCATCTCTTGTTTTCTTGGGACTCAGCCGCCGTGAGCAGTTTCTTGTGTGGCATGTCCAACTAATTTTTATATTCTTTTCTTCCAGCGTGCAATTATGTCAGAATATGATTATTTCCAAAGTCCCCAACCCGTAGGCACAAGCCCGCTTGCTTAAGCAAAGATTTCCTCATTTCTTGGGTCTCGTTTGCCACCAACTTTACAAAGATCTCTTTGGCTTGTGAAATAACTATGCTTCACACATTTATAAAAGTCCAATACATTTTACATCTGACATGTATTAGCTGTGGAAGTTAATGTACAAGTGACTGGTGGCCCATGAGACTTGCTGAGAACCAATAGGAATGTGTTAGTCCAGCAAGCTCAGGAACCATGGAAGTAATCGATTTCCTCTGTAGGGATGGGAAATCTGCACCGTGTCCTACTTGCCAGGGAAGGGCCAGGGAGTGGCTGGATGAGAAGAGGTCCAATATGGGTGGTATCTGGAAGACTGTCTGGGTCACTGAGCACCTGTTTCTGTGATCATCTTGCCTCCATGTGACCTCATAAAATGTCCCCATAAAAGGGGAATGTAAAAAAGGTGCTATTTAACAACTAAAACAGGCCACCCAAGAACAAATCTAGAAAAAATATTCTGTTTAATCCTATGATAAATGATTTAATGTTTAGACAAAAAGAGGGGAAAAAGAAGATGCATAAATTAGTAAAGAAGGGATGCTAGCATTAATGTATGTTTCTGTATAAAACACTTACTTTTAACAGCAGGGCTGTAGACAACAAGGGATTCAGTACATTTAAAAAAGAAAGACACTGTGCAGAAGCCTGTTGCTGACTAAACTCTCCTTCCCAACTTGATGCAATGTTTCATCTCAAAGCCTATCAGCATTCCAAACAGCAATCACTTAGAGAAGACGTGCTCTTCAAAGATGACATGAAGAAAAGCTGAGCGTGTAAAATCAATCAATAAGAAACGGGTTCCATCACTTCTTCATGGCATATGAGAGATGAAGAGGTACAGTGATATTTCCAGTGGCAAAGAGGTGGAGGAAAGCTTTGTGACAGGAGAGAGAAGTCCTAAAGTGGTTTCCAAATTGCACTAAAACTGCGGGATTAAACTTCAGAAAGATTTATGTTTTAAAATCTCTTGGCAGCTTGAGATGTTTATCTTCTTTATAGTCCAGACATCACAAAAGACATCAGTCAATATAATGTCCACAAACTCAGGTATTGTAGAGGGAAACAAGATGACAAATAGGGAGGAGGAAACAGCAGATGTTTCCCCTTCAGCAAAGTGAAGAACAATAGCAGAGAGAGGTGGGACTCCCTAAGCCAGAGATGAGAGCGATGGCAGGTCTGCAGAGGAGATATCTAGATGAATATGATACACGTCAACAGTGGCAGTGAGTACCAGCTGTGAAGAGAAAGCTGAAGTGATTTTAACGTGCTAAGATTTTAGACCAGGCAGGTGAGAAAGAGAATGTGAAAAGCTGCACCCAGCCAGGGCAATTAATACTGTCTCCCGTTTGTATAAATGGAAAAGAAATTAACCTTCCTGTCTGCACCAGGAGAGGAGCAAATTGGATCATTTCTAAACACGTAATACGATGACGATGGTCTAAGGAACAGCAGAACAATTATCTTACTCTTCATACATTTCTGTCAAGCTACTGAGCAATTTATTGTCAGAAGTAATACGTTTCAAAGAGAGTACTAAGGTTTGAATCAGGATTACCAACAGCCATCCAATTTCTTATGAGAGGAGTCATCCTGGAAAAGATGAGTGATGACAAAAGAGCCGTATTAGAAGGACAGTGTTTCTGGATTTCCAGACGACATTACAGAAACAGAACAGACAAACAGCTGAATCTCTTTGTATTCGTTGAAATATGAGAATTGCAAAATTAAAATATCCCTCGGATTATGTAGCCTGACCTTTTACGGGGGACTAAGTGTTCCTTACATAGTGTTGATAGGCAAAGTTTTCCTGCCATATCTGCCTCTCCCTGCACATATCAGGAGTTCAGGCAGATGCTCCACTATAAAACCCCAAAATGTAGAGTCAGATCATGAAGATAATGCTCATAAACAGCCAGAATCCAGGTATTCTTCTAGTTCCTGTTCTTGTGTTCTTCAGCTATCAGAGTTTAGAGATCAAGTGAAATTTAGATAGTGACAAAACACATCCTCCGTGAACTCTGTTTCTATACTTTCTCTTAACGTACACTTTGGTATGCTCACATGCTCTCTTCTTGCCTTTTAATGAGAAATAAAATTATAGGCCAACTGTGGCTTGTATATTAACTCCTTGAAGTCGATAGGAACTACGTTACTTTATTAGAGGATTTAATTTTCTACTTAAATGCAAAATACTAAATACTTTCAGTGTGAAGTTCTGAATGACTTTATTGACACGCTCATACAAGAAAAAATCTCAAGGATTTTTTACATCTGACTTTGTTTTGGGAAGTGGAGCTGAAACTGACCTTTAATAAAATCTCAGAATAAGGGAGAGATTTGGAAAATGGGAAAGAGGCATTCATCTTTGACTTCTGTAATGGACTTGGGCATAAGAAAGCCAGTCCTGTGCTGAATTCACCCAGGACCAACTGGAGAGACGTAAAATAACCAATGCAATCAATTATTCACCACATCTATGCATCTGAAAACCTAACGTCTATCACTCAGCACAGCTTAGCACTCACAGACCTGCAGGGTATTGTGCAGGGTATTGTACGCGGCACAGAGTTAACCCATTCTGCCAAAAGTGCCCCACATTTGCTGCCCTGGGAAGGTCTCCCAGGAGCCAGGGAGTGGTGGGGAGCCCCAGTCTGCTGCGGGAGCAGAGCAGGAGGTAGCTCCACTTAGTTAAACACATACTTTAAAAATTCATTTAAAGATTATTTCTTATCACTACCTGGATTCACAGCAGCTCACCCTCCCCTACTCAGGTCTTTTGGACGCATGATGCCTGCAGGGAAAAGCTGCCCCAGCCCCATGGGGTACCTGACAGAGCTACCAGCCCCTTCCTAGCAATGCAGCTGGAGATTTCATTTGCCCCATCCAGGACCATGGCAGGATGATGGTTTTCAGTTATTCAGGAACAGAAAAATCCTGCTCCGAGTCTTTACAGAAAGACTTGCAGAGGTTTAACACAACACTTATTAATGAAAAAGCAAACAAGCAATTTAAATTTGGAAAAGAGGTGAAAAAACCCCAAGGAAGTTTGTATTGGAATCAACTAAGATCAATGAAAACCCTCTCATGTCTGTGGGCAGCAAGTCCTTGGAAATCTCCTTGGGATTTCTTCCTTTCCATCCAATTTCCTGTAAGACCTGCCGTCCAGAAATTAGCTGGAGAATGAACAGACAGAAGAAAAGCAAACCTTTGCACACTACTCAACTACATCTGGGCTGTGTACACGGGATTGGGTATTGTGGTGGCATTTTATGTCAGAAAGGGTGGCCAAGTCTGAGGCACTCTGTGTGAAAGAAGCCAAAGAAAAAAATGCCCAAACGCCCTTTACATAAGTCCATTGCACTTAAAACTCTACTAATACCAGTTATCAAAGTACAGACAGACATTAGCAAGAAAAAAGAAGGCTTGGAGTTGCTCCAGGAGGAAATGTTTGCCTGTAGGTTTGATATCAAAGCTGAGCTTTGGATGCTGAAGGCAATGTTGGTCAGCCCCATCGGAGGCAGTTTGGCAGGGGCTGGGAACATCTCCGAGATTTTTTGAAAATCTGCTGGTCGTGCCACGAGCCGATACCCTGATCCTCGAAGGTGAGGGAGAAGGCCCTTCCCTCTCCTCCGCAGTCAGACTGCCTGCAGAGTCCTTCATTTTCAGTTAAGGAATATCAGGAGCGGTGCAATTACTTGGCTCAGCAGCACTTACCAGCCTCTCTGGGATTTTCTTCATAATTTTTCCCCTAAAGGTGAACAGAGTGGCAACTCTCTGTTACCAGGAATATGGGATATAGCAAATATGAACAGAAAGCAGCAGCAAGAGGCGAGTTACAGCAGCTGGGCTGGAGGAGCCTCTCGGTGCCCCGTTTTGGGTAGGGTCTGCAGCCTCAAATCTGCACTTTGGGGTAGATAACCCTGCGGGCTGGAGTGGGGCTGAGCCTGCCCCCTTCTCCTGAGCTGTTCTGTACGGTAACCCTGCAGCAGTGGGTTTGCATACGGTGTATCGAATGTGCAGAAGGATTTTGGAAGAAGAATAACTTCAGGGGAGATTATATATGTAAGAGTTCAACTTGGTTTCCCATGGCGCGATGGTTTTGCAGTCTATGAGCAGGGACACTCCTTGCAGCGAGGACAGTTTGCAGAGAGCAAGTGCTGATTCGCAAGGGCCATTCTCCAGAGGCAGCTCTAGTACATCATACGTACAGTTGCTCAACCTTTATGCTCAGCACCATGATAACAAAACAGTCCAACTTATCTGAGTGTCAAGCTATAGAGTTCTTATTTTCCATTTTGCAAGCCTGATGCAGTCTCAAACGTACGGTTTCTGATTTCCGTTTTGAACGTGGTGTGTTCTTCCCGCAGGTCTGAATGCAGTAACTGCGAGGTTGGCGAGCAGTGCGGTGTGATAATGCACGGCAGCGCCGTCACTTTCTGCGAGCCGTATGGTGCCAGAGAACTGGTAAGTGAAGGCTGGCTCATCTGCCGGGGCTGGGACTGCAGGCTAAGAACCGGGGCTGCGTTGCCTGCAGAGATGTTGGTGTGCTTTGACAGTTTGGAGTTCAGCAGAGAAGCTCTTAAGTAAGGTGACAGGGCCATAAAAGAGGACCCCAGGAACATCCTAGTGTTTTTAACTAGAGATGCAAACCAAAGGTTATTGCAATTTGCAAGGGAAAGTGTCTTGATCAGTGTGCATCCAAGTTACTTAAAGTAAAAAACACTGGAAAGACAAGGAAATAGAACTGTGTTGTCAAACTAGCATCATTCTCTTTTTATTCCTGACAGTGAAATAGAGACAAGGTTCATTTTTCTTCTCTTATTTTATTAGCTGTGTCCCATTTTTTCTTGTCGCTGTTGACAAACGTTAATTTGGTTGTAAAACATGACTTGTGAACAATGCATCCTACAGACTTAAATGCAGCCTGGAGCAAGCACCTGCCAGTCTCAGGAAAGCCTATCTAACAAATTGAGTCATGATGAAGGGGACAGAATTAATTTCATTGGGGGGGTTAGTTTGGTCATAAAATCTCTGTAAGAAACACTAGGGATCATCTGGGTGTGGAAAATGAAGTGAAGGATGTACAACCAATGCCCACGTGTCGATGCTGGGCAGCGAGCTGCAACCATATACTTAAAACGGGAGTTTTGGAAAGCACTGAAAAATTAAAAGACCAGCTCAAGGCCTGTGTAATTCAAAATTAATTTTCATGTTTTCAGCAGTCTTCTGAGTGGAGGGAGAGGCTGATTAGAGCCATTTGAAGAGCACACATGGAAGAGGGCCATAAAACAGAAGTGGTTTTGGCCAGGCATTTTCCCTTCATTTCAGACAGTGACAATTCTTTTAAAAGGGTTAATTTTACACCCATAACTGAGACCAGAATTCCACAAATGCAATGTAGATATTGCTGGTGTGGTGACTGAAAGTCATAAACACATATAAAAGTAATTTAGAAGTTTTACAGATAAAGGAGAATTTCAGTCATTTCCCTCACAGCCAGCTCCAGCCGGGGAACCCTGACAGAGATGCTAAATTGCCTCTCTGCTACTTTGAATCCTATTTGAATGTACTACGCTTCATTAACTGCCTTGAGAAGAGATGCATTGTTTTATGTCCTGTGCAAAAATGAAGTCACACCACTGGGATATTTTTCCCAATTTTTTAACTCATTTTTAGTTGTAGTATTGAGCATAGGTAATACTCCTTTGAAAACAATCTATTTATGGTATTTAGCAAACCCAGGGTCCCAGCTCTGGGAGTTTGAAATTTCATTAATTAGCTGTCTTGTCCCTGCTGATATGTAATTTAGACTATCCTTAGTAATCATGAATTGGCTTCAAAATCTAGTGTTCAACCGTATGTATTGTATTACCGTGTGGTAAAATAGCACTGCCATGGCATCAGGAACTTGGAAAAACTTATTATGATGCCAAAGTGGTGTGATTAAATAATCAGCTGAAAAAATCATCATGCTTATAAACAGTTATCAGCCTAATAATGAAAGTGTTTATAAATATTATGGCAGTGTTGCATAAAAATCAAATCTTTCTGAAGGAACATGCTAATGGCTTAACATTTTGGACAAGCACAGGACGGTGTTCATGCCAGAGGTCTGACCTAGTTTTATTTGTGTGTATGGGCATAGGTTTAAATCCCTATTTTCTTCAAACCAACTTGTTTCTGATTTGTCATCACGTTTCACCGATTTCACAACATGTCTCTTTCTGTCACAAGTTTTAAAGCCTCTTCCATTTCTCCAGTCATTATGCATTTTTATTCTATCACCTTTACTATTTGAATCCTATTCTGTTCCTGCTTGAAACAGCTCTTGAAATCTCGGTTCCTGTTCATGGCTCCTAGTGACACATTATTGCTTTAAAATACTTAGTCAAGAAGAGTTGAATTTGCAAAATGTATTATGTCAACAGCTATGACAGCTGCCGGTTTGCTTCCTTGACCTCCCTCTATTCTCCTGACTCCCAGCAGCCGCCTGTTCCTGCAGGCAGAGGGTTTTTAATGCCAACTGTCTATGGCTCTTGGTGAGAATTTACCACTGGCAAAATCCTGGAAAGATGTATAGAGCCAGAGGTGTTGCAAGCAAAGGAAAATAGCTACTAAAGGCTCCCTTCCAGCCTCTCTGCAGCGTCTGAACTCAGTAGTCCCTTGCACAACTTTGCAAAAAGTTTTTAGTAAGTCTAATGCTTTTTTCTAAGCATTACTGAAATGATTCACGACACAGTGTAAGTCTACGTGAATGCCTCTTCTGTGATAACTGATACATTTAATTTCTTGGTGATATGAGCCACTGAACGCTGATAAAGGGTTTCGTTTTCAAACTAGAACTTGCACAACATAATTAATTGAATGTAAACTGGTATTCATAACTCAAGTCAAAAAGCATTTTGTCATTTGTCATAATGTAAGTGTGATACCTAATACTGAATCAATCCTGATGGAATGGACTTAAATGGGGATGTGCTGGTATTTTTAAAGGATTTATGTAAATGCAGCTTCCCTATTCTTGCTTAACGACTAAAATTACCCATTAGGAATATTCCAAAGAGAGCAAAACTGTATTTTAATTAAAAGTTATGTACAGATAGTGCCAAATATTCAGGTAGTTTTAAAGGTTGCTGTTTGAGATGATTGTGAAGCCTTGGGAATACGTCCCTCTGTCTTAGTTCTCAGAGCATTAATAGCTGTGATAAATTTCCTAAATTCCCATGCATCCTGCTAGAGCACATGTAGTCTTGTTATCAGCTAACCCTCAGTGCATTTCAGTGAAGATACCATTCTTTAATATTTGTAAGAAGTTCCTCTCCGCATGTAATATGCATGTAGAAAAGAAACAAAACACGCCAAAAACTCATGCGGGTCTCCATCCATTACTTTCAAAGGCATCGTTTCATGACTACCTCAACAAGGTGCATGCCAGCACTGGAAGAAGTCCAGTCCCTTTTGGTCTTCTGCATCACCGCCTGTCCCCTCCTGACGGGGGGAGAGTTGGCATCTGTATGAGCATTGGTGGGCCGCATGGCAAAAGACACCAGAAAATTAATCCAGGTTAAAATTGACTTGCAAAGGAAAAAGACTATTAGTTTAACAAAAGTCAGCTTTTTGAGCTGATTTAGCATGTAGCTACCCAAAGGCTGATGTTAGTACATGGAAGGGAATGGAGGGAGCTACCGCCTATTTATTAATCACATACATTTGAATATACATTCTGAATGTACACTTGCAAAGATATGGAAATTCTTTTGAAAGTTTCCGAAGACAGAAAAGGCAATACAGGTGACTGAGACATAACTTTTGTTCTGTGTCAATAGAGTCCTAAATAACAGTCAGAAAACATCTGCACGTAGGACTTGGTTTTGTTCAGTGTCATGCAGCGATGCACAGGGTAATAAGGGACTTCAGACATGAGAGAGGTCTCTCTCAGCAGTTTTCATGTTTATCTGCATAGTAGATAATTAAAGAGCGCGGGAATACCTGATAATGGAAGAATCTCTGCTTTCACCGTGTGACTCAGGGAAATTATGCAGAAATTGTACTGTTCATCATTACAAAATGCTGATGAAATTGCCTTTGTAATACTGCCATAGTTAATGGGAACTTGAAAGAACGTAGCATATTCCAAGTCATTGAGTCTAATCTTTACTTGGGTGCTGGCTTTTTTAGAAATTGAGTTTAGTGTCCATGAGTTCAAATGTTTATCTATATTTTGCAGATTACCACTTTTTTTCCATTCTTATCTACTATTCCATTTCCTCTACATCACTCATACAAGTAAAGCAGGAGGATCATTCAAGTCCTCCAGGTGGTCCGCTTGGAGCTGCCTCCATACAGACTGCCAGCTGAGCTCTGGTAGCCAAAGCCTGCTAGCCCCACGACCTTATTTCTGGGGCTGAATTTGCTCAGAAGTTTGACTTCTCTGTAGCATAACCACGATATGATGTGGTCCATGGATGCAGATCACAAGGAGCGCATCCGATGGAAGAGTCTGTTGCTGCTGTCATGGGAAATGACATGAAGTATTGATGCGTAGGGTCTGACAGGGGCGGACAGCTCCAAGGTCTCAAAATCCAGGATGAAGACATCACTGGAAAAAATATCAGATTAATTTATTTAAAGTGTTTGCTGTCCCTGTTCTTCCAATTAGATGACTTTTTTTTAAGATTGTGTAAACTTGCTGTCTGGCCAGGTCATGCCTTTTTTCCTTTTCTCTTTTGATCTAATGCTGCTATTGTCTTTCTGCTTGTACATTTTTCCTTCTTCACTGTAGCCTCTAAAGTCTGTTTATAATGATAAATTACATCTTTGTTGGGTCTTTTGCTAAAGTGAATGAACCAAATTTTGAGTCTCCTCTTTTTGGGGTGTTGTCCAGTTGGTCTTTCTGCTTGATGAACAGTTGCAATGATTTTTCAGCTCTTTGACAAAATAAATAGATCAAGCAGTGTTCTTAGGCAATGCTTCTGCCTTGCTTGTTATGTAGGAGTATAGTTAAGTCCAGCTTTCAAAATTAATTCAAAATAAATAGGTGTCCTTCACAACACGCTAGTGCTTTTTATCTCATAGTGTTTTCATGGAAATGGTCCTAATGTGAACTACTGAAATATGGGGGCGTTGAAAGAAGGCAAGAAGAAAGGCCTCAAAGAAGGGTGGTGTGCTGAATACAGGGCGAGCTGCTCAGTGTTTTCAACAGTGGATGTCAACAGTGATCTATTATGCAGTATCACCTAGGTTTTGTTTGCTTCGCTGTTGAAGACTTAGGTTCTGTTATTCCATCTTAATATTTCATTTTATTATTTTAGGTTTACTTAAAGTTATTTTTTCATATTTATTTATGATCATTTTTTATTCTAATTGTGTGTTGGGAGAAGTGAAAACCATTCTGGATATTTATGCTAAGCTGACCATAAACCACAAGGTTCATGTTTTCAATCTTCTAAATACTGGTCAAGTGCCAGTGTTTCACATGAATGTGCTTGCTTTGTAGACATTAATGCAATGAAAGAAAGAAATTTTCAGCTTTGACATGTGATGAGGTATCAATAATCAAAATGACATAACAGAAATGTTCATACTCACTCAACCTGAAAGGGTTGGCAAGTAATAGTTTTATGCACTGGAGATCTGGGTATCCAGAGAGTTTCCATGCTTTCAAAGAAAAACAAGTGATGAATGTATTGTTTTGCTGCTCTAACACAACCTTTCTGCTGTTTGCTTTTCATCCTGCAGACCACCACTGGCCTTAATACAACTACTGCATCCGTCCTTCAATTTTCCCTTGGTAAGTTTAGCTTACTCTTTCGCCTGAGAAAGTGTAAAAAGTCATTTCTGCAAAGGAAAATGGCCCTCAAGTTCAGGCTTACCTTTCTGGTCAATGTTCCACTCAACATGAGGGATTAAAAATATTTTTAAAAATGCTGCACATTTATTCATCTCCTAATCTAGAGCTCCTAATCTCAATTTGGGAAAGGAGAAACTCCAGTGGATACTCTGATGATGGGAGGCATAGTCGTGTTTGAGTTTTTGGTTTTTTTCATTTATTTTATAACCTGACGGATAACATTATAATCTCTTGCTCTTTCTCTGAAGTGTGATTACTGCTTCTAAGAAATGAACTTTTTCAACATTTTAAGGCTGTGATGTATTCCAAGTTATGGCTGGGTAGTGCTGTTTTTAACACATCAGTACAAACAGAATAGGTAGGGCAGACCAAAACTAAATGCTGTTTAGTTCATATTAGTAACAGTGTGGTTGTATGCTGTATTGCTTAGAATACCTGCTGTAAGTTATCGCACATTTTCACTGTGTAGTTATGACTATAAATTATGGCACAAGCTGTGGCTTGGGCTGAGGGCAAATTGGGAACACTTTTAATTTGTTAACTCACATCTCAGTGTTCAAAATATGAAGGAAAAATGTTTTTATGATATAAATGGTTCAATAGAAAAGTAAGCAGGAAATGTAGCCTGCTTCCTCTGTGGACCCCTGGATACGTGTTTCCAAATCATATTCCTATTTTTTAAAAAGCAATTCTCCAAAAGTATCTCAGCAGATGTGTGATTAAACTCTGGAAACCTCAGCTGGAAATAAGAGCTATCGGGTAGCTTGGCAAGCAGCTTGGGGTTTTTTAATGGATTGGAAATCAAAATCCTAGAAGGCTCGGAAATACGTCATTTAAATTTGTTTTTACCTGAAGTTGTTTCTTCAACTATTTGAGGTCATTATTACCTGTCACCCTGCAATTGACTGCACTGTTAATAGTTCTAAGGATTAGTATCTATCCTTTTATTTTGAATGACTGTCTTTAAAAAGCCAGAAAAATGTACCCATTCCTAAACTGAACTATTGCATAAATATTGGACACCTCCAATGAAAACCAGCCTGGAGCTGCCCTGCAGTTTCATTCAGCCAGTGAAAGGGGAGCAGCTCACTTGATCTGCCAGGACATGTCACTTGCCCGCAGAAGCCTTCCCACCCTTGGCTATGTCCAAGGATAGGTGACCTTTATAATGCTGCAAGTTTGCAATGATGGAGGAATTTTGCTTTTCAGGAAAATTTACAAAAATCTTCTAGGGCCACAAAGATGATCAGAGGGCTGGAGCACCTCTCTTATGAAGACAGGCTGAGAGAATTGGGGTTGTTCAGCCTGGAGAAGAGAAGGCTCCAGGGAGACCTTATAGGGGCCTTCCAGTATCTGAAGGGGGCCTACAGGAGAGATGGGGAGGGACTCTTTATCAGGGAGTGTAGCGATAGGACATGGGGTAACGGTTTTAAACTGGAAGAGGGTAGATTTAGATTAGATGTCAGAAAAAAATTCTATAGCGTGAGGGTGGTGAGGCACTGGAACAGGCTGCCCAGGGAAGTTGTCAATGCCCCATCATCCCTGGAGGTGTTCAAGGCCAGGTTGGATGGGGCTTTGAGCAGCCTGGTCTAGTGGGAGGTGTCCCTGCCCAGGGCAGGGGGGTGCGAACTAGATGATCTTTAAGGTCCCTTCTAACCTGAACCATTCTGTGATTCTGTGATTCTATGGCTTATTCTTACAGTGACCCAGAGTGGTTCATAGCAGTGTAAGCTGAACAAGTTGGTACGTAAACGTCTGCTGTCACAGCTCGGTGGCTGGTGTCCACTGTAGGTGAACTGCGCAAGGGTGCAGGATCCCAGAAGTTTCAAAATTAGACTTAGGATTTCACTAGTAGCCTTTGTTCCTATCAGCTGGGGAAGGTCAAATTAAAAAAAAGGGTAAGAGCAGGCTGAGTAGGAAATACCCTATATGACAAGATTGTGATGCATATATGGTAAGAATACGTTAACCCGTGCCAGTGAGAACCAGTAAAATCCCCAGTATAATGGAGCAGGAGAGGGGTGGATGCACATCAGAGTAAATAAAATTTCAGCCTGAAGTTCGAAATGTATCACATTTCCTCATGTGCCTCTGTTAGGCTTGAAATACAGTGCAGATTGGTTTTGTAACTGATAAAAACCGGTGTGAGCCGGGGGACTGCTGCTGAGCTCAGCAGTACTTGGCTTTCAAATCATAAATCTAAACTAGGCATTTGCCGGTTTCCAGCTTATTCCCAAATGTCCGATTTAATCATAACCCTATTTAGGGATTCATCCAAGGGAATTGCCTTTTTTTAAAGAATGTTTAACACTTTCTATCGACCGCGGAATAGCTTAAGCTGTAATCTTTTGGGAGTATCTTTATATTAAATTCATCACCTAGCTTTGGCCACATTAAAGTGCATACCCTTTGATTTCTCTTCCCACTAATTATCAGATAGAATTTTGTATTTGCAGGTATATAAGCAGTTGAGGACTGGGAAATGAAGCAAAAAACCTGTCCTGATTTCACCATAAACCCCAGATCCTTTTAAACTGTATGTTCAGGAAGGGTAATACCCTAGTGAATTTTTCATTAATTGATATTCTGTGTAGTGTCCCTCATGTACCACCTATTTGGTAGTCTTGCCCTTTAAAGGGCAGCAGGGTTGAAAAGGCGCACTTAAGATGAAGGCTTAATTAGGATAAAAAGGTAATTAGTAAGGTTCAGCACATAGGACAACGTTAATGTGCAGTATCCTTTCTGAGTGAGAGCAACTTGTCTGCCACGCAGCATTCGCTGGGAGCCACCCAGGGCTGGTGGCATTGCCTTTTGGTCCAGGGCTGGGGTGATGTTTACATTCATGCGCTCTCTGCCCAAGTGTGCAGAAAATTTCAATTGCTTTGGATGTCTTAATCATCCGTGGCTACATTTCTCCAAGACGAAACCCTGACATGTGAAAGACAAAGTCTAGCAGTTTCCTTAATGTTCAGTGGGATTGTTAATTGAGGTATTTAAAGCAATGCCTTTGGGGTCTCTCAGGGCAGAATGTCTAATTCAACAGTTTGGGATTGTAGGATGTTGCACAAAAGCCTCCGGACTCAGCTGCCACACAGAGTTAGTCTGATTCATTAGCTGAAGTATTCTCTATTTCTCACTCCAAAGCTCAGGCTTTTCCCCTTAGCTACATCCCTGAACTTCTCCGGGGGTGAACATGATCTGTCATTCCCGTAGGCCACTATGATGGGAGGTGACTCATAGTACTGAGAGATTAGCGACTGAGCTAAACACAGGAAAAAAAGAGACCCATGAAATCCCATAAGGAGAAGAGGAAAGGCTTCAAGGGAGCGATGCCAAGGCGTGAGGCATGAGAGCTGTTCTGCTCATGCGTTGTTCCTTGGGTGTCCTCTCCGAGCATATGCTCCCGTGGCTGTGGTGTGTGTGGGCTGTGCATGCTCTGCGTGGGCAGTTCAGCATTGGCAGGATCTTCCCATCCCTCCTTCCTCCACAGTGCCTCTGAGTCAAAAACCAAGCTGAAGACGAAGGTGCTGTGATGAGTACCAACACTCAGCCTGTCACCCTGGCCAGGTGCTCCTCAGAGCGGTGTGTTTCACAACGTGAAAATTGTTAATGGAAAATATTACATTACCTTGAAAAACTTTGTTCCGTAGCTCGCTCCTTGCATCTTAGTATTGCTAGATCACTTTGGGGCTGTTAAGCAAATTTGAAAATGGGAATAACTCGATAAGCAAAACCTTTTGTTTTTTACACACTTTTGTGTGTAAAACTTTTGAACAATCCTCAGAGAACTTCAACGTTTATGCCATTATCACAAAGATCCTCTGTCATTACTAGAGCAAATTAGCAATTCTCCTTCCCTCCCCCTTATTTTCTAAAAAGATCTACCCCTCCGCCCACTATTTTATATTAAATCAAAATTGATGTGGGGAGATTTAAGTTAAAAAATATCTTCTGATGGGGAATACATCTTCTAACATTTCAAACATTTGGCACTTTAGCTCCATTTTTAAATATCAAGCCATCAGTCTTGCAATCAAAGAACTAGCCAAAGGTCCAAAAGTTGGTTTTTTTGCTTTATTTGGAGAAAAATCTTGGGCTTGGACTCTTCCTTCCACAAAATCATGATAAAGATGATTTCAATGACTGATCAACCAACAGTCTTGACATGGGAGATTCTTTAGCTATTTTTGATGCATGGATCATACGGCTAGTCCCTGCTATTGCTAGAAAACAGACTTGACAGGAAGAAAACATGTATCTAGCACATCAATCTTCATTAAAAACACCATTTTCTGTGTGGGGTTTTAGTAGTAGGTATTAATCTGGGAGAGTGCTTTGTGACTTTGCCAGATGGACTCTGTTTGTCCTCTCAGGAAAATCCCAGTAGGTATTATCCAAAAGATGGGTCACTCATGTTATGATCTGCCCTTTGGTCTGGAACCAGAAACATTTGGACCTTACCAGTAGAGCAAGAGTGGCCTCTTTCTCCTTCTGCTTCTGAAGTACCTTCGTTCACATCATCCAGTTGCTTCTCTGCCATCTGTTGCTGTTACCTCTTCCATTGTTCCAACTTGTTTTGTCTAAAGATCCATCAGACAACCAAGTTTATTGATGATTACAATATATGACAAGCATAAAACCTACAGGGTTACATATGGATCAAATGAATTTATTACAATCATAAGCAATATACTTGCATCTCATCAATCTCCCTTAATATCTTTTTAATGGAACCCTATAGCAAGGATAAATTTGAAGATCATTAAAATATTATTGGAGAAATATTATTGTTGGTATTCAACTATTCAGGTCTTTTGGGTGAGGAGAGAACCCCACTAATTCAGGGTGCAGATACATCACTTGGGTGATCTTCTTTCAGTGGTACCTGCTTTGTCCCTATTTTCTATCTGCCCCGATAGGAAATAAAATGCTAAACTTTCTGCTTTTACATGCATAAATATTTCATTGACAATCATATCATATACTCTCTAAGCCAGTAATAAAGCTAATAATTTTTTCAATCTTGTTCAACACACTTTCCACTCTTGCAACTTTATTTTCTGGTTGAGTAATCACGCCTGTCTTCACTCAAATTTCTTGAGCTTTTTAAATCCATCAGGCCATCAGCTGTGCTTAACTGAAGAGTAATTGTGTTACCTGTGATGACTTTATATTTATATTGTCATTTTTTAAGCAGTGAGGTGCACGTGTAATGCACATACCAAGAACTGCCATGTGGCGTCGTTTATTTACAGTCTATTTTTAATGCTGGCTGATTTCACAGTCCTCCGTAAGCGTAATGGCGACAACTATTTAAAACATGCTATTGATTGCTTTTGATTAGCATATAAGTAAGGGTCATTGATTTGGATGCAGGTCTTTGACATAATGGTTCCAAAAGGGTTTTCGTGTCATGGCCTGCTTCACCCTGAGATATCAGGTTAGTGAATCATTAGCCCAGCAGCCTCTATTACTCTTTCTGAACTACCAAGGTCGCTAGGGTCTACATGAGAGCTGTTTTCCTCAGCAAATCTGTAGGCTAAGTGCCTCGGTGGTGTTTGTTGAAGAGGAAGCACGATAGTATTTATCACCTTTAGTAAAAAAAAAAAATAATTTTTTTCAGGCTTAGGGTTTTTCCCTTCATTTTTGTAGTGGCAATTTGACTTTGGTACCAGTGTGAGACTTGCAGAATTAAATTATAAAATGTATCTGATTGTGTAGATAATTTAAATACTTCTTTTTTGCCCTGATGGATATTTGAAATACTACTACTACTACTTATTATTATTATTATTACTATTATTATTATTATTCAGAATTGTTAAATGTGCCCTTTGGATTAGTCCTTACCTGCACAGCTTCTGTGCTTCAGAAAACACATTTACTTCCCTATTGTCCTCAGCAAATAAAAGACCGTTGATGGGGAAAAAATAATCTTACAAAAATTATCTAATTACATAAATAGTGCAGCTGATTCACTGACCCCCATGTATTTCTGTGGGGGAAATAGCAGTCCCTCCGGGCTGTTCTCTAGAGCAGCATCTGGAGGACTCTGCAGAGCATCTGCAGGGGATGGCGATTCCTTCTCCATCCCGCCAGAAACATCTCTACTCCACGTTGGCTCAGCCGCATGAACAATGACTGCGTTTGGCCCCATGTAACAGTCTGAAGACACTTATCATTTATATTTTTATCATGCTTTAATTCAGTTCTGGTGGCAGCTGTTATATTGACGGTGCTGCTTTTTTGTCATCTATTTATCCTCTGCTTGGATTCAGACCACTCGACAGAAATGCTCACATCCAAACATATTTTATTAAATAAGCCTTAGCTTTGGCTGAGAGGAACCATTGCTGATCATTTTCTCTTAATTTCCAGTTTTGTTTAGTCATTTTAACAATTAGCAGAAGCTATCCGATGACTGACAAATACTGTAATAGCCATTTCATGAGGTAGCACTGGGCTTGCCCTCGGCAGAAGGTGACAGAGATGAGCAATTCCTTCAGAACTGCTATGAAAATTCACTCAAGTCTCTCTAGAGAAATAACAAAGTGAAAAATAAGCCCCTTCTGAATTCAGCATGCAAAAGTATTTAATCTTTTTAATCCCTCACTATCTCATTAGCTGAACAGAAAAACTCATGGAAGAAACTGTGGTGCCAAATGATTTGGGCATGTTGAGCCACCTCCTTGACTTTAGTCACCTGCATGGGTGATTTCCTTCAGTCACCCAAATTTCTCCTTCTCCAGTGCCTTCCAGGAAGCACCAGGTTTGCTGTGTGGGCATGGCACATCCATACGGTCGTGTTGATAGCAGTACCAACAGAGAAAAGCCTGGGCAGTTCTGCTGGCCTGGCGGCCACAGGACAGTTAAATGATCTTACATTATGCAAGTGTGGAGCGCTTTTGGGCTGCTGTGAGGTTCTGAAGGATTTCATTGCCAGGAAGCCAGCGAAGAAAATTGTGTTAGAACTCTCTCTGAACTGAGTTTAAATAGTGCATAAAACCAATTTTTAAAATAGGTAATTTAAAGCACTAATGTCCATAAGAAATTAAGATTATGAAATGAAGCTTGACCGTTGCTATATTCAGATCCAGTCCCCTCTAAGCAATGAGAACAGAGCACTGAGTGTGCCTGAACGCCCAGTTTATTTTGTCCTAACTTCTGCTCTTTAAATTTGGGAAAAGCTTGAGAATTTGAAATAATTCAATGCCAAAATTGGTGTCATTCACCATTCTGCACTTCTGCTTACTTCGTTTCCCATTTTCCCCCTGATAAAACAGTATTAAGGTTTTTTGATTCTCCACCCAAATTGTTGTTTGCTATTGCCTGACATGAAACCTGCTAGTTTCACCCTCCTGGCAGAGAAATCCTTTGTGCAGAAGCATAGGTAATAAATTATGTCTAATGTGAAAGAATAAGACAGGTAAGTAACATCATCTAGCACGCTTCGCGTAGCGTGTGGAAATGTTAGGTGGTGTCTATTGATTTTGCTGAGTTATACAAGAGGGGCTGCCTAGATAATGCCTAGATTGAAACCAGGGTTTAAAGTTTATCCTGTATTTGAAAGGCATTTTAACGGCCTTGGGGCAAAATGATTTGTGTTGTTTCGGCGAGCCCAAGGTTATGATGAAATACTGTCTCTATTACTTCCATACCAGGGCTCCTCTGCCACTGTTAGGAATTAAAATGTGAGCGTTACAGATTTACTATACGGAGAAAAGCAGAGGAGATAAAGAGAGCCTCAGGATTCAGGGCCAGGGCAGGTGGCCGAGCCACCGCCTCGCGGTCGAACACGGGCCATTACAGAATTGGTTGCTGCAAATAATAAATGCTGGATTACAGACTGACTTTCATCTTAATCCTGCTCATGTCATTGTACGGGGATAACACTTTTGTATGATTAAAATTGTCCATTTTTGAATTAACTCAAACAACAAAGCATCTGTAGTTCCCGGGGGGAAGAGAGAAGCCCCCAGCTCAGCAAAACGCTCCTGGGTCTCTCTGCAGCAGGGGAGGGAGGAGGTTTCCATGAAAGCAAAAGCAGATAAAAATAGAAAAGCCCATCAGGAATTGCAGAAAAAAGCTTTTGCCAAACCAATTATTATTTACCCAGATATAAAGTTAGAGGCAGGTATTCAGTTTTACAGGATTTCAGAAAACAGAGAGACCTTAGCTTGGGACTTGGCTTGAGAGAAAAATATTTCCCAGATTTTCTTGGTGCCAGGGAATTTCGCTAAAGCGGGCAGGGAAAGGACTTTGAAATCTTTGTATGCAGGTTATCTCCTTTTACAGAGCAGTTCCTGGAACCAATGTGTGCTTCCTACTGCCTTTCTAGGATGGACTGGCTCTAGCGATCTAAATAAAACATTGTTTACCTTCCTGCAGTATTTTCATACCTTTATGAGCACCTTATGGTGCTCATTTTCTTGACTATTGACCTCCACAGCTGACCCAGGCTGCTAAACAGAGTTAAACAAAACATATCTTTCTACTTGTGGATACCTATTACTGTACTACTGAACTACTTTAAGTTTAAGATGATATAATTTACATTTTGCCCAGCTGCGTTGAAAGATCAGCCTCTCACTTAGAGGATCTCCACGTAATCTGACATTAAGCACTTAATGGCAATAATGTTGAAGCATGCGATATGGGTATGGAAGCAGAAAATCCTTACTGAGCCCAGAGCTTACTGCTTGGTCAGACATTCAGGAACCGCTGTAAGAGTATTTCTGGGGAGCTCATGATATTACTGTTTCAGTAGCTGTAATTACTGGGTGTCCGTTACATCCAGATCTTAACATGTTCACTCACTTTGCCTTCAGCGAGGTGCTCTATACAATGTTAGCGCACCTAAGAATGTGGTTAAATTTAGAAGCATCATTTAATTATTTATTTGGCAACAAACACATTACCCAAGCACATAACCTGCTGGCTGTATCTCAGAAAGAGACGCTATAAATAGCCGAGCATCTTTACATCCGAATAAATTGGAAACTGGCATGAGGGAAATACAGCTTTCTGCCTGGCTTGTTTTTCTCTCCGTAATATTCTCGGCACAAAAAGCAATATGAATTGTGATCTGATCTTGTTCATTAGAAAAGCACAAATTTGTGGGAGCGCAGGAAGCACATCGTATCTCTGAATATAAATAGACTAAGAGGAGGTTGATCCAGATAAATATTTCCTCAGACTTTACTTCTCATCTAAAGGAAATTAGCTGCATTAATTCATTAAAAAGTATGATTGTGGTTATTGGGAATCCTGGAAGGATGTGGGTGGGAAGGGACCACGGGAGGTCACAGCTCCAGTGCTCCCCCCACGCTCAAATTGGGACCACCCTCTAGGTGAGGACAGCTCGCTCAGGGCCCCGTCCACTCGGGGTTTGACATCTGACTCATTTTTAGGACGAATGAACCAGATGAAGTCTTTCTGGTTAATTTTTGTCAAATGTATTTACTAATTATTCTTCTCATCTTTTGCAGTTTTACAGTGGAGGCTTTTAGCATGCTTGCCAACCCTTTATTTTTATTTAGAGGTAACTACCCAACATTTCCGAAATGGAGCACCAGCCTAAAGCTGCCGGTGGAACAAAAGTTAGCTGCTCTCTTAAACCTACGGAAAAAAATAGCTGAGACTTTGCACTTCAAAGTTCATAATTCTCCCTAATGCTAGCATAGATATGATTTTTAGCAAAGGAAAACAACATTTGTTTTTGTTTTCTAGTGTCAGGTATTTATTTCATATTGTTTATCAGAACACATACTAGCGTGCAGATAGTCAAAATCCTCTCCTCACAAGGGAGAAAAAAGCAGCCAGCGATAAAAATATTTAATTCTTTCCATGAAAAGGCAGACTACGATTGCAAAATAGAATGCAGTTCTTAGAAATTTTCATTTGAATGTTTTTTTTACACTTAAAATATGTATTTGTACTCTGAACTTGTTCTGTAAACAAACTTCTAAAAAAGTAGTCTAAAGATCTAAAATGTGCCATAATTAAAAATCACACTTGTAGCTAAATTCAGAGTTGTGGCCTCAAAGAAAAATTAAAATGCTTTTGCAACCTTCTCTTGAGGAAGTTTTCAGAGGCAGAATGGGATGAACGGTGAGTTGCACGTTTTTGTACCAGTGCTTCTGGTATAACCAGCACAAAATACTCCATCGTTTAACATAGTTAAAATCGTCTGGTTCTTGATCAGAAGCCAATATAAACATACACCTAAAAAAAATTAGGATCCATGGAGCATTCGTTATACCAAACTGTATGGTTCATTAATTTGGAAAAAACTATTAGCAAGCCAGCCAAATTTGACCACTAGTAATTTATACTATCCAGTTTGGTTTAATTTAGGCGATATCAGCAAATCGTAATCCTTAGCAAACACTAATCTTTATTCATCACATTAACAAAATGAATAAAAGCAATCTTCTAGCATTAGAGGAACGGGATTCTTTTCAGCTCCCTTTTGTTTTTCAGGCCGCAGTCAGGACACAATTCAAACCCTTCTACAGATTTTTTGTGTGAATTTTTCTTGTACGGTTCCACAATAGGCTCATTCTCCTTAAAGCCAGCATTAGATGTCTGGATATTTGCTTATCCACGGAAGCACTTGCAGGAACTATCGAGAGGCTGTCAAGAGGCGGAGGACGTCACAGTCTATAAGGAGCAAAATATTGCTTCCCTTGCAGATGGCACCCAGTTTTATCTCAGCAAAACACCAGCTTAGAATCAGTGTTGTTAAGAAATCTTACAGACCAACAGCCATATGACTCGGGTTTCTGTAAATCTGACACAGTTGGAAGCAAAGCCGTAGTGAGAATTAGTTTTGCCTGTCGTTGTCAGCCTGGATACAAATAACTGAATAGCTGGATACCAATACCTGATATGAAGTGCCTTCATAACACCCCTCCCGAAATACTGTGCTCTTAGTACTGCTGTCTACCTGATATTTTAAAAAATTAGGCGCATAAAATATTCACTAGTACTTTAGATGGCGTTGAAGGAAACCAAAATCAGCTTAACAAGACTTACCAAAAAAAAGGGCAAAAGAAGGCATGACCATCTCAGTTGGACATTGCAGGTGTCAGTGCTGGTCAGGTCCTGGTTACAGGTTATCAGTCCTCCAAAGCAAGCAGCAAAGCAATCAAGAAGCTACTTTTGTTTCCCTTTTCTATTCTTTTTTGTTTAGATTAGGTGGAATTAACAAAGCAGCAGTCAGGAGCTGCTTAGTATTCCCATGCACTGCCAGTCAAAACCCTCCCCTACTAGTGTCAGTGACTGGATTCAACTTTGAGCAAAATTTATTTTATTGAAATTTGGCTTGGGGCAAAATCCAAGCATGTAAAGCACAAGCCAAATAAATTAATGTTTCGGAATATTCAGTGTATGAAAATAGCTGGGTTTTATAACAGAAGCTGCTCATTGTTTTTGGTAACAGATAAAATTGCTGTCTGAGCTTCAAATGTATCATTTAAAATTAAATCCACGAAGGTTGTCTCTCCTTTAGCTTTTTTCCGAAAGTTTACAAAGTCTGCGAACTTCAGCTAGAAGCCTATCAAAAGGAGTAAAATAACTCTAGAGGAGAAAAAGACTTTGTTCCTGAAACCCAAGGACAAGCTTGACTATATGTATGTAGAGAAAAAAATTAGCCTATTCTTACCAAGGCATCGTGTTTGCTGCTTAAGAAAAAACGGGTCGGCTTAAGAAAAAACGGCGTTTTTCTCTAATGCAGTAACTTACTAATTGTAGACTCCTTTATGGTAATCATTGTGCATGTTTTATTACCCATTTTCATGGCTAATTCAGAACCCGGGCGTTCTTGATTTAAAACAAGCCTATTCTAATCTCATTCAAAAGGTTTTATGTCATCTTGTACCACTTTTTCTTTGGAGGACGGGAGGGTGTGAAGATTTACAACGTGACATCTTGCCCCTGCTGCTCTGCTCAGAGCTGACGAACTATTTATTACCGTCTCTGGAAGCAGCGTGAAGGACACCTCCCTTCCCCGGCTGAATTTGCCCTCCGTTCCTGCGATGTTGCTGCTTGAATTTTGATCACCTATTTGTTCGCGAAGTCAGAGTATAGCTTTGTTGGTCAAGGTAGAGGCAAATGTCCAAACTGCAGGTTTCTATTTTAAATAATCCTAGTTTAGGATTACTGAATAAGAGTAATATGGAGCAATAGTAGTAGCATTAAGTAATAGTAATATTGAAATTTGAAAGTAATATTGAAAATTACATTGAAAGCCAGTGGCTTTCAATACCATCTCAGTAAACCCTGTCCTGGAGTGCAGTTGTGTGTTCACCTTCCTCCCTTTTCTAGGGAAGAAACTCTTAATATAAACTAGGATGAATACTGGTTTCATAAAAAAGGCAAACACCGGATCCATGTGTTTCTTTTATATTTAAAAGAGATGGTTCAGACGGCAGAGAATAATACCTGAACCTTGGTGGTGATTTTTTTCAAATGGATGAATTTAATTTTGGTTCTTTCCATTGTCAGTTTGAGATTTACAGAATTAGATACTGAAATCATAAATAATCTTGCTATTTTATGATTTTGAGTCAAGAACATTAAAACACGTGTCGTCACAGCCAGTAATTTGTATATACATTGGCCCTGACTTTCCCTAACTAATTTTAGTCTTAATACAACCTGTCCTAGTTATTAAAATAATAGTAAAACCCAGCACTTGTCTCTCCTCTTTGCATTCTGTCTCCATCACTCTTTCCAGTAACACCAGCGAAACACCACATCTGCCTTGCAAAGCCCTTTTTTGGTGGCTTAATTTCTTTTAAGCAATGAATTTGATCTTCATTGCATAGTTTGAGGGTGTGCAGATTTAACAGACCGTATTTTTCGTATTGATCGTACTGGCAGGGAACACTCATTTCCTACCGTCTTTGCAGCATGGGCAGCAAATATCACCTTCTCCAGTGTTTTTAGCAGCATATTTGGACTTGGCTTTGTTTAAGAGCGCTGTACCAAAAGTTGATTGTAACACTAACTGAAATGGCATGTGTTGTAAAATCTATATTGATGGTTATTTTTTACTGTTTATATTCCTTTAATTTCTGTCTAACAGAAAACTCAGTATGTTGCTGTTTTGCCTCACAGCCTCTGGCCAGCCAAAGCGGTTCAACTGGCTGAAGTTCACTGATTTTTGAACTGAATTCCCTTGAAATAAAACGAATGAGTGTGATTAAGGGTTGGACCTCCTAAATGCCACGGAAGTAGGCACCGACAGCAGATGTCACTCAGTAAAGTAGACTGTCTCAGCAGATGGACAAATTTGAAACGTAAAGGCTTTTCCTGACATCGTTTGGTTTTAATATGATAGAAATAAAATGCCTTGTCAGTAAAATATAACCAGACAGTTGCTTTGTAGTCATTTTGGGTACATGGTTGGTAATTCAAAGTCCTGCTGCCTTTGCAATATTAATTATTCTGTGGCTCATTACAGCAAGAACACGTGTCAGACCAGCTGAAGGTACCACACGCAGCTGGAGGGGCTCAGAAGTGTCTGTTCCTCTATTTACAATCTAACGTTAGCAAAAGATGTAAGAAAGCAACTTTGTGGGCTTTTTCCAGGAAGCTGGTTGATGTATCAGGCAAAATTATAGAGACGGGATTTCATCCCACGTTTTGGGGTGTTTTTCCCCCTGCAGTGACTTGTGGTGTGCATCTCAGGGTAGAAAAGCAGTTCTGTAGAGCTGAGCGCTGCGAACGTGAACGGCCTCAGGGGAGCCGGGGCTGCGAGCAGTGTACTTCATGACATATGTTCCCATTAAAATGTGTGAGCTGTTCTCTTGTACAAGCGGTTAACACCTTTTTAATCAGGCCGTTTATTTCATTACAAAAATAATTACCCCGAGTTGGAAAGTGAGAGTATTTAATGGTCATCAGTTTCCACACCTGGGTGTGTATAGATATATCTATCTCTACATTTATACGTAAATAAAAATAGGTACATACACAGTTTTCAGTGTGACTGAACGTATCTGAAGCACGCATAAATGTAACGTACTACTCGTAGCACACACAATGCATACTCCTACCGTGAGCGAAGCTGTGGTACTCACTCAGCAGTACCCTGATGCCTTCAGAGATGCTGTTTAATTGAGAGCTGCTTCCCTTAAATAGGGCAGGTGGCCAACGTCGGCTGCTTTGAATCTCGTGTGTCAAACCTGCTTGTGAAGTAGAAATTTTGATCTTTGGAGCGCAGGTTAGGATTTGTCTGTTCACTAGGTGTTGAACTGTCTGAGATGGAGGAATTATCTGGCGTCTGAGGAAAAAGAGTCTTTTTAGCGTATTTAATTACCACGCGGGTTGTTTATAATGTTTTCTAGGTTGAATTTTTCCATCTCAGTTCTCGTGATTTTGACTGTCCCCTTTATTAATTGTTAAGCTTATCTTTTGTGACAACACCCAGAAGGCACCCTTTTATAAATCAAAAGTAAATATATTACCCTACCTTGCAGGGGTGCCATAAGGCTTAATTAGTTCATTTTTGTAAAGCGTTCTGAGATTCCCACATCGGCATCAAATGTTTATTATTAATTATAGGCTCTAGTGAGTATATGGGATGATTTCTTAATTTAATGCTCTTCAGGCATCCTTAAAATAACTAATTTTGTAACGTCTTTATTCTTTTAAATTCCTATAGCACATTTGCTCTTGGCTCAAGTAATTCTGTATACATTTTCCTATCGCTTACTGTGTTTTTCTGGAATTTTTTTTTTCTATGTAGTAATGTGAAAAAACGTCTTTTACTGTTTTCCCTATGAATTCTGCTATGTGGATTATTCTCTAATAAGAAGGTTTTGTTTAAACATTATACAGTGGGTTTTTTTCCTGCAGTGGGGGTTGTTAAGTAATTTACTTGGCTTCCCTTGGGAAATTTGCAGAGATTACACGGCACTGCTGTGATTTATCATTTCTACTTTATTTCTGACTCATAAAGCATGCATTATTTTGTGTTTACCTTCAGCAACAGATCACAGGAAATTTCATCATCAATCAAAGCGCTTTAAAATGGGGAGAAGTGATGATGTGACAAAGGCACAGTCAGCAACTGTGGTTATTGGAGGATCATTTATTGCTTCATTGTGTCGTAACACTTCTCATTTTATTGCTTTTCCCAGGATCGGGTTCATGTCGCTTTAGTTACTCAGATCCCAGCATCACCGTGTCCTACAGTAAGAACAGTTCTGCAGATTGGACTCAGCTGGAGAAAATTAGGTTTGTTACAGCTTTTTAATCACTTTCATGCTTTCTGGCTGAGCAGCTGGTGTTTAAACTTGGCTCTTTTAAAACTTGTTTTAATTGTTAACTTTTCAGTTCTTACTTGCTTATACACATTAAAAGATGAGGGTGAAATTATGGTCACTAAACTAATTGCAGAACTGCTACTGGGTTTCGTAAATCACAGTTTCATCCATCGATTATGTGGGAGGTAAGGAAAAGAATTACTTTGGAGTTAAAATGCAACCCGAATAACCAGCACATTCAGGTGCCTGAAAAAGCCCAAAATTTTGATGACTTTTGCATTTTAGCACCACTTTTAATGTCAGCAAGAGCCATAATTTATAGTGTTACAAGTTTCTACATTGGTAGGATAAAACGTTCAATAAAAATAGTTTATAGTTTGATATGAACACTTGGCTCCTAACACTCTTATAATAACAAGATTATGGTGAATTATGCCTTGTTTTTTAAACAAACTGGTTTACGTGAAAATGCAAAGGATTATGAATGGGATTTTTAAAATCTTTTTTTGTAATATGCACACCTTTAAAAAGAGAATCGGTGTTGGAGATGGGTTTTTCTAAGACAACAAGCCAACATATTATTAAATAATATTGGGAAAGGTATTTTGTGTGTTAGTCTATATACACAGCTAAAGAAGTGCAACTAGGGAAGAAAAGATGCTGTTTATATGTAGCGTCCTCATAGTGTCTCAGTCCACCTTCCTGCATTACCTTAGTGTCTGTACCACGCAGGCAATTTGCTTGAGCCTGTTTTCAGTCCATTGAGACAATTTGCAGCGCAAGAGGCTACTTAATTTCTGATAAGTAAGCAAAACTCTAGCTGCAAGGCAGGGGATTTCAGTATGTCATCTTCCTTGTGGGACTGGGATTACGATTTAATTGGCAAAGGCACGAATTATAAACGATTTTAGCAAAACAAATGGCGCTAATTTTCATCTCAGAAAAATATAAGGCAAGAGTAACTTCAGTGCGGCCACTGGAGCTGCCTGAGAGTAACCACGCAATACCTTCTTTTTTTCTCGCATTGATGGAAAATTATATGCCTCGTCCATGCCATCAGTCCGGTTACCCACATAGCTCTGCAAGCCAGGAAACTCAGGGGCTGCAATGGTGCAAACGTAACCCTTTGAACCCAAATTTTTTTAAGTTATTGCATATACAGTTTGATGTAGGTGGCTTCAGCTCTGACTGCTGGAGGCAGCAGTAGAAAATAGGTCAATAGAGCAAAGTGGTGCAAAGCGGAGAGGATGAATTATGAAAGGATGCTCGTTTCTCCTGTGGTCCCTATGAATTACAGTGTTTATTTGAATGTGCTTCAGTGGCTTTCACTGTGCTACACGCAGCTCCGGGGAACGGTGGGAGAGTGGGGAGAGGTGGGACGGGAGGGAAGGTGTAGTGTCGGTGTGTCAGTGCGTGTTGTGTCAGTGGGATTTCAGCTCAGGACTCCCAGGAGGGAGGGGAAGGATCTTTTGGGGAACGTGGGTGCTGTGTGTGGGCTCAGGGAGAAGCGAGGACAACGTGTCAGAGCAGTGTTGCGGTGGAGGGTGACAGACAAAACGTTTAGCAAGTGCAGGGTGATTTGTGGGGGCAGATTCTGGGTGTGAATACGGGACAAATACAGTTGCTTTTCAACATTTCACTACACTCAACTGTTTTGCTTTACAAAGAGAAGTTCCTCTGTTTTCTGCGATATAAGCAAGTTATTGGTGCCTTTTTTCCCCCTGAAAGTTCTGGATTGTCTCTGACAAACTATTCAGCCTCCAAAGCATCGCTAACAAGGCAGAGGCAAGGCTGAGTAGCTGACATCTTGCAAACCCCAATTTTGGAACTCCTTACAGCCCGAGGTTTGAATGTAGCTAATTTCCTCACTGGGTGATTAGTAAAACAAAAATACTAATTCTCAGCATCCCTTCCTTGCACACAGACCTCGGTCCTTTCATTGCTACTAGCAACGTAAAGACATTCACCTTGGGCTGGAACCTCAGTCCTTTCACAGCTCTGAGGAAGCAGAGCTCAAGGCCCTGATCGTTGCTAATTGCTAATACTAATACTCCTGGTCTGCCTCTCCTCCCCACATCTTCCATTTTCAGCAGCAAGAGAGAGGAAAAATGGGTTCGTTCTTCTGTATTGTTCTTGGAGCAGAACATGGAAAGACAGACAACCTGACCCTCCCCATCCACAGAATTGTCCTGACGGCAGGGCTGTGGGATTGGAAAGACATGTTTGTCAGAGATAATTCCCAGCTTTTCCCTCCAGCTATTCTGCGCCATCCAGACCTATGAGGGATTGAGGCACCAGAAGTCAGGAGTTTCTTTTGGTGTAAGCTCATGCAAAAATTTTTGGAGACTTTTTTTTTTGTAAAGTGCTTCCTTAACATTTCCTTTTGGCCATACTTGCAAAATACCTGACGATGCCCAGTCACCTAAGGAGCTGTGACCAGCATCGAGCATGAACGTCACCCTGCTCTTTCTTCCTGCTCTCCGAACACCAGCATTGATCTGTTATTTATTGCTTTATCTTGCACTTTCTTTGAAGCAAGGCTGTCTGTTCGGGCTGTATGAGCACTGCTGGGCACAGGGGGACTCTGCCTCAGGGCAGGTATTTTCTGATCTCCACAGAAGATTTATCAGCATACAAGGGACATCAGCACAACTGTGTCACAGCTAGTAAATGTGTTAAATGAGGGAAAAGGGTTCCTGGCTGTGGCTTAAACTTGGTCTAATTCCCTATCATTGTTTTTCAGTGCCCCTTCCAATGTCAGCACAATCATCCACATCTTGTACCTTCCCGAAGATGCTAAAGGGGAGAACATCCATTTTCAGTGGAAACAGGATTATGTTCACGCTGGTGATGTGTATGAAGCCTGTTGGGCCTTGGACAACATCCTGATCATAAATGCTGCTCACAGAAAAGTCGTGTTAGAAGATAATCTTGATCCGGTGGATACTGGCAACTGGCTTTTCTTTCCTGGGGCCACAGTTAAGGTCAGTCTGATTGTCTATGGCTTAATGTTATTATTACTCCTGTATGTAGAAGACACTAACATCCAACCAAACTCTGAACACACAATGGTGTTTAGGCCAATTCATCTGCTTCTAGAATTGGGCTCTTTTTTACTTTGTTTTTACCTTTTTTCTGTCCCGTCGGGGCTTTCTAGAACAATGCGACTTCTCTGCCATGACGAACGACAGTTTATACTGTCATGTCAAAGATCATGTAGCAGAAAATGGGAAACAGCTTCCTTTTAGCAAAACAGTGCAATATTTTGAAACAAATTCAAGTCTCTCCATTGGATATTTTGCAATCTACCTGTTTGTTTATCTTGGTGTTGTTCTGCTACCACTACTTGCTTCATCACAACCCATCACAAAAAACTATGATTTCCCACTTTTTCTGACTGTGAATATGACATTGCCATTGCAGGGTGCATTCAGGTAGTGGCTGCTCCTTAGAAGTCTCTTTTTCATTAAGATCCTGTTTTGATATATGAGATCCAGCAAGATCATACAACCTTGGGCAAAACTCTAAGGAGCCCTACAAGATCTCTGTGCACAAAGTTCCTTCAGATGCAGAGTTGTTCAGCATCTGGAAATCAGTTGGATTCTTGATTTCTATGTTTCCAAGCAGTCAGAAGTTGAACAGCAGACGACTTTTCGTTTCCATCCTATTTTTCATTCACAAAAAGGCACTTTTGATGTCAGGGTTCATTTACGATGCTGGTAATGGTTTTGGCAATTGCACAGGAAACAGATGTCGAATACTGAGGGCAGTAAGAGGTTGGTTATGGCCTCATCCTTTTCCCACAGAACCTGATATGAATGGTCTCAGATTAATCTCTTTAAAAATACATAATCCCACTAACCTACTCACTGTACCTGCATATTGACTTATTTTTACTTCAGTAAGACCATTTAAACTACAATGCCAAAGTTTTCCGATGAGATTTTAGAATCAAATAATGTCCTGCATATTTAATGAAGTAATTTTCTGTAATCAGTTCACATTTGTTGTGTCGTCGGTTTTATCTTTGGATTTTAAAATCGAGTTTACACATGTGTAGGAGTGAAAGCAAAGCAAAGACTGATGTGCCACAGGTGCAGTTACTTCTTCTCAGCCAACCAAGCCTAAACACTGCTCGCTCCTTCTGAAACATGCACAAAGAACATCTAAACTTTAGCAAATAAACCTCTCTTTTTGTTGTTGTTGTTGATTTTTTTGTTGTTATCGGGGTTTGGGTTTTTTCTTTGTTTAGTTAAACTCAGCCAGTTTGTGTCAGCACACAGCTATGGTTACATGAAAGACAAGGGACCTAAACTGAGAGATCCCTTAGTGCTCCTAGACAGAAATCCTTTACAAGCTCAAACCTTATATGAGATGCCAGTGAGGATCCACCAACCTGCCGTTCCTCCAAGGTCATCTTCTGTTTTAGGGGCAAGTGAAATGTGCATCTGTCTCTTCCCAGATGACATTAGGCTCCGTGTAGCCATTTACACCGGGTTAAGTCAAAGTGTAAGACTCTGGTGTAGCCACACTGTCTTAAGGCTATGTGTGATGCGGGGCTTTTATTCTTCATGGGACCCTGTAGTTATTTCAAACATTTTTAGTGTATCTAAATTGTCATCAGAGCACTCCCATACTCACATTTCATTTTTAAGGTTTTTGCTCCAGTTTTCCTCAAATTTTCAGGAACCATCTTGCCAAATGTGATTTGAACAGATTTTGCAATGTGAATTTCATGTTATGTCAAATGTAAAGCTATACATTGTGTCAAGATTTACATCAGATTCAGCATAGACCCTGTCATAACATTATAACACCGATGACAATTTTTTTGACAAAGTTCTTGTGCTTTTCAGGATTGGAACGTTATATAAAACTTTACAAAAACTTCTAATATTTTCTTTAAAACCTTTATATAGCTCTAATCTCAGTTCATCACAAGCACACTATTGTGTATAAATAGAAAGAAGAGAATCTTTGTACATTGTGTATTACACCACATTTTAAATGTTACCATACCAGTCACCTCTGTTTCAAGCAGCGTTTCACAGCAGTCAGGTAACTTGGCTGGTATAACGGCAGAATGACGGCAGCCATGGCTGGTACGTCTTCACAGGATTCCCAAATCATTAATGCTCTCAGGCTGCAGAGTTCATAGAAACTGGGGAAGCTTTTAGGAGTTTTCTCTATCACAGCTGAAGGCATTGTCCTGCCAAATAACATTGGAGAAACCCTGACAACGCTACAGGGATAGCTTGCATCAAAGCTAATTCTGGTTCTCTTTTTCCTACAAGTCCTTTTTCTTCCCGGACATCTAAAACTTGCTAAATAGTCCTGAAGTTTGTTCAGAAAGTTTCTATAGAAATTTAAATTTTTACATACATTTTCACTAAGGGATCAGCAAATTTCATTGTTATACTGTGTTACCTTTTGTAACTCTCACCTATGTGTTTTTTAAAGAAGTTTCCATACCCAGAGTCTATGACTATGTCAAACTCCATTTCAAGCTGATGAGACCTTTTTTTTGCCATACAAGTTTCAATTCATATCCTCCTGTCCTTTTTCAATTAGTATTTTAGATTAAATGGTGTTAAAAGTCTTTCCTGAAGTTTTTGTTAACTTCTTCACTGGCTTCCTTCAGTATTTTTCCTTATGAGTTCCCTTGACAATGTCAACAGTCACATTTCAAGATGTTATTTGTTGTCTAACTCAATTTTGATTAGTATATACAAAACTGTGGGTCAATTCTTTTCCTAAATTGGGCCATAAATATAAGTAATTTCACATAATGGTAGGGGTTGGAGGGGACCTCTGGGGATCATCTAGTCCAATTCATTGGACCGAGGGAATGAAATATGAAGAAAAACAAAAAGAAACAAGAAAAATGATCTTTATACATTTCTTCAATTTAATGGAGTTATTTTCTGTATTCTTCTTTCTTGCTCACCGCCTTTCACCACCCAGAATGACTGATTTTGCATATTTCTCAGGTGGAAGGGCGGTGTCAATCTGAGATAGCTCATCCAGCTGGCAGTCAGAACTGAAAGAACAGGGGAAAATACATAGTTATTTCTGGTAGAAAAACGAGTAGAAGCAGTCTTTCTCTATGTGTTTACTTTTTCTCTAAGTGTTTACTTCTGGACTGCCCCAGCAGGTGTTGCTCAGATGGTGGAACCTTCTCCTTGGAGGCTTTGTGGCACATCCAGGGTAGTAAATGAAGCAAATGAGGGTACGAACATGAGCCCATGATTTTGCACACCTTAGTTGTTACAACACCCCCTTGCTTGGCCTGGGCTTGGGCAGTCTCCCAGGCCTTATCTTCAAGGGATATATCCTCATGGATGGGCCAGGGACTGTTTCCAGTAGGCAGCAGGGATGAAACCGCTCTTCTGGGAGGAGAGCGTTTGCCCAGGTGGGTGCAAACTCTGCTGTGTTATTTGGTGTCAAGGCCAGAGAGTGGTCCCTGGCCTAATCCGGTTACAATTATGATCCTAGCATTTTTGAACTGCCCACCCCACCCATCTCTTCAGCCATCCCAAACCTTTTAAGGGAATTCTCATTAATTACCATTTTGTTGCCTTAGTGCGTTACTCTGTTAGTAAGGCATTAAGATATGGTTTGTTGGTAGTTTAGAATAAATGTTGCTGTTGCTCACATAGTTAGATGTGGTTCAGCAAGTTCTTTCCCAATAGTTGCTCAGTAGGTGGCTTTTAGAATTGCTTGTTATGCCTGGTACACGCTATTGTTGGATGCTTACCAAGTTGAAAAGAAAATATATTTTCTTCTGTAGAGTTTTACTTTGGTAGTACTTGAGGTCTACTAAAATAAATAGCAAACATTACAAATCCAGTTTTCCTGGTAAAACTGTTCAGATTAATAGCTGCTTGGATTAATAAGGTAAAAACACAGCTGAAACAAAGAAAAGTGCTACCATGAAGACTTGTCTGGGTCCTAGATTAGGTTCTGTGATGGATTCAGTCACTGGAGTGGACAGTGCAAGCAGTAATGGTAATTATGCACCAATGTGTTGACTGGTCGCGTTCACAGTTTGTGTGAACACGTGTTCAAACGTGTTCACAGTTTGGTGGAGTTGGACAGTGTGTTCTCAATAAGCACTTGTGGGAATTTGCCTGTGCCCGGCTTGGGAAGTGGTTTCTCCTCCTCTCCCAGCCTGCTTGAGCCTGGACCAGGAATTTCATTACGTTGCTTGCTGCGCTCAGGAGTGGTTGCCACTCATTTGAAAGCACATGGCTGGTTGCAGACGCAGCTGGAACTGGCTACTGAAATAGGAAGCAAGCTGAGAGATAAGCCACTGAATTTGTGTGTTTCAGTTCCAAAGAAGACAGCAAAAGACAGGAAAGATGCTGTTAGCAAGGCCAAGCAACCCTTAGGAGATTAATTGGATCCACTGGAACGTATTTATCTGTGTTGGACTGTGTGGAAGGGTGTTGAACAGGATAAATTCCTGACTGCATTTCAATATTTCCAGTGACAGCTCTGAGCGTGAGCACGGCCTTGCAACTGAGCGTGGTTAGGACGTTGCACTGGTGGTGGAGATCGCTGAAAGGCATGAAGCAGTGCTGTGCTCTGAGACCTGTTAAAGGTCTGTGGTCCTCAAGACTTCAGAGCTAACTGGGGGAAAAGATGAAATCTTCTTCTTTCGGTGATGCTTCTTGGATCTCTACTCCTATGGAACAGAAAAGCGATCTCATCTTTCACAGGACACTTCATATATCTTGTATATTTGACCAGAAATTGTTGTGTTTTGAGGTACAGCATTTGCCAAGTGTTTTAGTTTTCTCCGATTGCCCCAGTCCAAGATTGGATGTGCAAGCCCAAAAACTGAGGTTGAGAAGGGAGGCAGCTTCAACAGTCTTGTAGTTTATGTTTCTGCAGTGCTTCAATTGCATAAAAATAGCATTGAGACCAAGCCACCTATCTCTGGAATTTTTCCACATGTAGGAAAAAGCAGTACGGATCATTACAGACACTAGAGCGGCGACGCGTTTGGTCATGATGTGTTAACCCAGTGACGCTTTTCACCTTTGAGAAGAGTCAAGTTACAGAATTACTGTCTCACAGCAGTTGCAGCCACTCTTCACTTGGTGTCCAGCTGGTCGGCTTAGTTGGTTTGGTCTGCAGGACTCGGGGACTACACCTGGGGTTGTCTACAGGCGAGGACGCAGCGCGCCATAGCATGGCACGGGGGCAAGGGGGGAAGGTCAGCACCAGCCTCACTGAGCAAGTTGGGTACATGATGCATGTTATTCGCTACCATAGACACGACCGATAAATCCTGAAAACGCCCCCGTCCCAATATCCTGATACAGTAAACCCCTTAAGTAACAGCTCGTCACCATTCAGCTCGTTTTAATTTCCCAGAAATGCGTGTCAGCTTAGCAGAAGAGAAAGCTGCATAAAAAGAGAGTGGTCGAAATGAACACTCACACTCAGAAAAATATGCCGAAAATGTATGCCATGTATGCCAAAAATGTGCCATAAAACTCCATGACCTCCCACCACACCCTGAGCACATCAGGGCTGTGCACATCCTAGGTCTGCGAGTCCTTCCTGAACCTGTGCTGTTGTGTGTCACTGAGCAGGGAAGACATGCACGCAGGCCTAGGAGTTTGGCAAAAAAAAAAAAAGGCCGATTAAGCTATTCCACACCCCCAGCTCCAGCGCAGATTTCCAAATGTCTGAATACTCTGTTAATTAGTAGGAATGGCTTTGGATAGTCTTCTTTGAAAACAAACATCCTGATAGTCCATATATATATCTATCTATCTTTGTCGGGTTTAATTGTTTGTGATGAAATGAACAAGATTTTTTTCCCTTTTTTTGGTTTAAAAAAGGGGTAAGGTACCCATTGTCTTAATTAGATCAAATATATTTGTTTGCAGGAGGAAAGGTGATGCTCTATGTCTGCCAGTGTGAAAATGGCAGACTGAAATTGCTATGACCTTATATTGGATAAAGTTATGCAGATATAGGTGCTTCTGATGAGACTCTTTTGTTTTTGAATAAGATATAGCAAGGCAGTATTTGGTCTGTGGGCCAAACCCAGCCTTCTAGCCAGCTGCTTTGCCTTGCAGGAGCCCTTATCCACCACATCTTCCTGGGAAGAGGCGAGCAGGCTTCCTGCTGCACCTCATCTGAGAGCCATTCCTGCTTCTCTGTGGGTGGAAGGAGGAGTGTGAGAGGGGAGGAGAGGTGAAGAAAGCAGAGCAGGGTGCACAAAACCTGTCGACCGGCTCCCTTTAGTGAGAGTGCGGGCACTCTGAGCTGTGTCCATGAGGAGGCATCTGTACATCCATAGGATGCGTATATCCATGGATCTGGCCCATCCATAGACTTGCTCTTGCCTTTTTTTTTTTTTTTTTTGTTAACAATCACACTGTTAATTAAAATAATAATACTTAGATACAGTGTCTAGGGGGTCATTGGAACTGATAGGTGGTTTGCTGCGGTGCTGTGAGTTGTTTGGGCAGCTGAGAATCGCTGTCAGGCAGCGATGCTGAACCTGCACCTTTCTCCACGCCAGTTCCCCGTGGCTCGGAAGTGTGGCGGGGGGTGGCAGGGAGCCAGCGTTAGCTCTGAGCTGGCGTCAAAGCACCAGGGGTCTTTCCTGCCTCCTAGAAGGAAAGAATTTGGTCTTTGCAGGTCACTGTGAGATGCACATTAATAAAAACAACATGAATTGACCCATTAGATGCCAAAGACTAGAAATGACTTTGGTTGACTCTTTCTCACTTTAATTTTACAGTGGCGTAAATACATATCATTACTTTCAGAAGAACAGATGAAATTTAATCATGCTCACTGCAGAGTGCTAGAAACATCAATAGTTCCCAATAACATAGAGGAATAGTTCAGTTCATGCCAGTTAAATGACTCACTAAGGAAATCAGTCATCGCCAGAATGACCGGTGTTGTACAAACATCATGAAATGTCCTAGAAAATTAGGAACCATATAAATCATATGAATCCCTCGTAAACAATCAAAGTGTTTTGAGCACTAGCCTTTGAATAAGAGTCTATAATCAGAAATGATGAGTGAAAACACACTTTATAAGCTGTTTGTTACAATGTCATGGGACAAGTTTCATCCCGTTGTTTTGGAAAGGGAAGGTGCACTATAACCCTCCGTGCACCTGGCCTGTTTGCGCAGCCAAGGTTTTCATTCTGTAACCTATATTAAATGATGTAAAAATGTAGCGTGTGGGAAAGATTAAAACCCTGTTTATCTTATGGGAAAGTGTTCCAATCACATTGTGGTTTCTTCTTTGGTTAAAGAAGGGACTTCAGGCCAGAAGCGTTAGTAACCAAATCCACAGAATTTAGAATTTAGCATCTGCCCTAAATTCTGTCATCGTACCTTTGCTGGATAAGACGTTGCATACAGAGTACAATTTTATCAAGAGTGAATCTATCCTTCTACCTGCTATCATGTCAACATCTAAAAATTTTGAAAACCTGCATGACTCATTCCCAGAAAGACACAATATCTAATTTATGGCTCCATTGACAATGCTGCTTTAATTAATTTTCTTCATCTTTTTTCTTGTTCCTCTGCTTCTCGTATCTCATCTGTTTGCATTGCATAGATTTTAATTAAAAAAAACCTCTCCTCTCTAAGGAGCAATCTGAAGTGGCAAAAATAATCACTTAAAATATTACAGTCATTAAAAAATTGGCTGCGGTCAAAGCCATGCATTTTCAATTTGCCGACAAACGATATTTTCGTTTCCTTTTAAAGTGCGTTTTGTATTTGAATAGCATTCACCAGCCAGCCTGGCTATGAGAGATGCTCCTCCAGCTGGGTGGGCTGCGTGACAACTCCTTAATGGGGGAAATTGATGGCCCTCTGCTCGTGTAGAGGTGAAGGCATACTGGGCAGATTTCTTTCCATCTGCTGTCAGCCCTTTGCAAGCTGGCACTGCCCAAATGCCCAACACATTCATTCCAATGCAAGAAATGTCGCCAAAAAATAAATTGTGAGGCTACAGCTGTCTGAAAGAATCATCGGGGCCATTAGGCCCAGGAGAGATAATATGAAGAGGTGCATCAGTGTTCATCTCTGATAAAAACCTAATTAAATGACGGTAAAGATGACTGCGGATACTTTAAAGGCACAGAGGTGAACAACATTTTCATGGGAGTGTGGGGATGAGCCTCGGGAAGATGATATGCAGCACCTCAGCCAAAAATCTGTTACACTGAGGAATTTCACACTAGTGTTTTCTGTTGATGCTTCTCCGAATGGCACAGTTGTATCATTTAGTTGCCCTCTGTTCTGCTCTCCAAGTAAAGAAATCCCATACTGTAAAGCCAAGAGGTATTTATTGATTCACAAGTTTGACTTGAACAACTGGGACAGAAGCTGGTTTGGATGAACTTCAGTGTTTCTGTTTACATTCCCAATTTTTGTCTTTTGAGCTTCTAAAAATCTTCACGGCTGCGTTCTTAGCTGCAACTGTGACAGGCTGATCTGGTTGATGCTTGTGCTACTTCACATGGCAGGGTGAACAGGAGACCTCCAGAGGTCCCTCCCAGCCAATGGGTCATGCTGAGGGTAACAGATGTCTCTTTGCGTGGTGCTCTCATCCAAGTCTTTAAAAATGCAGAGATTGTTCAGGCATGCTACATGATGTAGGATCCCAGATCTTACTTGGGGCCCTTAAACCGTTTAGATGCCATAGAAAGTTGGTCAGTATTTATTTATGAAAACATAAACAAGTCCAGTTGGAAAGTACCTGCTTCACCAAATCTGATTTCCCTGCTTTTGCTGGCCAATGGTTTTGAGCAGTCCTAATTGAAACCCTTCTGCATCTCAGACGGTCAAGAGGATTTCCCAAAAGCACCTACTGGAAAAAGGTGAAAGCTGTAGGTAGAAAATATAACATGTAAGGAGTATAGAGTAGGATAAAGAGGGTGACAGACTCTTGATGAAAGTTTGATTGATTTTGAGACCACGCACTACTCTCTCCCATAGTCTGTGTCCTCAAATTATTAGCTAATGCCCTCATAATGTACAACAGAAAGCTCACCTGAATTAATAAGACTTGATGGCTTTCATAAACAACTTGGCTAAGAACTGTACTCATAGACTAGAAATATTCATAGACTAGAAATACTCGTAGACTAGAAATACTCTTAGATAACAGCAATTTTAGGATGAAAATGTATTTTTTGTAGTAGTGGTACCATTGTAGCATCAGAGCCCTGAGCAAGGAACGTACCACTGCTGCCTCTTCAGGCACAAACCGAAAAGAGCCTGTGTCCCAGGAAATTGCAATCCATTTATAAAACCAGAGATAAGCTGGCGCTGGGGAGATGCAAGAGTGAAAGGAAATATTGCAAGAGGGGAGAGTGCTCATCCTGGTAAGCAGTGCATTCTTCAGTGTAATCAAATGCAAAGCTTGTTGAGGAAAACGCTAAGTGTCTGAAGGACTTCATCTTGCGGGGAATTTGCCAAACATGGTGGGCAGAATGGGCAAGGGCATGCAAATTTGTCATCCCACCAGGAGAAGTAGTGGGAAATATCTGCAGTCAAGGAAAAGTGAGCCAGGAGATGGTGCATGGAGGGGGATGGTGGAGGCAGGTGAGGATGAGCCATGCAGGACCTTGAAAGTAGGGGAAAAACAGTGATACCATAACTATCCAGTAGACAAACTTTAGAAACACAGAAAATTCTTAGTGAAGATTAGACTGAAAGCAAATCCAAGCACGCTGAGATATGGGAATGCATCCAGCCAATTTTCATTTTGCCCTATTCATGCAAAGCAATAGCTTAACAATTGCAGCTAGTGAATAATAGTATTGGTAGTGCCAGATTAAATTAAACTGTTTTATTTTCCCTTGGGATGACCACAGTCCCTGAACAGAACTTGGCCTCTTTCCGTTTGGCAGCAGGCGGGGGTTGTTTATTTAGGAATACAACAGTTTACTTATGGCAGGCTGATGGTCCCACTCCAGTTGCAGACAATGGGAAGTAGCTGCTGTTGTGAAGTGGCTCCATTCAAGTGCCTGCAAGCGTCCTGCGTTCTATTATGTAGGTGATTTGGGAGAAAACTTTGTTTAGTGAAGGTTATCAGATTTGTCAAAGGATTTATTCCCCAAATTAATTTTTTCTCACAAATTAGTTAACTTTTCAATGTTGTAATTTGTGCAAGGACACACTAAACGTTCCCCGTGCTTTTAATTGCCTTTAAATAAAATTAAATTCTGCTCTAGTTCTGGACCTAAAGCTGATGCTTCCATGGTAACAAGGAGAAATATCCTACAAGTCGCTGTCGTTTGGCCTTTCTGATTATAAAATTTGCTCAGCAAGATAATTTGTTCTTATCTTATAAATCGTTTAAATAAAAAATGAAACAGAGAACAAATTGAATCTTAAATTTGTAAAAGAGAGAACTCTATATCTACATAGAGAGATCTGCAGTATCTCCGGTTTAGGGACAACGTAATCCAGTTGGTTTCAAAAGGCAGTACCTGTTCATTCCAGATTTTTTATCACTTTAGAATGACAAAAAAAAAGACCTGTAGAATTCAGTCCTTGAGTGCTGGAAGTATATAGACTACCACTGCAAGCATAAAGCCTTTAATTTGGGAAAGAGGCAGCACAGGACATAAATTGTACTTCAGTTCTTTGTTTCTGGGTTGAACCCAAGAGAAAAGGAGTCTGATGGTTTCAATTCAGTCTCTAATCTGTTCAAGCCTTATTACAAAACCGCAAAATAATCCAACACAGTCAGCAGCCTCCTGGATGTTGAACAAGACTGACAAGGTAGTTGGGGGCAATGCCGGTGCAGGACCATCTCCTGTGGAGCTTCCTTTGCTCCTAGAAAATTGGGCTCAGTGCTCTTTGAGGTTGTTCTCCCCTTGGCAGCCTATCGGATGAAAAAAAAAAGATCAGTTAAAGCAGGGATGGATAGCAACTGCTTGAAAAATAGAGAGAAATATATGGAAGCTAAGTGTGAACCGGGGGGGTGATGATTATACGGACAAGAGAAACGTGGCAGGTGGGAGAGGATGAGATCATGAGGAGAGGAGCCCTGGCCCCGGCTGGAGCAGCTCAGCTCATGCAGGTGGAGCTGGTCCTCACCTGCTTCTCCCATGGGCATGTATCCAGGGTCCCAAATGGTGGCACCGGGGCAAAAAAGTACCAGAAAATGATGGCACTCCCTCAGAACTTCTTTAAAAGCCATAGATGTGGTTTTAGCATCTTTCTTTAAAGGTAATGAGCTTCTATGACTGGTTCCGTAGGTATGTAGAATAATAGAAGGAGTTAACCCCCAGTTGGAACTTTTCTTCTGTGTAGCTGTTTCAAGGGAGTTTCAAAGCCAATGTGAGCAGAGGGTAATTTGAGGCATACGTTGTGTGGGTCATTAACGCATAAAATATCCCTGAAATACATATTCATAGATACTGTAGAGCTCTCTATAAAAGCATAGAGATAGTTTTATAGAACTAATGAAATAAATGAGGCTTCTGTATCCTTTTGAGCTTTCATAAAGGGTTGATCATACACCACTGTATAAATAAGTACATATTCACCCTTTTGCCAAAGTGCCCATTTATTTATCTTGACAACCTAAATGGAAACTCCATCCGATGTACTTCAGTAAATATTCTGTTAGGCAGCAGCAGGAGATACAAACATTAAATGATAATGGGGTTGTATCTATTTTGTGTTTATTTTAATAGGTGGCTTTCATCAGGCAAGAGATTACTAGTTCCATGCCCCACTATCAAGTATATACTTACATATAACTTAGCACCCGAGAAATAAGTAAGGCTTATAAAGGATTTTCCAAAGCTTTTATGCGATTGTAATAACTAGCTCAGTAGGATCTATTTGTCTATTTGTTTCCTAAGAGATGAAGGGTTACGTATAAATTAGAATTAAGTTTTAGCCTGTATATTTATTTTTAGTGTATTTGCTTGACTGCCTGCAGTTAATAGGAGTTTTGTGGCAGATTGATTGACAGATCAATTCTGTTTCTTAATTTCTGTTCAACAAATGAAGAAAATTCTGAAAAGAAAGGAGCAAAATAAACAGATTATTGTGAAAGTTCTGATGTTAGCAATACCTGTGAGGATGAAGGATAAAGTCAGTGAACAAAAGCCATTTATCAGTCAACTATAAGGAACAGCCTAGTACAAACAGTGTTTTTCAAAGAGAAGTAAAATGCAAAACTGTTTCATTAATTTTTGCTAGTTATAAAATATTTTATGTGTAAATTATTCTGCCTTTTCAGTGGCAGCAGCTGCATGTATGGTGCACTGTGAATACGGTGCATTACCAGAGCAAGGAGGCTTGTGACAAAATCTTTTTCATTTCTGTGATAAACGATCAACACCAGAATCTTTCTATTGCTTTGACCTTTCTTTGGAAGAAAAACACTTTAACAGCAATTTGCGTATTTTAGCATTTGAAATAGTCTTTCCACCTTTATAGTGTGTTCTTTTAGTCAGTGTTCATAAACACAGAGCTGTTGTCATTCCACTATAGACCAGAAAGTCTCTACACTAAAATCAGACTTCAGGTACTCAGATTTTTTTCTATCAATGTATACACATCTCTAAAAATGTAGTCACATATTACATTCCTAAATATAAATTAATTGCTAAGTTATAGGCAACCATACTTGAAAATCATCAACAAAACAATTCCAGTCATGTCTTTTTTTTGCATTGGTAAAAAAAAGAAGAGTTATAGAATAGGACAAAATGTGTTATTTTGCATTTTGCTCATAAAATCACATAGACAAAGATGTAGTGGCCAGTTTTCATTTTTTGCCACATCTTTCTCTTTGTTAACAATTTAATTATTCACTTACGTGACACCACCATGACCTTTTTAAAGGCAGAAGAGGTGATCGTCGTACTTTCCCTCGGCACGTTATAAAGGGGCTCAGAGACAAGAGGGCATTGCATAGACAATACTGAAAAGGTCAATGAAATTTGGCATTATTATATCTCTTTTTCAGAAGTTGAACTGTGGTAAGAATGCAGAATTTACTCTAATTAACCATTTCTTATTTCAGTTATCACTTTTAATGCGACCAAGTTTCCAGCCAGAAAAAGGGTTTGAGCTAATTATTACTTTTATCAGTATTTGTTGTAATATGAACAATTCAATAAAATGCCAGCTTCTCAGTTGGCATTATGGCCACGTAAGTCTTCTTTAGAAGCTTCCAGTATCTGTTTCAGCTACACAGATTTTGCAGACTTTTACCATTTTATCAGACACTCAAGAATGCAAAAGCAGGATAGGAGAGAGAAGAAAATCTGTGCTGTAGCCCCCATGTGCTCCTCACAGACAGCTTCTTCCAGGCCAATACTCCTGGAGACTCTTGGTAGTCTTGGTAGTTGGGGCAGACCCGTGGCTTCATTTGATGCTGCTGAGATGGTATATCCAGAAATGCAACGGGAAAGCAGATGCGTTGGGTTTGGGGGCAGCCTCAGAGGCTCCCTGAGACGGCTGTGTCACAAGAGCTAGTTGCCTATAGAGCTATTTGTTATTTGAATTAAATATGGCACATATAGCCTTTTCACTCGTACACTCAGACCCAAAGTTTACTGTATATGACTGCAGAGCAATTTCACATGCAAACATCTCTGCTGGCCAAAATTCAGGCATGGAGATCTTACATGTGTTTCACAGCATGAAACTCCTACGCCGACAAAGTATCCACAGCAATATTTGATATACTACTAAAGCTATTTGTACACACGGCTGTGTGTGTGCCAGACGTAACGGCAATGCTTTAAAATAGAAATCAAAAACTCCCAGAGGTATGGTACATGTCTTTTCTATGGAAACACAGCTTTACAATGGTCTGAAGTGCATTTGTAGGGAAGCAGGTATGAGACCAGGATGCACTTATCATTGGGGGAGGGCCAAGAAAGATAAAAGACGACCGTCCATTTTTTATTTTTAGTTTGTTTCAGGCGTCAGTGAGTCATTAGGTAACGTACAGCTTGCTCTGAGCCCAGGCGGTGCATGAGCAGGACAGCTGCCCTTGCAAAACCCCACGTAACGTCACCTCCTTTTGTCCACAGCATAGCTGCCAGTCGGATGGAAACGCCATCTACTTCCACGGGACAGAAGGCAGCGAGTTCAATTTCGCCACAACCCGGGACGTGGACCTTTCCACGGAGGATGCCCAGGAGCAGTGGGCAGAAGAGTTTGAGAGCCAGCCTAAAGGGTGAGTGCCCCTCACCTGTGCAGGGCCCCAAGACTAGAATAAATAGTAATACAGTAAACAACAGGTGATTGTGGATTTTGGGGAGGAATAAGTCTGGTAAGCCGAGGAGGAACAGTCCGTTTCCAGATCATTCTGAAAAAAAGTCGTGCTCGTGAATTATATAGTCATTCTGAAGAAACACAGAACGTTGATCTCTCTGGTCATTCTGTCACACCTGAGTGTTTTTAACAAACTCATATCCATATGAAATCAAATTCCTTGAGAAATTCGTCCCCCTCTGGATCCCTGCGGTGAGCCACGCTTTGCCATGAGAGAGCTCCTGCTTGTGCAGAAGCCTGCAGGTGCTGGAGGAGGAGGAGGAGAAGGCAGGACAGCTGAAGCAGCAGCCTGCTCTCACCTTGCAGCACCAAGAGTGTGGCCATGTCTACCCTGCCAGGGTTGAGGATTTGGCTGGTAATTTACTATTTTTACTTTAAATAAATATAAGGATTCAAAGAATACCTGTAAAGCCAGATCCAGCAGGGACTGCTGCAAGGGCACAGAAAGTAAAGAGACCATCTAGGACAGCAAAATTACCGCTCTTGCCAAAATATGAGCGAGCTTTAGGAGAAAAGTGTCCTGGTAAAGAAGTGGCATTTTATATACCTCAGTGTATAAATTCTGACAAAAAGAAAATAACCACCAATTTTTTATTTAAAAAAAAGGGGAATTTCATTAGTTGCTGTAACCCCAGGGCAATGAGAAACGTACACTCTTAATTTATGGGTCTCTACTGAATGTTGATTTTAACTTACAAAGCGCTGCAGATCATTAGCAGCTGATTCAAATGCTGCCTATGCTGTGCTGAAGGTAAAGAGCACCTTTTAAGAAACACATGCTAATGCGTCCTGTGGACACACGGTTTATTTGGGGCTTACGGAAAAAATATTCACTGTGAACTCCGTCCCAGGTCGAATAATCAACCCGTGGCATAGCGGGTGCTCTTTCAGACAAAGGAAAGAAAATGAGGAGGCGTGTTGGGTGACCATGTGGGATACGTTTGAGATGTTCTCTCAGTCTGTTTTTCATCTTGAAAAAACAGGACGGGAGTGCTACCTGGGGACATCTGCCCTGTCTGTAGGTCCCGTCTCTGCTGGACCAGGGGTTTAGTTGAGCTAAGTCAGGCCAGATCCCTCATCGTCAGCTGTTCTAATCAGGACACCTCCTTCTTAGATAATGAGTAAACTTTTAAAAATTAATTACGGTAGTAAATGCTGCAGTGAGTAGAAATAAGAAAATAAAATGCTTACCCCGTACCCTGGTTAGCAAATGCACAATTTCTTCCAAATTAGGAATATTACATTTTCACTGTCACACAGTGTCTAGCTCCAGGCTGCAGAGCCAGGCTGCAGCGGCAGGTGAATTCTGCACTCATCCTGGTGCCGTCCCAGGAACCAGCTCCGGATCTAACCCCCTGTGTGTAAAATATCGGTGGTGTGGCAGCCTAAGATCTCACATTTTGGGTTGGTTTGTTTTTTTGCTTTTCAAATTTTACTCTATATTGGAAAGCTGCTGCTTTCGACTTTTGCTGTAAGAATGGAGGTTTCAATTGCATGTAGCCGTGAACGCACACTGAGCTGGGGTGATGTTGTGGACTACATCCCCGTCGGATAAAATCGTCACCGGCACTGTCCCTCTTTGCAACATTTCTGTGGGGCTTTGCTTTGGGAGTTGTACACAACTGCAAATAGATGAGCTTTCTTAATCCCTTCTTAGAGCAATGTTTTTGAATGCAACTTGAACTATATTTGAAATACTGTTTTGCTGTGTTTAAACAGTCACAGAAGCACTTTATACCTGAGACAGAGCTTGCAGGACGTTCTCCGGCTCCCCTTTGTAAGGTCAGCTGGAGCCTGCCAGCTCTCAAAGCACAGGGAAAAGCATCCCTCGTAAGGGAGAGAGTTTAATCAAGAATGTCCACATCTCCATCATGCCATCACCCAGGTTCTTTCTCCATTTCTCCTTACAGACAGTGTTTTGATGTATTTTTCTTAAAGTGCCAGTTTTTTAGCGGTGTAGAACTTTCTGGTCTTCATTTCTACTGCTGCCTAAAAGGAGAGGATCCCTGGAAACATCCATGATCTGCATCTTTCATGACCCCGAGCTGTTTTGTGGGTCACTACAGAGAGTGTTTTAATTGAGCTAAATAGAGCATACAAAAGATCAATGGAGCATTGTGAGGTTTTGTCGAGTAAGTTAGAGCAGGCACGACTGTTTAATTCGGTACTTGCCTTCAGCCCGAGAGACCCATTTTCAAAATCGTGTTTTGATTATATTGCACATTACCTTTACAAAATCTGCACGACTGAAATACTTCTCTCGGAATTAGGGTTAGATTAAACTATGCTGCCATTATCATATTTATATCGGAAAAGCCTTTCGGTGATGTTAAGCTTGCTAATTCCTGTGTAAATGTCTGACGGTTTCAAAGCAGGATTTCCAAACAGGCACATCGCTGGTCTGTCACAGCTTAGGTCCATAGGGAAACTGGCAGCTTTTAAGAAGATCCTAGAAATACATTTTGAAATAGTTGGAATGGTTAAACTGATAAATAGACTGTTAAGTTCTTGCAATGACAGATTATGAAATTGTCATATGGCACATCGCTGCTGGAGGTTGCTTCTGCTGGAAGGGGACAGGAAAAGGCTCTGCCTTCCCAAAAAGGTTTCCGAACTTCAGTGTTCTCTCATTCATCCTGAATCACGCTGGCTAGTTCAACGACTGGATTATCAGGATCTAGTGATACGAAATAAATTCATTGCTTTATCAGCCTTTTATTTTTAAAATCGTTTATTATGAATTAATTAAAGACTTCAACATGAATAGTAATGTATCAGACCAAAATAATGTACGAGTTTTCAACGGTTCCTAATCTTTCAAAATATTTCAATCGAGTTTTGAAGAAACCAACGCTTTCATGATGAAAACATATTTTCAATAAAAAATATTTAATTGAAAATCTTGCAACAGCTCTTTTAATTATCACCGAATAAAAATAAGAGAAAATGTTGCACAGAAACACTGAGAAAGATTGTATCATCGCATATTAAAAACACAGCAGTCTTTTTTTGTATTCCGTTCGTGTGTTAGTTAAAAACTCTTACCCTAAATGCTCAAGAAGATGAAAAGAGAGTATTCAGCTATTACCTATGTATTTAATGACTGTATAGCAGATATGGTGGACATGTGGCTTTTCGAGTTTCATTGATCTATAAACCTTAGATTATATGAAATGAAACAGAATGCAATTAGGTTTTAAACATTTTTGTGCCAGAAAAATAATGAAGATGATAGAATAATACAACGCTAAATATTTGGTAATAGCATTCATTAAAAGCCTCATTTTTTCAGTAATTTATGCTTTTCTGCTAATTTATTTAAAGCATTTGCATTTACTTTGCTTTATTTGAGTCAACTGAGTTTAAAAACTGGTATTGAATATGTAAGTAATGTTGTAGGAATCATATTTCAAACACTGCTTTTTGTTGTCCTCTGTAAGAGTAGCAGCAGACGCTTTTGTATGTACAAATGAACTCCTGGCGTATGAGCTTATCGGTAACGTGCCTCTGCACATTCTCCACCCCTGCTGACCTCTCCAGGTGGGACATCTTTGGAGCCGTCATCGGTACTGAATGTGGGACACTGGAATCTGGCTCAGCTATGGTATTTCTCAGAGATGGAGAAAGAAAAATATGCACTCCATACATGGACACTACAGGTTATGGGAACTTAAGATTTTATTTCAGCATGGGTGAGTATACATTCCTCATGTAATACAACATGTGGAGCATGTGAGATTTAAATTGCGCAGCGTGCATAGAACTAATTTACATACTCCTCAGAAGAGGACAGGTCTGTTTCATGACTGTGATACCCATGAGGATGTAAGACTGACCGCTCTTGGTCAGACCAAGAGTCCACCCTTCTGGATGCCCACACAGGTGTACAAGCATGGTGGGCACATAAATAGCCCTCCCAAAAACATCGCAGATGGCACTGACTTGCATATGAAAATTTTTCTGAACCAGACAGGGCACTCTTTGGTAGCCGTTGGTGGGCATTTCTTCCATGGATTTATCCAGTATTTTTTTTTTTTTTTTTTGGCTGATAGAAACATTTAGCTCCAGGTTAAAACAGTTTAATATAGAAGTTACATGAAGGTGTGTCCGTGTACAGTCAGTGTCTCAACTTCCTTTATAGTTAGAGGAGATGTGGTCAGTACTGTTGCTGGAAAAACCCATTCAGCTCACCATGAGATATCTGTGCTGGAGCAGCTGAGCAGCTCCCTGGACTCCACCGACTGCACGGGTTGGACCTCCCTTGATATAAAGGAAGCTTAAGCACCTGGTGCACACAGAGGTGTGGGTTCACTCTTGTTCAGTCCTCAGGCAAGATTCATTACCCCAGCACAGGTTGTTCTTGCCACTTGAGGTGTCCAAGCATATCTGAGATACCAGCATGAGACTTTCAGATATAACCCAGGATTTGCTGGAGTAGCAGGTAGGTCCCTCTAAATGATCCTTAGTACTAGTACTTAGATCCAGGTCTAAAATGATCCTTAGTACTAGTTTTTATCAACTGAACCTGCCTGTTGTGCCCACAAGACCCTGTAGCCACTCCATAGATAAACAATTCTTCATGTGAAGAAGTATCTTGTCTTGTACCTACTAATTTCATTCGATGCCCCTTACTTCTTCTATTAGAAGAGATGGTCATATTTTTGTCATCCTCACTACACCACAGAGGATTTTACAGGTACCTGTCATATCCTCCCACAGTCATATCCACGTGAACCCTGGTGTTAATCCACCAGAGTGAACAGAGTTGCACCTGAGGATGAGACAGGAGTAGCACAGAGGTGGGACAGTCTTACCTGGCTGAACACACAGAATAGTTTCTGTGAAAAAGCTCATATTCTATTCATAAACATTTTCCTCTGCTAATGTATTGGCCCAGGGTGAGATTGACACAGAGCGTGCTGTAGTTTGCTACGGTCTTGGAGGAGTATGACCTCCATGTGGCACCCCTAGTGAAAAGCACTGATGAGGCATTAGCATCACCTGTGGACCTTCCCTGCTGGGACAAAGCACAACCTCAGTGATTTACCAGGGCTAAGAAAGCAGACAAGAACAAACCTCTCCTGCCACTTCCCCTCCCCACTGTTGTTGTCGGTGCCGCTGCGTTGGTTCAGTGTTGCAACAGACCAAAATCCCTATGAACGTGGTGGTTATCATTCAGTACCTCACAGTGTTTTTCCAGAACTTTTATTTTGCACATAAAGGAAATCGCATGAGGTTATTCTCTCAACACCAGGTTTAGAGGAGGTGAGGGGGTTTGCTTAAAAGTGGAGAATAATAGAATAATAAAGGAGGAAGCAGAGACTAAACTTGTGACCTCCACAAGCAACCTTCTGAATCAACAAGAAAAAACACTCTTTATTTAATGAGTGGAGGACCTCATGTTGTTGTCCTATATTGTTGCACATCTCCTCTGTGTTACATGAATTACCAATAAAGCACAGGAAAAAGAGGATGCTTTTTCCCAGTTCTTCCAAGCATTACAACACCTGCAAGAGAAACAGGAAAGAAATTTGCTCAACCTTCTGAACTTAGGGGAGAAGTTGTCAGCACATGCAGGCACAGAGGATAGAGGGATATCACTTGAAAAATGTATTCTGTATGTACTTGTAAATTAAATAATATTAGTTGAAACATTCAGGCAAGCAGAGTTCCTTATTACAGTATAATACACATCAGAGATGCGCATCTTATCTAGCTCTCTGGACTGCTTTGCCTGTTCCATTCCAAGAACTGGCCATCTGTAGTGAAAATAGTAGAGAAAGTCATTTATACAACCTTTCTACTTTACAGACTTTTCAAAGAAGCTTCCTCATCCTGTTTTTTTCTAGTTCGTTTTTTGGGTTTGTTTTTTTTTAATACCTGCAATACCCCTCGTGTACAGGGAAATGATGTTTCCTGTTTCAATTACGGATGCTTTGTTTTAAAAACTTTTTTCCAGAATGCCAAACTAGTGTGATGATGTCCTTCTCGTAACTATAATGCAGACCTTAATGCTCAAATTTGCTAATACGTCTGCCGTCTCAGAGAAGGTTAATAAGTGTTTTGGATTCTATCAATAAAAAGATATTTAAAATGCGGCCCCATCCCAGTGAGGCAACCATGACACACGTGTTTTGTGTGATACAACAGACTCCGTCCGTCCCTTTTAGGGTATGGTGTAAATAGTAGAAGAAGCATCACAACAAAAAAGGTACACAGCAGTCTTCCTCCTTTCCTACTAAGAGCAAATTCTCAGCTGCCAAACTATCAGCTGAGAAATATTCAAGAGATCCTCACATACCGTGTGTGTGGCTGTGTAGAGTGTGAGTACTAAATAACAGTTTACTGACGAGGACTCAAAAAGCTGAGCATTTCTATGTAAATAGGATTTAAAGCACACAGATAGAAATATTGCTTTGGGCACAGCATTTTCTATTAAAATTGTTTTGATAAGCTGATTAAGAGAGTTACTTGAGGTTTTCATAATTGTCAACCCCCTTGGTCTCTGGCACAGTGTATCTGATCAAATAGTTCTTACACACTGTGTCCTTAGGGCTGGTGTCCTTTTGTTTCATATCCTAAGTTAAGTAGCATCTGACTGTAATTATTTTTGTAATTGTGGCTGTGTAATATGATTCCACTTTCCAAAAACAAGGGCTTAAATTAATTTTTTTCTCCCTCAAATATGTATTGTACAGGGGGAACTTGTGATTCTGGAGAATCCCATGAAAATGATGTCATACTCTATGCCAAGATTGAAGGCAGGAGGGAACACATACCTCTTGATACCCTGACCTATGCTGCCTACAAGGTAAATCGTCTTAAACAAAGTAGGTGGGTGGGATTGATGGATCGATCTACTTTTAAGCCATCGCGACAATGTTGTATGTTGCGTTCCATAGGGGCAGTCAAACATGATCTTCCCAAGCACCTAAATCAGGTGTAGATCTCACAATGACAGGGTGCCTTTGCGACACAGCTCTGCAGCTATTGCTGGTTACTCCACCCCAGAGCAGGAGTGCGGCGTTGGCTAGCGCTCCGATAACAGGCCAATGGGCAACGGGAAAAAATTTTCAGCCATTAGCTGAAAACTTTGGCGGTAACGCCTCCTCACAAATAGTTACTACTGCCTCCAGTCAAGCTCCTGCGGTTTGATACTCAGGAGCTCCATCCTGAGAGGGTCGGTCATGGTGAGATCAGTGGCTGGGAGGAGAGTGACTGGGAAAAGCCTGGATGTCTTTCCTGCACCTGAAACAGGAAATGTCACATTTTATGCTTTTTATTTGCATTTTAAATACAGTTGTGTGCCCTCTAAGAGGGTCCGCGGTGATGCGGGCATGAACTCAGCCACAGGAGGTGGTTGCTGGCAGTGTACACAGGCAGCTCCTCCTCTCCTGTTAGCGCAGCCTCCTTCCAACCACGTCCACCACCCTCAGGCAGGACAACAAGGACAATAAGGACCTCAGGCTGTCAGGATCCTTCCTGTCTAGGGCAAGGACGCATTTAGACCCTGTCTGCCCTGAATGACTCAGCCCTGAGGTGTCCTTTCTCTGCTGCTGTAAGATGATAGCAAAAATATACGTGTGGGTGTGGTAGAGGTTGAAATGCGGCATGCTTATACAGCGTGTGGGAAATCTGGCGGTAAAGATGGGGCTGATTTCAAGCACAGGTCTGTGTGCCATTAATTTCACTGTAACTATAGCATTCCGAGAGCAAATGTTTACAGTAGGGTTTGGCCTGGGTTTGGTTGAGTCACTTGCATTGTTTCATTGTGCGTGGCTTCCCTCCTCGCCTGCTCTTGTGTGAAAGATGGGGTAGAAGTTTTTTAAAACTAAGGAAACTGTAATTGTAAAATAATAAAAAATTAATTGGGGAACTCGGGGAGAGATAGGATCTGGAATTACACTGACTTCATTGTGGAGGTTTTTTTTAAAACAAGCCGTTTTAAAGCTGACATCCTCTTTTGACATAATAAAGGTCTAATTACGTTGCTTTAGGACAAAGGCTAAGCTTTTTAAAGCCATGCTTTCATTTATTTCCACAACATAACATCCTCCCTGCGTACGCCTGTGAACTCATGCTGTTACTCCATTCTCACGTATTCCGACTAGCCGTGCCATTACCCTGCCTTTGCTTCTGTGAGCTGAAAGGCTGCAGGACAAGTAGCACCTTCCATTACCAATGAAGCACTGACAAAATAAGCCCATATTTTTCCGAATACAGAAGGTAGAGTCTCTTCCACAGTGTCTTGACAACCAAGCAAACCGATCCCACTAAGGTGGTAAGCAGCACCTGGTATCCAGAGTGTTAACAGCTACGTATGTAATATAAAAAGCTTTTATTTGGGATCTTTTGTGGAAAAAGGCAGCAAAAAATGTTTGACAGAAATGAAGCAAGGAGAGACAAAGCTACATGTTTGGTTCAGCACATTTGAAGTTGCTTTTCTATTTTAAATAGTACCTTGTGAGTTTTTTTAATATTATTTGTTTTATGTAAGCCTGATTTAATTTCTTTTAAAGGTTCCATCTTTGGTTTCTGTTGTCATTAGTCCGGAGCTGCAGACTCCGGCAACCAAGTTTTGCCTGAAGCAAAAGAGTCACCAAGGCCACAACAGGAATGTCTGGGCTGTGGATTACTTCCATGTCCTCCCAGTGCTCCCTTCCACGGTGACTCACATGATCCAATTTTCCATCAACTTGGGTTGTGGAACTTATCAACCTGGTAACAGGTACAACAGATGAGATTTCTCTTTTGATTATCAGCACATTTTGGTTTATAGCATCTATGTAAGTATTTGGATTTTTTCTCTCAGAAAGAACAAAGACAATTAATAATGACAAATATAAGCTGTTTCACCTAATCTCCATAAGCCTAGGTTTATATCCCCCATATGTGTGATAAGGAGTCTATTAAATAGCTTTCCAGGTCAAAACTTGCCTTTCTTAGTCCATTATTCTGAAACATGATCATGATTTCTGAGTGACTTTTGCTCCAGTTTCTAATGGATATGAGATTTACCTTTTAATACTGTGTAAGGCTGCAAGTATTAAAGGCGGCAGCAGAAACCTGCCCTACTGACCTCCCAGGGGTTACTGATGCCACAAGCATATCTAATTCTTGTAATACTGATCATAAATAGCCCTCTTCTTGATGACCAACAGCATGAGGACCTCACTGCCTGTACACTGACCACAGAACTCTTTTGCTGTCTTTACTTAATTGGGATGTTCAACATTATTTTTTCCGTGGAGATAAGGGTGAGGGAAAGAGAAAGAAGGGAGTTATTTGCTGCTCTGTATTTTGTAGAATATTAGAAATGTTGGTTGGAAGGGACCTTCACGGGTCATCTAGTGAAACCTGCTGCTGCAGGTGGGGTTGTTACCAATATAGGTCAGGTCAGCCATGTCTTTGCCCATCCATGACTTGAAAACCTCCATGGATGGACATTGTGCTACCTGTCTGGGTGACCTGCTCAAGTGAAAAAGTGTTTCCTAATTTCCAGTCCAAAACTCTGAAGCCATGTCTCTGTGGCCATTGCCCTTCCTACTGTGCCTGCTAGTAGTGAGGAGAGTTTGTCTCTGTCTCCCTCGTGAGTGCCCTCAGCACCATCGCAGGCTGCCGTAGCTCACCCCCCATCTCCAGGCCCAGCAGACTTGTTCCCCAGCCTCTCCTAGCCCAGTGCTCAAGGCCATGGACATCTTGGTCATCCTCTGCTCCCTCTCTCCAGTTTCTTAATGTCCTTCTTCAAATAGCAGACCCACAACCAAACTGTCCACTGTCCCTTTTTCCTGATATATGTGTGAGACTGTTTATCCTGATATTTTATGAGGATTAAGTTACTTCATATTTTTTGCGGAGTCAGGAGTTTAAAGGAGGAGACTGTAAATGCTTTCACATTCATGTCGTGTGGCATCTGCTCCCAACTGGAAAGAGCTGCATGAGCACTGACAGTCCTAGCAGCCATGCAGGGCAGCAGAATTCAAGGGGCAGCAAAAATCAAGGCATTGCACTTACATTTGATAGGAAGGGAAGGCAGCAACATTTTTCTACATGGAAAGTGAAAACTTTACCTGTAAACACTCCTGGCCTGTAAACATGTTATATAAAGTCTCTGTCTCAGTCTGTTACCACATGGGGATTAGTATGTGTTTTGAAAGATTAATATTCTTCCTTCACATAAACTATTTCTGACACAGAAGTGAGCTGCTTCATAACAAAAGAAGCACTAGGTCCCCATTATCCCTATTTGTATTTCCCAAATGGCAGCAGCATTTCCTGTCTCCTGCTCCACACCGTTATTCTTAATGCTTTCATTACTGCAAATGTGAGAAACTCACACTGAATATATGCAGTAAATATGACCCTCCAAGGTATCGGTACAGTTAAATCCGAAATAAATTAGTCAAAACCTCCATAAACTGTTTTAATGCACACTTACAATATCAGTGATGGTACATTTAAATAAAGTAATATTGTCAGCAAATTATAATGAAAAGGAAAAGTTATAATCCAATAATTTAGTACTGAGGTGATGAATTATGACTTTTATAATGTTCCACTGACATTACTTAAAATAAAACAGAATATTAAAAGCTAATTATATAGAGGAAATTACAATAGTATTTCAGTAAAATACTAAATCTTTAATGAATCAAGCACTCTCTATATTACTTTTTCAAGGTCCTCAGAATGTAAAAGATCTAAGGATTTCCTTACACTCCTAGATTGTAAACAGTGGGATTTTTAAATGCAGTGAAACAGGGAAGCAAAAGATTCTAGTAATAGCTTTTTGAACACTGAACTTCTCAATGAACTTTTGGGAGAATGGTTTTAATAACTTATTATCAGAGACTCAGTGGATGGTCTCATAGAGTTTCCAGTTCTCTAATGTCACTATCTGCACGTGGATGGTTTCGTTTACTGATAGTCAATGAAACCAGAGAACAGCAGCCTTTTTCCTGTCAAATCTGGAGATTTTGCATATGGTTATGTCCCTATGACTCACAAAATTCACCCCTGAGCACTCCAGGTTCTGTGAGGTGGGAGGAAGCCTCCAAAGACCACCATGGCTGGGCAGCACAGAGGCTTCCCCAGCTCCCGGGGGCTCTCTGAAGGGTGCCCTTCCCCAGGTCCCCTCCACCCTCTGCAGTCCTTGGTGCAGGCTAGCCATTTTCACTGTTCCGTAGTGCTTTTCTCACCTCTGTTTAGGCAGTCTGGGTGGAGAAGGCAGGTGACTGAGTCCAATGAAGTTAATATTTGTCAGCAATGGAAGGGAAGAGCCAGCCAGAGCATGAATAACTCGTGGTCTTTTACCACCTTCGAAGATGTAATGGTCAGCAGATGGCAGTTATAAGTGTCCTGTGCTGACATGATGCTGCCTGGCTCTGATGAATCCAGGTTTGCTCATCATTAATTTTGAAACCATTTCTAGCTGGAATATAAGAGTAACATCAGCTCAATTAACCACAGCAGCATAAAACCACTAGCTAGATGGTGGCTGAACAAGACCTAGGTGTTTAGGCAATCCTCAATCTGTAGGCTATCCTTTTGGGTTCTAAACACTCACATTTGTTTCATGTTTGTATTTTCAGGATTTTTTGTATTTCAAGCCCGCTTAAAATCTTTTCACGGTTCAGCATCAGTTATTAGGAATAGCAGGTTTGGTGGTTTCTCAGCGTTGGTACTTTTACACTCATAACCATGCCAGGTAGGCTCACGGTGTCTTTCTCCTTTCTTTCCTTCACTGTGTTATCAGCGTCAGCTTGGAGTTTTCAACCAACCATGGTCGCTCGTGGTCCCTGCTCCACACCGAGTGTTTGCCTGAGATATGTGCGGGGCCTCACCTCCCCCACAGCACCGTCTACGCCTCTGAAAATTACAGCGGGTGAGAGTGTTCTCTGCAAAGCTAACTGAGAGGCAAGATTAGAGAAGTGAATTATAGGTGACAGAAGAAAGCAGCAAAGCAGGCAACCCTGTGTCATCTTTCATTTTTTACTAGCTGAGGACAGCAAGGAAGGAGTGTTCTGGTCTCCCTTGCTGCCCAGTAATGAAATTTGAAATACATGGGGCTCCTTCTGTGGTATAATATTATTTTTCTGATGCTGAAGATAAATTACAAAAAATCCCTGTGGACAGCATGCTGGTAATTAAAAGAAAAGTTATACCTTGTCAAAGCCACAAAAGTTTTCTTCTTAGTCAGAGGAACCATCAGTCAAAGCCATATTTACAACCTCAGACACGTTTACTCACTTGGAATCCCAATGTTCGATTACAATGAAGCACATCCTCTGTACTTCTGCAGGTGGAGAGAGTTGTTAGTGTCACTTCCTTGTGTCAACCCTTCTCTTTATTAAGTCTCCTCGGTACTGTTCTGACCATAAAATGAACCGTGACGTCTTGTTACATAGCGCAGATCCCATGACTCTGTATCCCTGTGTATCCCAACTTCCACAGGCACTTCAGAGCAGGGGGTACGACAGTGAGAAGAGAGCGTAGTTGAAGCATTGCTGCGATCTGGTGACCCCCATTTCTGTACCATTTTCACAGGAATCATTGCCCCCGGTGTGTGTGGGAAGTGTAGCCACTGTGAATGACACGAGAATGATGGCCCAGACCACGGCAGGCCAAATCTTCTGTGCCCCTCTCCTTACCCCCAAGGGTTTCCACCAAAAAGAGCGCAGTCATACGGGAAGTTTTAATGCAGTATGCAATTTAGGGATATTCACTGTGATGGGGGCGTTGCTGTAGCAAAGCAAGTTAAGAACTTTGCGGACTTCGTGCATTCATGCAGGGGGAAAAAATGGCTGGGTTTTATAATGGAATAATGAACATTCTTATATTCTATGAAAATATCATGGGCCATGGTGGTTTTTTTTCATTTATATTTTCAAAAGCTGCAGTAAATTCACTGGTTCGTTTGAGCAGATTTTAGAATTAAAAATTCTCACAAAGCTTCCAGCATAAGTAAACACATTTGCAAAATGTACAGTTGCTTAATAACTATCAGTGTAAAATGTGTTTGTGTAATACGTATTTCAGGTGGAACCGAATAACTATTCCCCTTCCCAATGCGGCGTTAACAAGTGACACCAGGATTCGATGGAGACAAACAGGACCAATCCTTGGAAATATGTGGGCAATCGATAATAGTTAGTACTCTTATCTGTGATCATGATACATCAGAAGAGTAAATTTTTACATGCTTCTCCAAGTAAACATATTTTCCAGAATCACAGGTCAAAGGATTTTCAGTTTGTTAAATTCCTTTTCTTCATATCTGCATTTGGTAACAGGTGCATTTTGAAGCTAGAGGGGAATACTGTCATTTTGAAAAGACAATAGCCTAGTAGATTACCCTTTTTTTTTTTTTCCTTTTAATTGAATGCTTTCCAGGAAAAGATATTGGTGGCAAAGGCTTAATATAACATTTTCTCTGACTGCATAGTCCTAATTACATCAATAGATACTACACTGTGCTATTAAGGACATGTATTGCACCATCCCAAGCAACAGTCACAGCATCTGGGACGTATTTTTCCTTCTGGAGACAGAAGACCTTCATAAAGCAATGCTGCTACCAAACACTGGCAAAACTTTTACATTGTTTACGGCACCTTCAGGGGGAAAGAACCATCTGTTTCAGGGAATTACTTTTCTTTTAAGACATTATTTTTCACCTACCTGTTCTTTAAATGGATGTGAAGAACTGGGATGAGCTTGTATTGACTCATATAATTATTAAACTTAGTGCAGAGGATAACTGGGGCCAGTCTTGAAAGGAAATATTTCAAAGCACGACAAAAGTATTTAGGAAAAAAGGATAAAATAGATATATGGTATGAAATGCAGAAATACGTATGATTGAAAAGGCTACCAATGAGAAGGTGCAAATTTTTTAGCTTTGCTCATTAGCCTTAGATGTTTGGGGACCAAGTGAACTACATCCAGAATTTGTTCTGTTAGATTTGTGAAGTATGTAATTTAAAAAGTTACAGTGATGCACAATAGCCTGTGAAATTTTGTAGTGATTCCTAGTGAGGTTTGATATGGAGCCTGAAAACGGTAAATAGTTACATTTTGCAAAATCCTTAAAATAGATAACTGCTTAGGTTTGAAAAGAAAATCCTTGAAGCTGCCTTGATAACGTAATGCTACAAATGAAAGTTTTTCACGAAAAGTAATGAAAATTGTTCTCTTAATCGCATTAATGGGAAGTAGAATCATCTTGACGTTCTGGGTAGAATATTCGTGCTTGCCCGTAGAGATGGTGATTTAAATCAAAAAGAAAGTAACATGAAGGGAAAGTTTAGGTATGCATACATAAGAAGATGTGGGTGAGTGTCTGCAAAGATGAGTTGGTACCTAACAAAAGGCAGACTGTAAGTGCTGGAGATGCTCACAGAAGTTCACAGAAATAAGAGCAAGATAAAATCAATGCAAGGATACAAATTCTTTAACCAAGGTTTTTAAAACTAACAGACAATTCATATATATCTACGCTCCCTTTGCTTGTACAACTAACTCAATACCATTTCGGCAAAGGATGCTGCACGCTCTGCTCTGTACCCTCTCCAAGGCAATTTTACCAACCATCTGCCATAAAACTGCTTGCTCTGAAATTTGTTTGAAGTGCAGAACCATGACATGGGAATCAAATCTTAAAGGTGAACGTGTTCATGAGGTTTTGCCTGTCTCCTTTGTTAGATACCAGCGGAACTGAAGCTTTGCACTTCGGCATTGTAGGGAAAGACTCATAAATATTGGCACGCTACTCAAATTCTTGAAGAGAGGAAGATTTTCAAGAATTCAGCACTCTGACTTTTAGCTTCACAACTGTTTCTTATGTGAATTAAGCTTTAAATGAAATCTGGAAGCTGGCCATCTTTTAGAAATACTGGAAAACTGCCAATTTTCATAAAGCTTTTCTCGTTTTGAACGACATCATTACATCTTTAACCCTTCTACTTTTACCACCCCCTCAAAAAGACCTTGAAAGAGACGAATAACTCAAACAGACAGAATAGAATTTTTGCACCCTGAAAAGTGAGAAAATCTAGAAATCACATGAAGTCTGATGGGGAGTTAGTTACAGGGAGCAGCTAACAGGGCTTTAGAGTGCCTCTGCCAGGGAGTACTGACACACTGCTATGATGGGCAGCATCACAAAACTAAGAATAAGTACAGGTTGTTATAGATGACTTAAAATTGAGGGCTATTTGGATGACATTCCAAAAGTCACAGTGCAAGTGAATGATATCAAGTAGTAGGAACTCTTGAACAGAAAAGATAACGCTATTAATGGTTAAGGCCTGTTTATCATATTGTATTGAAAGAACACTTCGGGCTATACCCAGATTAATGCTTTTCTTTATAGTAGTGCAATGAGATGTCGATTATACTGAGATTTGCTCATCTTTCCATCCTTCTTACGTTTCACACAACGTCAACACTGTCAATTAGGAGTCACTGGAGGAAGATGAAGCAAAAGAGTAAAAGCAAGTCTGGAGTGTTTTTGAGTGCATATGATTTGGAGTTTTATTCCATTTGAAAGAATCAGTTAAAGTGTATGATATTTAATAGTTACTAAAACCATATCAGGGCGGCTTCAAATTCCAGTAAGTCCGGTGAAGTTAAGTATGTGGATTTCAGTGAGAGAAGCAACAATACATTTTAAAAAGCTACAAGACTGCTATTGGGATGCGCAAATATTGGATTACATTTCCAAAACATGATGAAGAAAATGGAAGGCAAGAAAATGGCCAATGCTTAGCACATCTTCTGATCTCTTTCACAGTCCTAGAAAAATCAGGTAGATTAATTAAAACATCGCCAGTGTCTCAAGCCACAGATAGACATTACCCGTTAAATAATAAATTATCCCTGGCTATCCTTGACACAGAGCAAAATTCCACTACTCAGTTTTTCAGAAGGGTACAACCAAATGCATTTTATCCTTTTGTAAACATCTTCCAGCTAGTGGGATTAAGATAAATGCAATGACCGTGTGATCAGATCTGTATACCTCCTTGTATTCATTATATTCTGTTTATCACATACCATAACCCCTCATTTAACTGATTTCTTTTCTCTGCAGTTTATATTGGTCCATCTTGCCTCAAATTCTGCTCAGGGCGAGGACAGTGTACTAGAAATGGCTGCAAGTAAGAGTTTTAATTCAGTACTTGTACTCAATTTCTGTCACATAGTTCACTTGCTGATCTGAAAGTTGAAGTGATTTTCATTTCGGCCCTTGCTTTTTGAGATGACTAAATGTAAAACTAGCATAGCCCCCAGAATGCATAAAGTTCACTGGAGAGCTAAAGATCAATCTTTCTAAACAGCAGCATACGTAATTTTTTTTCTGTAATTGTCTTTTGGGAGACAGTTTAACTTCCAGTTTATCTTAAAATGTGCTACAGAGCACACTGAAATGTCAGCGATGCGTGCTTTATACTGGTTTTAGAGGTGATTTGGGACTGTATCACTTTTATGTTAAATTTTGGGACTGAATCACAATTTGCATAGTTCTGGTATCCCGTAGTCTAACAGACCTCAAGGACAGAAGGTCGGCACTCCACTTGTTTGTGAAAGTCTGGCTTGTTAAAAGAGTTCCAGCCTAAAAAGTAAAGGTACTTACTCAAAAGCAGTAAGTACATTCAAAATATTGGTGTGACTATTTTTAGGTATTAACAAGAGCATGACCCACAGGGCGTTCTCTTCTGTTACTCAATTTCTTGTAATCCCATCTGATACGCTACACATAGAAGCAAATTAATCATTTTACATATGAACAGCTGTAAATTATGTCAGCAGCATTTTTTTTTTTCCAAAAATGCATAAAAATATTTCTGTATTGTTTGTTATGCGTAGGTCGGTGGGGTGTTCATAACTGTATTTTTTTTAAATTGGAAAAGTAAGTACAAGCTAAAAGAAAGTCATTGGCTATGCAATACCTAATTAAAGTTTAAAGAGGTTCTTGGTCCTTAGATTTCAGAGGGACTTTGTAGGCATCTTCAGTTCATGAACAACTGCAGCCACGGTGTTGATTTGCCAACCAAGCACAGGAGAAGATGGGTCATTAATTGGGCTGTTAATCTTCCTCACCCGCAGGTGTGACCCGGGCTTCTCGGGGCCGGCGTGCGAGATGGCATCGCAGACCTTCCCCGTGTTCATCTCGGAGAGCTTCGCCAGCTCCCGCCTCTCCTCCTACCACAATTTTTACTCCATCCGGGGGGCTGAGGTCAGCTTCGGCTGCGGGGTCCTGGCCAGCGGCAAGGCCCTGGTCTTCAACAAGGATGGGAGGCGCCAGCTCATCACCTCCTTCCTTGACAGCTCCCAGTCCAGGTGAGAGGGAAAGAGCAGTAATGGGCGGCAAAGAAGCTGGGTGACCCCTCCCCTTCCAGCGACAACCTTGGGTGTTGTTAAGCCGATTGTTTTAGCAGGAAGAGAAGTTTTTTAAAAACGCCTAGTTCCATATTTTGAGGGTGATTTCATAGCCTTGTCTTTTTTTCCTCCTGCTTTGTAAACAACAGAGCCCAAAACAGACCGGAGGGAAGTTATTGTACAGCTTGGATGGAAAATATGAAATGTTAATATCAAACCTGAGTGTCAAAGCCAAGTGGTAATTAATTATTTATAAGATTGTGTTTATTTGACAGCTTGTGGCAGCTGATTAGATCCATTCACTATCTCTCCCTCCCCTTCAGTGCCTAATAAATAATTAAATGCTGTAATGATTGGCATTTTTTAACTATATGTGCCACATTGCATTACTTGACAGTAAAAACCAATTGCACGTGCAAAACCCCATCACTGATATTTATCAGAATTTGTCTAGGTTGAGAAGATCTGAAAACAATCTGGTTATGGAAAAAAAAAAAAAAAACAAACCAACAAAAATCCACACTGTGCAAATGGTACCCTATAAATATTTGTGTAATTCCGATCCAGGTTCCTGCAGTTCACCCTACGCCTGGGCAGCAAGTCAGTGCTGAGCACCTGCAAAGCACCCGACCAGCCCGGGGAAGGAGTGCTGCTGCACTACTCCTACGACAACGGGATTACCTGGAAACTACTGGAACACTATTCTTATCTCAACTACCACGAGCCAAGGTATAAGCACAAATATCACGAGGAGTGTTACCTACGCGCAGTTAATGCTGGTAGCGGTAGTCACTGCGATGCAGAGAGTAAGTACCTCTGCCCACACGGTGCGGGAGTGAGTGGAGTGAAGATCTTTTGTGGCACACTGAAAGTTACTGCTTTTCCTTAAAATTTTGCAGCTGTTCTGGTCACTTCCCACTTTTGCCTGCTCCTATAAAAATGAACGCATGGATGTAATGGCATCTGAGTCTCAGGTGATGTGACAGAACAAGCCGAGGCAGTACGGGATGAGGGGTAGAAATGTACTTGTGGGAAATAGGGGCATATTTTTTCCCATGGAAGCAGCCACTTGTAAAGATAAATTAACATAAATTATTTGTAGCTTTGAAGGCATACATACCTTCACTACACCATCCTCTGGGATTAGGAGGTTGCAGGCAGGGCAGGACAGCTGAGACAAAATCTGACCGTGAGGATGTCTCCAGGCCAGCAGGGAAATTGCGTCTGCTCCTGTTGTGAAGGGGATGACACGACTTTGTGTCTGTGCCTGGGGGAGGGACTCAGTGGCCCGAGAGGTCCTGCCGGTGACTGCGCCTGGGAATTGTGCAAATCATGAAGAAAGCAAACAAAGAGCTCATCTTGTCTAGCAGCACCAATGTTTGGTGTCAGATTAGAGAGGAATGTATCTGATGTATTTAGAGAAGAAGGTGTTCTTTACTGTTTCATTTGTCAGATAATCCACCACTTGTAATAAAGCAACGCAAAATCCGGAGTCTCCATGAGCACACCTGCACCGCAAGCCCAGAGGAATCTGGGCTGGTTCTGTGCAAACCCACTCAAACCTGGAAGCATCCACCTTCACGGGCTGCTGCAGCAGAGCCGATAAATCCCGATGAAAGGAGGTGCTCTGCGAGGGGGCACAGGGGAGGCAGAGCCGATGGTGGCATCACAGGTCCCATCCCAGCTGGTCCGTTGCTGCCCAAGGGCAGCTTCGCACTGGGTGTTGCCCCGTGTCCTCTTCTCTACCCCTCCACCCAGTCCCAGGATAAGGCCTGAGTCAACCCCAGGGGTGCGACTGTAGCGAGTCACTTTGACTACATGTAACTTCCAATATTTGTATTTATTGAGCTCAGCTCAGGGCATTTAAAAAAAATAAATATTGGATTTCTTCATCTTGTTAATAACTCAGTACAACATCACGGTATACAAAATGCGATTAAGAATATTCTAATGGAAAAAAAAACTTGTAATGTTAAATATATTTCCTGGGAGCTATGAGAAATACTCAAAAATCTGAGAGGAATGACTGTGTTTGGTAGAAGTATACTGCACGTGGACTTTAATTTCTGAAGTTTTAAATGTTTCCAAAGGAAAGATCCTATGAACTGGAACACTCATAGGCCTTCTTCAAAATTTCCTTTCCCGTTCCTTATTATAGTCACATATATATTTTATAGGGCCCTTTTTCTAATTCTTAGATACAGATTACAGCTGTAGGAATTATATTTCCCTAAAGGATTTTAATATATAGCACTATGAAATTTTTATAACAAAAAGGAAAATACAGATTCCGGTGACTGATTTTAATGAAGTTTAAGATATAAATGTAGTAAATTACATTATGCCAGAGACTTTTTTTGCTTTTTGAGATTGAGTAGGAAACACTGTCTCTGTTGTTCTGACAGAGCAAAGAGCTAAGCACAACATACACAGGTTAGAAAGGTTTTGCCAGGGGATATGTATAGTCCACTTTAGGTAGACAGAAAAGTGACAGACATACAAACCTGAAAATAATGCTGGCAATAATTATGATGAAGAACATGAAGACAGCTTCACCTTTTCCTATTATGTTGTCTGAAAATATCAGCATTTTTGGTAACATAGATGGACTGCTGCGAAGTTTGGCAATCAATCTGTATCCAGAAATTTAATTAATCTTCAGTCATACCAAAAATAATTACACATTTAATGTTCTACTGAAAAGGTGCATTTAATCTGGTAACATTTGACAGATGCATTTTTCTTCTGAGCAGAACAGCGGTGGCTTTTCAACATTAGGTATGCGCATAGCTTGAAAGAATGAGATCAGAGCAAAGGTCTCCCAGCTGGTTTTTAAGAAATCTAATGGTAGCTGGTAATGTTAGTAGGAACACTTTTCTTCTCTGCAGCAGAAAAGTCATTAGCAAGAATCCCCCTCCCTCTCCATCTATCTCCAACAAATCAAAGCCAGACGGAGAAGCTGTTATAACTGGAGACGTAGTCAGGTTCTGCATACTAACGTACGTGCCCTGTGCGGTGGTTTACACTGACGTTTTTAAATTGTGTTTGCTTAATCCCCTGGGATGAGAAATTTATTTTAACATGTGTTAAATATTTTAACATCCGATAGGTGTATCAGTGGTGTGTGCCGTGATTTAGGATTTTCTGTAAATTACTGTCAGTGAGGATTAGTGTCCACGTGGGCGAGCTTATGAGAGTTAAGAGTGAAAGGGAAGATGCAGGCATCAGAGAGAGCCACCAGCAGGGAAATACGCCCAGGATTATAACACAGCATTAGCTCATGCAAGTGCCAAGTGCTTCTCGGCGTACCCTGGATGCAGTGCTCCTCCCGGCCAGAGAACTGGCCTTCCTCAGGTTCACTCTACTGAACCACGGAAGACAAAACTATTCTGTGCATTTTAGCATCAGTAGCGACTTAGTGTCATTTGTGCTTTTAAAAATTGACCCCAAAAGTCATAGAGTTGTTGCTTATTAGGGAACCCTTGCTAGAAAGAAAGTCATTGTAGTTTGTTCTCATGCCAGCGAGTAATGGGGCTTGGTCTTTCTCTTAGAAGGGTATGATCTCATTCAAGCACGTTAGTTTCTGTGGCAGAAGAAATGTATCTGCCATACATAAAGCACGTGCGCTGCTGGTCCCTTGCCACAGGGACCACATGGCAGCCGTCACCTCTGGCTGTCCCTCGACGCTTCTCCCTCCAGCCTACGACTGGCAGAAAGCAGCTCCTCGAAATGCCAGCCAGGGCTTTTTGAGTGCTTCCTACCTGTTTAGCCAAACCGTTTGATTTTTTTCTTGCTAATAGACTGATGAATTCCTCTTTAAAATCCATGTGACATTAAACAGCAGTATTACAAATTTATTCTTTAAAAGGACAGTTTAGCAGGTCATTTTTAAGAGCATGGTTTTGCACCAAGAGCGCCGAAGGCACAAGACTGTTTCATAAGCACAGAACAAAACATTACAACAACGGGCAGCTTAGAAAGCCTTAAATCTGGAAAAAACTTGGTGCTAAAGTAGAAAATGATGTTTTCAGTTTACCTGATTTTTCATTTTATCCACATTTCCTCTAAAAGAGAAAGAAAAATATCAGCTACATGATGAGCTTGCCAAAAACCCTTTTGCCAGCAAGTAATTGTACACGGATGGAGACAAATGTCCCTGTTGCCCGTCTGCTTCACAGCTCACGTGCGCTGCGTGGGGCACCATGGACCTGGTGATTTATGGAGCTTTCAAGAAGGTGTCGTTGCTGTGGCAATTAATGCATGCTCCCTGCTGCTGTGTACGATAATTGCTCCTGGAAATTAGATATTACTCTTAATTTTCTTTGCAGTTTGTCAATTATAGGTTTGTTGACATAGCTGCCATGACAAATCAGGTGACCTTGCATACCAGGAGAAGCGCCTGGGACTCACCTCTAGTTGCATCTCTGTGCAACTACAGAGAAAAGCGCGTGCCGTAAGAGACAACACATAATCACACTATCTGACAAGATGAACTTTTTCCGCTTGAATGTGGCAATTTACAGGGATGGGTTCTTCTAGGAGAAGAGCAACACAGGCATGACGTCAGCGCTGTGCAGAAACAAGCACGGGTGTTAAAGAGATGCATCTCTTCAGACCAGGATGAAATCCACTGAGTCTGAGAAAGTGGAGCTGGAATTTGTAAATCTTTGTTAGCTGATCATGCCCTTGGCAGTCTAAGTCCCGGGCCTCCAGCTGGGTTTCAGATGGAGGGCATTCAGAGCAACGGTAAAATTTACAGAGAGTTGCAAAGTAGCAGCTACATATACAAAATTGTTGGGTTTTGCACATGGCTGTCTTTCAATCAACACATTGACTACCCAGAGAACTAATGATTCCCCTGTCCTTGTTCCCTGTAGAAGCTATCCGAGGTATTTGTGGGCTGAATTTAACCCATGATTTTCAGGGCCAATAGGAAAAAATAACCATAACATACGTTCCCATGGAATAATTGCAAGCAGCGAAACTTTCAATAACAATTTTGGTTTGTTTTCCAGAATAATTTCAGTGGAGCTGCCCGAAGATGCGAGACAGATTGGCATTCAGTTTAGATGGTGGCAACCATATCACTCTTCTCAAGGCGAAGATGTGTGGGCGATTGATGAAATCATCATGACCTCTGTGCTTTTCAATAGCATCAGTCTGGACTTCACCAACCTAGTTGAAGTCACACAGTCTCTGGGATTCTACCTGGGAAATGTTCAGCCCTACTGTGATCATGACTGGACTCTTTGGTGAGAAACACTTACTCATTTCTGTTCTACTTTTGTTTCCTTTGTCTATTCATCCTGTTAAGAACCAAGCAATTTCTGCAAATGAGTCTTTCTGGAAGCTACTCGGAGTAATTGTGTCTCATCCTCACATTATGGACAAAAATACAGTCGCTAATCTAATTGCAATTAGCAGTAACTTTTTACACCTCATTGGACAGAGATTTATGTTTGATGGGAACCTTGAACGTAGCCTTCTTTCCCCACAAAATAGTTGAAGAATATCCTAATAGAAACAATTTAGAAAATTTTCATAATCTTCACTTAAAATCCAGTCAGGTTAATATGGGTGTTCAGGTTATGAAATAATCTGTTAAGTACAGACTCTGAGTGTTTTGTAAATGATGTTCAGATCTGTGTACACAGCTGTCAGATTACACTCCAAAAAGGAAAGACAGCAGAATGTTGGTAGAATGATGTTAGCCATTTGTAGTTATTTTGTCTGGTATTATATACATTTAGTCATTTACACTGTGATCAGCATTATGACATATTGCAATTAAGCCTAAAATGCGCTGTGTATTTAGAAACAAAAGCAAGAAAACATCACCTGCCCCAAAGCAAAAAAAAAAGGCAAGAAAGGAAAAAGAAGTGAAGTGAAAAACAAAGGAAAAGAAAATTCTGTTAGGATTACAGGAAAAAAAAAAAAAGCTTCTTTAGTAAAATGTTAACCTGCTTCACGAAAATTAAATTCTGGAGTACATGAGTGTAACATTTGGAATTAGTACAAGGGAAGCTCAATTTAATCTCTATGTTTTGATTAAAACTAAATAAGTTTCATGCTAGTCTGATCAACATACAAACCCAGTATGGCTTTAATTGGCACAGATATATGTATTTGGAGAAAGTACAATCACGGTAATTATAGAAAACCTCAAGAAAATATAAATAATTTTAGTGTCCCCATGGGCACTCAGAGAAACACTGTTGGAATTTTATTAACAAGTATCTCTGAGCAATCTGATTTGACTTTCTGATCATCTGTCAAACTAAAAGGAGTTGGCTTAGCCGTAGGAACAACACGGAATGTGTTCTAGCGGTGATAATGAGGCAGTAGAAGCACCATTAACCACTTTAATAAGGACAAGGAAGGTACTCGCTGCTCATTAAAATGAAACAACATGTTAGGGCTCAAACTGTTTGCGTCTTCTTCATCAAAGAGTGGGAATGAAAGCCCTTTAATGATATTTTTTTCCCTCTGTTCTTGTAAGGCCAGTTTATCATGGGGAGGGGGGTAGGTTATTTAAGATAGCAGAGACTCCTCTGTTTTCCCCCTATGACTCTAAATCAGAATCAAAATAATAAAAGCGAAGCTAAATTCTCCATCCCATATATTGGCTAGGATTTGTAGTGCTCAGTCATAGTGGAAATGTTGAACTTTCCATGCATTAAATAAAGAACCAAAGCCTTTGCAATATTTCCTTACTATTTATGTATAAGTATTTTTCATTATCACATGGAAGACATGAACTCTATCCTTCACTGACCTTGTTTCTCTCAAGGGAAATTTTTAAACTTACACAAAGTCTGTACAAATGGCTGCTAGTTAAATTAATTATTGTTGGCTTTTCCCAGCTGTGAGTCCATTTGGTTCTCATTTTCTAACTCATGACTTTCTATGAGCAGGGTTTGCAGTAGCACTGACACCATCCTCTTGAGAAAAGTCTGACAACTGCTTTTTCATTAGTAGAACTATGGTAAATATGCTATAAATCATTTTACAGCGTGTCATCCCCAGGCCCATTTTCACTGAATTGCCTTTAATTGTCTATTAGGCCTCCATTTCTGCCTCAGAATCTGTAAATCTGAAATATTTATCCTTAAAATAGGGGAAATCTGAGGAGAGGCAGGTATTTTTGTTGAAGAGGGAGGTTCTTTTCAGCATCTGGCTTCATTTAGAAAAGAGGGGTTTGTTGATATACATATATTTTGAGCAAAGGTGATTTTTGAGTGTTTTATAATAGTCTCTATCTGGAATAGTCACTTTATTTGATTGTAACTATCAATGTTTGGTTTCAGATTGGTTCTTAGACTTTATTACAGCAAGTGTATTGAGTATACTGAAAAGATGCCAGAACACTTTCAAAATCAAATGTTTGATGATGTACGTTAATTCACCACTTCTCCAAAATGCTCATATGCAGCATTTGGTTTTGACCCAAACGCCTCCGGAGCGTTACAGACTATTTACAGGCACTTCCTGAAGTGCATTTAAGTATTGATAAGGATGCTAACACTTACTTTTTTCTTTTTGTTAAATATTCATCTGGACACAAAAAAAATTAGCATTATATAAATAAACTGTCTTCAGTCAGATTACGACGTTATGATTCCAATGTAACAGACAATAGAGTGTCCCACTGTCCCTGGAGCAGCCTGGGGGAAGACTGTAAATCTGGCTCACAATGAGCTATCCTTATGGAGCAAAATAATACAGTTGCCTTACATCAGCTTGATAGTTTACCTGTATTTATAAAATGTTTTGTCTTTTAGATTAATTATTACTCTCTAACACGCAGAAAGTTTCTTTTGGGTAATTGACTTAATTGAAATATATTAATAGGTTTAGGAATTATTTAGCAAAGTAGGTATGATGTGGTGTAAAAAGACATAAACGTCTCCTGCCTTTGATGGAAGCAGAGCTGGGGCTGCGTGAGCGTTCGGCCATCACGTCAATATTCTCGGTCAATGCAGCTTTACAAAACCAGCTGCATCCATGTGGCTTTTCTGTATTCCTGAAAGTACCGGCCTTGAAAACGTGGTAACTCTGGGGATCCCAGAGCAGTTTGGAGCAGCGCAGATTGGCTGACACTGGCTGTGATATCATTCCCAGAAGTACCAATTAGTTGGCAGTGCTTGGAGGGAGAGCGATTGTTGTGAGGGCACCTATGGGTATTGTGTTCCTGCGCCTCCGCAGGTCTAATTATATACGCGCTAGAAACCAACTAACAGCTACATATTTATACAAAAATGTAGCCTCTGCATTCTCATTTCTCAAGATTTTTTAGTTAATTGTTGTTATGCCAGGGACATTACTCTGTCTTTTACAAAATCCAGAAATGTATTCCGGCTGCGTGACTCCCAGAACAATGAAAACATTTGGTATTCCAGCAGAAGAGGGTACCCCCCACCACGTACGTGGGAGAGCTGGAGAGCAAAGAAGTGGAAAGTGAGGTGGAGCCCCCCACCTTTAATGCTACCCTTGTTCAGCTGGAGGCAATTTGTGGATGACAAAGGACTTTGTGAACCCATAATGTGATTTTCTTTGTTTAAAAAAGCTTCTTATGGAGCATCACAGATTGTCTTCGTCTCATCACTAGCTTCCTTTCTCACATTTCTTTAATATCCATTTTAAAGAGCTGTTTTGACTTTAAAACAATGCTTACTTAATGTACTGTGTACAATGTCCTGTGGCTAAGTTATTAAATGAAAATGAATACTAAACTTAAAGTGTTTTAATCATGACCTGAATGCCACCAGTAAGAAAGACTAGTGTTTAAGATTATATTTTTGCTAGTTTTACCCCAGTAATATTGAATAGAGGAAATCTTCATGGAGACAAAGACAAAATGAAAGACTTAATTCTTTGCACCTATGCTGAGTACCAGTCCTTCACTTGTCTTCCATCACTTTGGGGAAGACAGGTTCTGGGCAGATGCTTCATCAAACTGTTTAGTTTCAACTCCTTTATTCTGTTCAGATGAGCTTTAGATAACTGTGATGTGTTGTGCCCAGGTTTTTGTGTGCAATGCTATAACATTTTCCAAATCTTTGCTACATATAACTTTCAGCTGATTAGACTGCACATGGCTGACTGATACCTGAAGAGCCTGGTTGTACCGGCACAGATTTCCCAAGAGGGCTTCAGTAAAACTTTGATTTCCCACATCATCCATGAAATTTCAAGCTGCATTGTAGAAACTAAAGCCACGTCAAACCAAGTCAGCTTTAACTTTTAAATCTGCGGTACTTGTCACTTTGAAAAGTACAAGACAAAGCTTGGAAGAAAAATAAATTCAGGCATTATCCAAACAAATTCTTCTGAGCTGCATTCAGTCCTAACAATGAAGCCACAAACCGTAGGTTGCCAGCTGGACCGCTGACGAGTGTACATTACATGCTCTGCTCGCTTAAAATTATCCTTCCCATTGAGGAGAAACACACTGACAACACTGACTGAAAGAGCAAACAGTTCAGATACAGTTTTCCAAGGCAACTTGCTGCCTTCTGGTCCAGTTGTCCATGACAGTGCCCTAGCGGTGAAGGGAATGTCCATCCACAGTTAGCTCATGGTGCTGATGGGTGTAGACTGGGTAGTTTCATATAACGCCATGAGTTGCATCATCCTTTAGGACACGAAGCCACAGAGAACAAGGTCAGAGAGTAAAAAGGAGCCTGGATCTCAACTGGCACCAACACCAATTTGATAATGAAAAAACTAATGTCAGCTTTCAGTAATTTCTTCTAAAGCTTTAAGGTAGGATGCTGACATTCAAGGCTTAACTGCTCTCTCTGGAAAGGAAGCTATAGAAAACAGTGTGGGTCAGTGAATTAATTTAAGAGAGTGCTAAGTAATGCTGACTTGTGTTCCTAGTCCTTACACTGAGTCTGTTGTGACCTTGAATTTTACAGGGGAAGAAGATAATACGTTTTCATGTACAAAAATTAGGATTTCTCATTTAAGTTGATAAACTGTAACTTACTCAACCACGAGGGCAACGCTGAACTAGATTATTCTCTTCAGCACCAGTGTCCTGAATGTAGTTCCTTACTGCTGCATGATGATTTGCAGGGATTTTCTTTAAATAGATGCAGTCCCTGTCCTAAATTGTTCACATTTAAGAATAGTCTTGGAAAATATTGAAGCTGAAAGGACTACCGTACTTCTGAAGACACTAATTAAACCTCTCAAACTATGGAGAGGGAGGTGATTTTCATTCTATGTGAACTTTCTTAAAAACATGCTGTTTTGAAAGCTAGTGTGCAAGATTCAAAGTTTAAATTGTTATTACATCCTCCTCATACCTCTCTTGCATTTTTTTTATATATTTTTTTTTCCTTTTGAATAGTGCAAGGAAAAACCCCCTCCATTCAGATTGACTAACCTTGAAATTTCAAACTACATATTGTGTTACCATGTATATTGTAACTGGGCACCTTGTATCATATATGAGGCTTGGTGTGTTCCAAGTTGTCAGTTACTATGGCCAAAATAATCTTCTGTAATCCATTGGATAGTGTGTTATGACTCTGCATCAGCACATCCTGCAGAAAACAAGCTGAGAATAAGCAATATTAATTGTGAAACACGGTCAAAAGTCAGTGAATGCATTGCATGTAGAATCACTTGAAAATCAATGGAATGAAAAGTCTATGTAATAAGAATACTTTTAACTAAATGCTGTGTATCTTTACTGTCCAGTGCTTGAATGAAATTGCAGCTGTTACTGTGACATGACCTTAGGCAATGGACGCTCCTGGGGAATGAACTTTCTTTTTATTGTTTTTTTTCTGTATGTTATCCTTGGCTTGATCCTAACTCGATCCTTAATACAAAGAGCATATAGTATGAGCTAACAGAATAATTCAGTGTTTCACACTCTGGGATACATTAAGGCCTTCCTGGTAATTTGCAGAAGTACCAGCGGAAAGATGCTTCTGTGCGTGGTCTCATCCCATGTGCCAGTCTGCAGAACAAAGAAAGAAGTGCCACTGTATTTAACACAGAACCGTTCATAATGTTCCATTCTGAATTATTCTGGGGATGGATCTTGATTCTTTCCTTACATCTCTCAGTTTCACAGGAGATTCGAAGTTAGCTTCTAGCATGCGCTACGTGGAGACGCAGTCTATGCAGATCGGAGCTTCGTATATGATACAGTTCAACTTAGTGATGGGCTGCGGTCAGGCGTTTACTCCTCATATGGACAACCAGGTGAAGCTGGACTACTCCACCAACCATGGCCTCACGTGGCATCTTGTTCAGGAGGTGAGGCTGGCAGCGAGGACCTTTGTCTTCCATAAACTCTGCTTACACAAAGATCAGCCGAAATATACTGGTGGCATTGAGCGAAGGAGGATGTTTTCCTCATTGCCCTTTCTATAAAGAAATTCTCAGTTGGAATCAGTCAAAATAACAAATAAAAGTATTTAAACTGTTCTTCATGATATTTGGAAGAAAGGTATCGGAGAGCCTGAAACGCAGAATTGTGATGGCGTGGACCAAGGCTGCGAAAAAAACTGGGGCACAGCTAGAGCTACAGAGTAATGACCGAGATCTTTCCTGTGCTATTGCTTTGTTTTTCAAAGCAAAATGCATCTACTGTTTCCTGGAATTTAAATGGATAGAAATTCTTTCTGCCCTTGTGCGCAGCCATTTCGTAAATGGAAAGCGCGTTCCTTCGGGGGATTGTAATGTAGAGCCTTTCATCTCCCATCCCTGGTTCAAACACAGTCCAGGGCCGTAATGACGGGCTGTTTCCCTGTCTCTGCTAGAAGTGCAAATCGCAGTGGTGGCGGCTATTTCCCCGTGTGGCTCAGCCCTATCTCAGCACAGACGCGATAGCGCGTTTGGCCATAATCTGCGCTTTTGTTTTCCCTCTCAGATGGCAAACTGGACTTTCCCTGGCCTCAGGGTGAACTAAGTGAGGTCCTTCGGCTGCCTCTGAGCAGGTTCAGGGGGTGTCAGGGAACCAGTCCTGGTGCCTTTTCACTGCCTTTCACAGGGGGATTTGAATGCCCAGTCCCACATCTTCTATGAGCAACGAAAGCACCAGCCTGTTCCCTTTTGCCATGCTGTGTTTCACCACGTTTACTTTGGTGGGCAGAGTAGAGAAATGGCAGTAACTGGATTTTTTTAAGCTTTGCAAATCCAAGTAATGCTGTCTTACCTTAAACAGAATTCAGAGGAAAGCTATAAATACTGTATTTCAAACGATGTTCGTGTCTTTTATACCTGTCAGGCATCATCATGATGGCCAAGAATAGTTCTAGGGGTGGGTGTTTGGGGTTTGTCCTTGCCATCAGTGGGAGATCAGTTGCCCTCAGATTTTAGTGCTCCTTTCCTCTCTCGGTGGAGCTGAGTTCAGAGAGAAGAACTTGCCGCCAAATCTCACACCGCCCATGTTGCTGTGATGAAAGAGTAAAAGAGGAGGCTATTTGTAGTATATTTCAAGGACGTAATCTGGCGAATACACAAAACACTAATTAATTAAAATGTTTGAAAGTTTTGTTTGCTTCGCACACACTGATCAGATCCTGTTTTATAAGGTCTTTTAAGGGAGATGAATCAATGAAAAATGTTTGAAAATTGCTGGAAAGGAAACTAAGCCTTTTGAAAACCTATTGAAAAAAAAAATAATTAACAAAAAAACCCAGAATAAGCTATCAGATCTTAATTTAATACTCTAAGATATTTGAGCAATAATTTTCTCTGTAAAATAATATATTCTGTCCCCTTCATATTTAATATATAGCTATTACTATATATTTTAACTATATAAATACTCTTAATTACTTTAACTGCTGTAGGGAATCACTGCTTTACTATTAGTTTCATAGCAGTCAAAATAGGCTACCTGCATAGGCAAGAGGCTGTCCCAAAGGCCCCCCGTGTGGCTGACAGCCCAGATGGGGGTGAGCCCAGCAGCGAACAGCGAAAGGCTCTCGGAGACGTGGGGACGGTCAGGAGGAGCTCTGCCGTGGGACTAATGGCAGAATGGGCTCTCTGAATGGGTAGCTAGAAAAGAAGCACACAGGTCGGTAACAGCTTTTAAGCGCTTTATTAGAACCTCATCAAAACCATAGCACAAAAGTTTTGGGTGCAGTTCTGGCAATCTGTAAATAAATAAACAGACTATTGCCGAAAAATGGAGTAACACGGGAAGGGCAGGTCTAGAAAACTGTGAAAGTCGGGGATAATGGACTGCCTTTATGTTTAGTATAAACAAGTAATAATGATCAGATTTTCTTAAAAAAAAGAAAATTTGGGGAACAGAACTCTGTAGGAATCTGAGTTAAATATAGGAAGAAACATACAAGCAGGAAGGGGGAATTTACACCACTTGTAGGTGTCAAAGGTAATACAGCTGCAGATCATGGTAAGGGCCTCTGGAGGCACCTTCAATAGACCCCGGCTGGGTGCTCTGGCGATTCCTACTGCTGCTCCCCACTGCAGACGGAGGGAGTGGAGGGAGCCAGCATCCCCGGCAAGGGATCGCAAGTAGGTCTCTGAAGTGACTGGTGTAACGGTCTGGAGGTTACTCTTGTAGACTTATTCCATAGTGGACTTGTAGACTTAATCCATAGTCAGCGCTAGATGCTGGGGGTGAGAATAGTAAAAACAAGCAGCTAGACATCCTCATGGAGGAAAATGAAAAATTACTAGTCACTAATGCTAAGTCTACCTCTTTAAATGAGCAATATGGCTTGCTCCTATCCTAAATTGTGCTACTGTTAGTTTGCTGATAAATGTTTTGTATCGTGCCAAGATTTTTCTGCTTCTGAGTCTTTTGCTGCAACATTTAGACCCGGGCAAGCTCCTGGTTCTGTGTATGTTTAACCCTCGCTTCTGTTCCCAATTCTGCCTCAACACTAAATCTGGTTTTGAAATATTTCACTTCAAGGAATGTCTTCCAAGTATGCCGAGCTGTCAGGAGTTTACATCAGCAAGTATTTACCACTCCAGCGAATTTACTCAGTGGAGGAGAATCACTGTCCTTTTACCACAGAAGACTTGGTGAGTGTTTCTTAGCATTTCTTTCTTTTTTCTTTTTTTTTTTTTGTTGTTGTTATTGAGTGCAGATAGTTCATCTGCTTTCCTATTGCTGTGACAAAGATCAAGTTCTCTGTAGACCATGCTCAAGCTGGTGGGTGGGGTGCCAGGGTCCCAGGGCTGACCCAGTTGACGGTATTTAACATAAAACGCTTTCCTTACATAATTAGAGAGCGACATGTTGGTGAAATCACCAGAAACTATTGTTTAGGATTGTTTTTAATACATGCTGTGACTCTTCTAATAAAGTTCAGACCTTTTCAAAAATAGTGGTGCTTGTCTGTAAACGGCCCACTGGAGGAAGGCTTTATTTGGATTGCTAATTTTTATTTTGCACATTCCTTATTGTTTACATCTTCAGACCAAAGCCTTGTATAAACAATAACTAATGATTCATTTCTGGGAATTTTTTACCTCTTGTTTCTTTTTATAGCATGTCTTCAAAAATAACATTCTCTTCCACAAAAAAGAGCAACAAAAATTACCAAAAGCCCTACCCTATTCATCTTATTGTAATCAAGCTTGTTTTGCCTGCCTTAACATTTTTATTTATTTAACTGGATAATTTCTTCCTTTATTGATTTTAAAAGCTTTATTATAATATACAAAGAAAAAGTTGACGTAAATCTCAATAATCTTCAGGGCTTCCTTCATTTGAGAATTAAATTATTCCAATTAGAGTTACACCTTGCTCGTGTTCGACTTGAATGCATCACAGCAAATGCAATGAGAGCTTGCTCAGATTAAGTTATCATTGGATTTCTCTGTGCTTCATCATTTTCCTGCACTCTCCACGGCCTCAATACAGCCTATTTCTATCAACCACCCAGCGATGACACCTTCTTCCAAAACACTTGCCAGTTTTGCTGTACAGCCAATATTCAGAATTCCCTATTTCCAGGCAAAACATCAGGGACAAATACTGAATCTTTAAAGTGTATCAAGTCAGATAATACCAAATGGCACAAGTAAGTCTACGAATAACTATTTTGTAGTTAGATTATAATGTACTAAATATTACATACCATTGGGTGCCACCAGCTGTAAAATCTGTGGCTTAAATAGGCACTCAGGAGTTTAAAAAACTGTCTACAGTTTTGCAGGATATACTCCAAAGTAGGCTGTTATTTTTATATTTATTTATAAGATATATACTGTACTCAAAGTTATTATTATACACTGTATAGTTGATGTTAATATCAATGTTGTGGGCCTTTTTTTTTCTTTAGGATCTAATAATTTTCCTCACCATATGAGGTGACAGAAGCAAATAATTCCATTTTAATTTAGGAGACTGTGGGGAGAAATTACGATGAAATAATAGCCGGGTTCCTGTTTTATGCTGTGCACAAATCATAAATATTTCACACTCTATCTTGTATCTGAAGGGATTCCCGTCTGTTAGCAGAGTTTTGTTTGTAATTAAGGAGCAAATTACCACTGAACATTACTTTGTTTTTCATAAAACACTTTTTCCGTACGACTCTGTTGTGCTGCAGAGTAATCAGGGTGAAGAGGAAGGATGGCTGCATGTTCCCCACCAAAAGCAATCCAACACACCAGACGCATCTCAGTTGCCTTCCCTCTTTTTTCCCACCTTTCCACAGGCAAGGAGCAGACCGGGAGCTCAGTCGCTCCTTTGGGCTGAGATTGGGAAGGGATTATTTTAATTTTTTTTGCATTTTTAAAGCACACTTGCTAACAAAGGGCAACTTTCTGCTTTTACAAACCTGGGGGGTTCTGGTGAACATTTGGTGTGTAGAGCTCCTCCACCACCCCCGCCGCACAGAGGGCAGCACCCCAGGGCCATGGTAGTGAACACACTCCATAGGCGTCTTCTTTGGGGTGCTCTCCCGCCCTCTCCTCTCCCTTCCCCACCCACGGTCTGCTGCAAAAGCACCCATGGACAAAAAGTTAGTAATGGCCGGGAAGAACAGTGCAGAGGGCGAGAGGCAGGTCTTCTGCCTTGCCAAAATGGGGGCGAGGGGAAGGGGGCTCTGGGGACCTTCCTTCTGGCCTGTCCCCACGAGACAAGGGCTGCCAAACACACATCCTGCCCTGTGCTTGCTGCTGTCACGGGCGGAGTGATTAACTTCACTCATAAAAGAGAAGCAGTGAAGTATTTAGCCTGTAGCCTGGAGAAGAGAAGGTTGAGGGGGGACCTGATTAATGTTTACAAGTACCTAAAGGGTGGGTTTAAGGAGGATGGACCCAGGTTCTTTTCAATGGTTCCCAGTGACAGGACAAGGGGCAATGGGCACAAGCTGGAACATAGGAAGTTCCGTTCAAATACACGGAAAAACTTCTTTACAGTGAGGGTGACAGAGCACTGGAACAGGCTGCCCAGGGAGGGTGTGGAGTCCCCTTCTCTGGAGATTTTCAAGACCCGCCTGGATGCAGCCCTGAGGGATGTGCTTTAGGCAATCCTGCTCTAGCAGGGGAGTTGGACTAGATGATCTCTAGAGGTCCCTTCCAACTCTGAAGATTCCGTGATTCCGTGATTTATTAATATAAAACAGTGATTTAACAAAGTTAATAGTGAATGCAACAGTATTTTACAGGACTCAATGGAAAGGTACCCTTGATTACTTACTGCATAGAGGCCGGGGCCAGACAAGCTGTCAGGGAGACCCTCCCGTTGAGTCACGAGGTTCAGAAAGGACCCCTTTGCTTTCTAAACTCCTTCTCAGAGAGGAGTCTAGGTGCGGCTGGATCCAATCCTGGTCCCGGACTTGGTCAACGGTTTGTGTCTAAATGATTATATATGTGCAATCAATCCTTATATAACTTAGCTAAGATTTCAAAGTTCAGCATGCTATTAACCGCTTACCGAGAATCTGTTGCGGCAAGGAATCTCTCAGCCTCGAGGAGTAGAACCTTAAGCGAGCGTCCCCACTCAAGGGGAGATGCTGGCGTGCAGCCCGCTACCGTGCAGGAGAGCTCAAAGGGCTCTTGGGCTGAGTAAGATAATTGACCTATAGTCATATTCGCATGGGAACAAAATATCTAGGTCCCCACTCCAGACAGGGTTTTGACTGTGTTGCCAGCCATCCCCCGAAGTTCAAGTGCAACTCATAATTCCCGCTGATGGTTATGGCTTGAGCAGGAGCCGGGGGCAGGGGGGAAGGGGGAAAAGGGGAGAGCACAGCGCCACAGCTGCTCAGGGAAACAAACCACCTCAACGAGGACTCAGGACCAGGGCTCAAGGTCTCGTTAGCCTTGCTCTGACCCTCGGTAGCCTCGAGGTGCCCTCACACCCCTGCACAGCCCCGCTGGGGTGGCTGGCTGGAGCTTTCAGCCCTGCACGCACAGCTCTTTGCTGAGGGTCTGCACCTTGGGCAGCGTCAGGCTGCGGTTCTGCGCTCGTACAGCCAGAAAATTGTTGGTTAAGAGCAGCTATTTCTTTTGTAAAACTTTCTGGGCTTGCTGGTGTTTCTGCACATCTGTAGACGCTCTGCATCTGGCAAGCACGAGTCCACAAGGTCCCCGTGTTTGTCTGAGATTTGGGGTGTTAGGAAATCTGTTGCAGCGGTGAGACTTGTACTGGAGAAACGAAAGGTACGCACCTGCTTGCTGAAATTGTATTGTACTTGCACCGAACATTTCCAACGCTGATGAAAATTAATTTCAGTTTTATGGGAGGCATTTACATATGAACAGGCCTTAATGAGATACAAGCAGCTGTCAGTTGCTGACTTCATAAACAAATCAACACCTAATGACTGAATGAGAGTTTCAGGATAATTGGGTAAATGTAATTATGGTAACTCAGAAGGTAGCAAATATAATTTTATCAGCTATAAATTTGCATTAGATCACTAGGTTTTTTAATATCAGGAGAGAAGACATTTTATTTTAAATCACATATCTGAAAAATTTTATGACAGGAAGAACATCATTTCACTGGCAATACATCCGGGACTCACCATGGTTTCTTTGTGCATATGTAAAATGTCGTGCAACAACAGTGACTTTTATTTGACATCAACCCGACTCAGATATAATGTCATCAGAAAGCCAGATAGTCTTCCAGTAGCATCAAAAAACTTGAAAGAAATATGAGGAAGTATGGAAGTTTATTTTGCTTATAATGAAACACTTTCATAACTCCTCGGTACGACACTTCCCATTTGAATAGGTGTCCAAATGGTGACTGTCCAGAAAGCCAGTGTTTTATCACTGAGAATGCAGCTGACACTCAGCTTCTTATTCTCTTTTCTTAATTAACATGGCTTTTTTAAATTGTCGATTACCATTTTTAACAGCATAATCCTCTTAAGCTGTTGTTACCTTGAGGCACAGAGCAGCCTTGGAAAGCTTTCAGAAACAGCGAGCGGGGCCAGCTTTCCAGCGGCGCTGCTTTTCCAATTGCGAGTTCAGCCTGACGTGCGTTTCCCCCCGCCCGGCGAGGAGCCGGAATCCGTGCGGGCTTTTGCTACCCACAGCCACATGGTGGTGGTGGCCCTGCTTTCCCCTGGTCCCCCATGGCCTCCCTGCCAGCTGGGCAGGCGAGGGCAGCCCCTTGGGGGACGCGGGATTCCCACAGCCAGGAAGCTGTTCCCGGGGGAGAGCGTTTGTTGTCTGCAGCTAAAAACAGCCCTGCCTGCTAGGATGTGGCTCCCCGGGGATGGTCCCCAGCCATCCAGGTGATGGACACACCTCCGTTTCAGCCAAACATTCATCTCCAGGCAGCAACGCGACTCCTCCCTTCCTCCCCTCCCCTTAAACGAGGGAAACAAATCCCCTGCCACTGGCTGCATCCATTGCCGGGGGCTTCTAAGAAATAATCGGTGGCAAGCTCACTCTTAGCTTGATGTGCAGCCAACATCTGAGACCGAAGAAGGACAATGGAGCTGCCCCGGCAGTGTGTGGCTCTGTCCTCTGCTCCTTGCAGGGTGGCAGTCCCCCGCGGCTGGGCAGTCCCTTGCAGCAGGAGGGAGATGATGAGCTTGTCCAGGTGTACTTTGTTAGGAGTACACCTGGAGGAAACGGCCTCAAGTTGCACCAGGGGAGGTTTAGGATGGATATTAGGAAAAATTTCTACACTGAAAGGGTTATCAAACACTAGAACACGCTGCCCAGGGAAGTGGTGGAGTCACCATCCCTGGATATATCTAAAAGACAGGTAGACGTGGTGCTTAACAACATGGTTTAGTGGTGGTTTCGGCAGTGTTAGGTTGGTGGTTGAAATGGATGATCTGAAAGGTCCCTTCCAACCTAGACAATTCTGTGATTCTATGGGTGGGCTCTCCCCACAGTCTGTGTAGGGCGGGTGTGCACCTGGTGCCCCAAAACCAGCTGTGATGTACCCACACAGCCACCCTGCAGGGACGTTGGCACCCAGCAGCGGCCGGCGAGCGACTGAGGAAATGTCATCGACACCACACCAAGCAGCGCAGCACTGGGAACTGTGCTCAGGAGTCACTCACCCTTGACGGGCACCACAAGACTTCCACGGGATGCCCCCATATCACTGTAAATCCCCCCCACCCCCCCCAGTTTTCTGTAAATACCCCCGGGCTGCAGAGTCGCACACCCCACCTCTACCCACACACCTCCACTAACGAACACCGGAGGAGCTCGGTCGTGATGCTGTCCCTCCTGTCACCTGGACAAACAACCTGTCACAATTTTATTGTGCTGGGAGGTCATGGAGGAGTTTTTTGCCTGCTATAAAACCCTTGTTTGGTTTCAGTATTGTTATTTTCCTCAGCGCACGTGAGAGTTAACACCAGTCATTAAGGCTCTTCCCGAAGCATGCAGCCTTTCAGGGCTCTCTGTGGTGCCATTTATGCTCTGTAGTGAACGTGAGCAACAGCACCAAGGTGATGTGCTGGCTTCAGAGCACTCCAAAAATAAACAGTAAATAATTGTGGTGAATATTGACTGTCCATTGTGCCTATGCAAGCTTAGGAAGTCTTTCGTGTGCCAGATTACTGGCATTGTGCACTTTTAATGGATAATTCATAGCTCTTGTAATGTAACCCATCAATACATTATATCCTGAGGGAGTATTTAATCGGCAGATCTGCCCCTGCAGATCAGCTCTGCATGCTGTAAAAATGCTTACAGTATTTGCAATATCAAACAGATACTTAAAACAGACAACAAGGGTCATTTCAATTAAAAATCAAGCCCTCGGGCAGCTTCACTTGTCTTTTAAAGAAATTCAAAATTGGTATTTTAAAAATTTCTTCAAGCATGTGCTAAGCTAATCTTTTTATTGCTTCCAGTATGGGACTGGATGGCTGACTGCTCTGCTCTACTATGCATTTTAGCTGCACGGGCCTCCTCTATCCATTTTTTTCACTTCCATATGTGCAAGCAGGTGGCTCAGCCACCTTACATTATTCATTTTAATAGGTCTTATTCAACATAAATTTGGGGGGGGGGGGGGTTAAGGGCTTTTTATCTTAAATTAGAATAACAGCATTATGTCCCGTGCCAACATAACGTAGTTATGTGGCTCAGAAACAAGCTAGGAGAGAAACTCCTACTCGTAGGAACCTCCTGCGTCTCATCCTCAACCCGCCCAGTCAGCCCTTGGCCAGGCAAATGCCTGTCCCAATTTAAAGTCTAATTTTTAATTCTGTGCAGTCAGCCTCGCTTTCCCTGTCCGTCCCCTCCACAGATATGCATCCCAGCCTCAGCACCTGCGTTGCCCTCACCACCCCTTTTTTCCTCAGACTCATCACGTAGCCGGCACAGCCTCTTTTGCTCCATCACGATGAACAGTTTCCCATCTTTGTTTCATTTCATATGCAATATATTTTTCTTAATCTTATTCTGGCGCAAGCATGGCATGGAGGGTCCCTGCCCACCAGCTGGGAGCCGTCACTAGCCAACACCTGTAGCCTGTTGGATGTGCACAGGTTGGCAGGGCAGCTTGGAAAGGTTCGATGGTGACAAAAATTACTCTTCTCATCATTCAGTTTCTTCTCCAGCCTTGGTTTTTGAGGGTGGTGGATGTCAGGCTGGGCTTGGCTAGCAGGAGTCACCCAACATGGAAAATGTCAATGTTGCATTGGACAATCTCCTAGAGGGCCAACATCAAGCACTTTCTAATAGATAATGTTAACTGATTCCACTATAACAAAGAAAAATAAAGCTGTTGTACAGAATCTATTTAACTAGCATGGAGAAATTAAAGCAAGGTTTTCTGCTTGAAGAATATTACAAATATCCGGAGCTTAGTTACATGTAGTCAAGTAGTCTAATCCAATGATTCCCCACCACAAACCTTGGCTGTTGCACATTTTGTTTGAGTAGTTGGCCAAGAGCAAGCTATTTGCAATGTGGAAAAAAATAGGTGCTATAAAACAGGATCTTTGTCAAAAACTTGTGATCACGATGTCACCAGTGATATGTGAGCAAAATCTAGTTTCGATTCATCCTGACAAAAAGAAATTGCTATATCAAATAAAAACCAGTGAACTATTGTTGAATGGAAATAGGTGGTATTCAAAGGGGGGAAACGTTTACACTCAAGAACTTTAATTTAATAGATATTTTTTTATAATGAATATCAGAATAAACCTTTTTACACAACTTACAGCCTTTTAACTGTGACCAAAAATATAAAAATCAAAGTCATGCCCTAGATCCACCTTTCTAGTTTGGCAACCTGTGACCCTCGCAGAATGGCACTCAATAAAAATCCAATAACATTCATTGATAGGTTTATCTTAAAATAATGCACAAAGTCCCTGTAACACCTCTGCAGCTTTCCTCAGAGATGTCATTAATGACCAGAAAGTCCATTATATAGCCCTGTGCAGCAAGCGGCATCATCTAGAAAGTTAATTTACAAAAATCTGTCTTTAGTTCTGCCAGTCTTTCCGGGCTGGGCTGTGATTGTGATGTCAACTTACTTTATTTTTTTAGTCGCATTTTATCTTTTTTCCTACAGTTCTGTAAAGAATCACAAATTAAAGTATTGTTATTGGTTTTAAGGTCCAGCGCCACACGTTTCCGCTGGAGTCAGTGCTACTACACAGCCCAAGACGAGTGGGCCTTAGACAACATCTACATCGGCCAGCAGTGTCCCAACATGTGCAGCGGGCACGGCTGGTGCGACCACGGTGTTTGCAGGTATAAAGCATTTGCCAGTTCCTCTTAACAATGGTCTCCTGACACTTCAGGTATCCTGCTGTTTTGCATATGGGGTTTTTTGTCTGTTGTTTTTAATTTTAGATTAAAGGTTAAAGAGTAAAAGCACTGGGGAGGAGGGTTAGACCATTCAAGCGACATTAGCAGCCGGTTGCTGCACCCTTCTCTGTCCGAGAACCCATTCCCTTGGCAGATCCAGGCACTGGAAGATCTTTCAGTGGCGCTGGACTGCCCTGCCGCAGGTGTCCTTGTGGCCCCTCCAGCCCTTTGCACAAGGACCCCAGGGACCATCTGAGCGCTGGAGCTGTTTCGTTGGGTCAGAAGGATAGCAGGGACCATCGCAGTGCTGCTTGGTAGCCGCTGTCAAACCTGGTGCAATACCAAGGGCACAGACTACTGCCTGCTGGCTTCAGCCTTTCTGGACACTACAGGGTTGTTTTTTTAGAAATAAAATATAGTTTTTTTCCATTATCTACTTATTCTAGTTTGTTTCCAGAATCCAAAATTCCAATCCCAGAATGATTTGTTATTTCACATCTAATTTTAAAAGTGCACCACCTTAAGTAATTGTCAGTGTCAAACGAAGTTTTTAAAAGCTTGTTACGTATATTCTTCCTTCCAGGTGTGACTCAGGGTTTCGGGGTACTGAATGTCAGCCTGAAAATACCCTTCCTTCCACTGTCATGTCTGATTTTGAGAACCCAGACAGCCTGAAGACAGAGTGGCACGAAATTATCGGGGGAGAGATAGTCAAGCCTGAAGAAGGCTGTGGAGTCATCTCCTCTGGCTCCTCGCTCTACTTCAACAAGGTACTAAGGAGGGATGGGAGACTGAGAAGGGCACGTAATGGGGGTTTGAATGGAGCGTGATGTGGTTGGGCGGCAAAGAAAAGGAAGGTGGCAGAAAGCTGCACGCCGCGTGAGAAGTGCATTAAACAGCGCAGCTGTGCTCCGCAGGTAAAGAACAAAGCAATCCAAAGAGATAGGGAGGGACACGGGCGTTATGTATTCAAGAATTAACAGCTGTGATGGAAGGAAGTAGATCGCCAATGTGCTGGGAAGTGTGTACATTCATACTGTCTTAGTTGAGCATTTTCTGTTTTAAGACTCAGCCCTTTCTCAGCATCCAGCAGCTCAGCAGCTCCCGTTTGTTTGTTCTGTACTGTTCTGAGGTGAGGGACGGAGAATGGTTGGCTTTCCAAGGGACAGGCAGCTTAATTTCAGGTCATGGGGCCAAAACTAGTGAAAAAACAACCCCTCCAGACTTTTAGAAAGTGGTTAGCATGTAGGAGGATATTCTTTTGTACAATTTGGATGCTTTGCAGACAAAAACAATAGATCAGGAAAGAGATATAGGGAATTCTGCTAATTAATAGCAGTTATAACTAAAATAAAAAGAGATCTTTATGACCAGATGTAAGATTATGGGTTGTAATCACAGATTTATTTTTTGTTGTTGCTCCTCGGGTCTAGTACTGGGTTTTGTTTTGTTCTTAATTGAAAGGAAGACTATAAATGCAGCTATGTGCTTCTCTTTTAAAGGTTTGATCAAACTGCCACTGCTGTCATGAGAGCCAGATTAGTCCCAGAAGAATAACCCAATATGCAACGCTGTGTAATTGTGTGTTGTTTACCTCATTACAAAAATCTAACCCATCAAATAATTTTCAGCACTCCTACATAGTCTCACATCCAGCTCCCCTGGAAATGAAGCTCTGTGCTGAAAATTTCATAATAGACCAATCAGTATAACTAGCTAATTGTGATAATTGGATTTTTTTATGTAATTGTCTTCTCTGTTAGATGTTTTTCCTTCTGGCTCAGTTCCTTATGCCAAGTTTCTCAAAAGTAGTTTGCTAAATTAGAATTAACCTGCTATGATCTTTCTTCTGATTTCTGCTAAGGAGGAGTGAAAAACTCATTTAGAAATTCTTGGCTTCTTTCTATTGATCTCTAAGGGTTAGGTTATCATTCATTTCTTGAGTAGTAGCAGTCTCTGTGCCATCAACAGAAGGTGGTTTATTTAATTTCTGTTTAGATCTATTTCAAGGCATCTAGTGGCCATGCTGGTAGATAATAAAAAATTATTTTTATAGTTGCCCGACAGTTCTGTATTGTTTTGGGAGCTCATATTCATGGGCTCCATTTCTTTTCGTTTGCTCAAATAGACACTCTTTATTTGAATGTCTGATGTTTACTGCCATAATCAATTACTGCTACCAGAATTAACGTTGGCTTTGTCCTGCTGACTCTCTTTGTTTTACAACTCATTCTAATCAACTGTAGGTGTGCTCGCAATACAGAGCTCTTTCAATTAGCCCCTGCAATTCCTCTGAGGTTTTATGTCACTTGTGCCCTTTCTCAATTAACCTGGTTCTGTGGTTAACCCTTTGGCAGGCAAAGCTGCAGTGGGGTGTAGATATGGAAAACCCACCTGGAATAGTTTTAAAGCCAGAGCTTAATCCACGGCGGGTCAATGGCTACCCCCAGCCAGCCGGGACGCACCTGCCCATGGGGCAGCAAGGGTGTTTGCATCTTTATTATCCATTACTAGTTTGATTTGATTATGTTAATTTCAAATTCCTGTGGGTCTCCAAATGAAACAGTGAAAGCAAACTACCAAGGGATAATCACTGCCACCTTGGCTAGTAATTAGCCACATGGGCCTACACTGGGAAGGTTGGGGCTGCACCCAAGACTGAGCCCACCTCACTCTCATGGCACCATCCAGGAGGGCTTTGCTCAGCTGGGGGTAAATCAACAAATAAACCAAAACAGCAGGCATAATTCAAGGCAACATCAGTATGACGGTATCGTCAATGAGCTTTTTGAGGATCGAAGGATTCTTCACAGGTTTTAGTTGTCATCGGTGGTGCAAGCTAACCAAGTTTCAAAAACACAAGTGTTCAGCCACCAGAAATAAGTCGTGCAGTGTGGTGTTGCCTGTTTGGTAGACTCTACAAATGAGCTATGGACCCAGGCTGTAACACCAGCAAAGGGGAATTTTCTGAGAAAGAAAACCACAGACATTTGTCTGTGCTAGTTTACTCTGAACTGGGTAGAAAGAGGAAAGAGGTGATGAGTGGAACAAGATTTAAACTCATCTATCATCTTATTAAAAAAACATAGATGATATTTTAAATCTCAGCTCATAAATCTTGTTACTTATGTCCAGCTGGATCATGCCACTTGCTTATCTCAAATTTGTCTGGAAATTTGTCATGAGGGTGATGGGTGTACAAGTGAGAAAAACAGGGATGTACAGGGAAAACCATACATTTTACTTAAAATATAAGCGTCATTTTATAACTTAGCCCAGGTTTTCTTTTTTGATACCTTTTTGTGCTTGGAGATGGCCACAAACCCATGATTTTTTAGGGAATTAGAAACGGTAGGCATGTTGCCAGTTCTGCTCCGTTCTGGGGGGTGGTGCCAGGTTGCAGCTACTTTTAATGAATGCAGATATATGATCCCCGCGTTCCCTCTCCAGCTGCACGTATTTGGCTTTGCCCTACCTATAACAGCTTGTGGTGGCACGGTGCTGTGCCAGGGCAGGGCTGTGCCAGGTATGGGGCACCTGGGTCACCTCTGCAGGGACACTGCTCTCACCCTGTGTCCTGCCTCACCACGGGCAGCTTCATATCACATATCAGCATCTTGGAGGCTCGTTGCGGAGCAAGCCCACAAGCTCAGCCTCAAGCAGCAGGGCACAAGGGGAAGCAGGAAACGGGATAATTCCAGTTACAATAAAAGGCTTTTAAACCTTATAGCTCTTTTTCAGCTGAATATGCTCCGACTTACTTTGTCAACGTGCACAGAGTGACCATATTGACCCCATGTCGATGTCTAAGAGCTGCTTCCTGCTAGAACTCAAAAACATCCTTGGAAAAGCTGTTCACTAAACTTTATGAGGCTGTTTTTTTTCTCTCACCTGTGCTCAGGTAAACCTGAAACCAAATCCACAGGTTTTAGTTGAGAGACTGAAGTACCACACTTACTAGGAAAAGAGCACAGTTTTGTGTAGGAACAAATCCTCCTCAGGTGAGGCATGAAGAGAAAATGTCCCTCCATTGTTCTTGTGTAGGAGATAGATAGGCTTCAAGCAACAGGTATTATAAAGGCTATAATTTCAGATGACCAGATAACCCTAGACAGTGCAAGATTTGACTGAGAAAATGAGACTTCAGAAATTTTTACTACTTTATGTTTTATGATTAAAAAGCTGAATGCTTAAACGCTTAACCCCGGTTGGTTCAGGATTCCCAGGGTCTGCTCTTTGTCTTTTGAAGGTACTTGGCACCTTGCAGGAATGAGATGAAATAGTTGTCTTGAAATTGCGTCGTGAAGTTGCATTGTGTGTTGAAATGTAACAACAAAAATGCTCGTGGGGTCACAGCAGTGATTAAGACATAAAAGATGGCCAAGAACAGTCATTCTCTGAAAGACAAAAAAATGTCATATTAACACAAAATTCAGTGCCCTCCAGGTTGTGCAATTTTCTGCACAACATTAATCTGTGTTTGACTTTAAACATGTCTATTCGTAGTGAAGATGTCATATTTAATATTATTATTCCTTCTCTGTTCTTTCTATTGTAGGCTGGAAAAAGGCAGTTGGTAAGCTGGGATTTGGACACAACCTGGGTGGATTTTGTCCAGTTTTACATCCAGATAGGAGGAGACAGTCCGTCGTGCAATAAACCAGACAGCAGAGAAGAAGGTGTGCTGCTGCAGTACAGCAATAATGGCGGGATCAACTGGCAGCTACTAGCAGAAATGTATTTCTCTGACTTCAGCAAACCCAGGTATAATTTTGGTCTAAATTCAATCCATACTGCGTCAGGTCTTTTAAAAAAACCTATTTCTCGATTTATGAAAACACAAATAATAGTTTCAAGTTATAATGCTTAAAAGCCATCATTATATGGAAACTTTTCCAGGCTGCCACAGTCAACTCCTGTCACTAGGAAGGAAAAATCTAATGAAACTGGGCCTTAAAAAAACTGAAGTAAAATATAAAGTTTCCAATCACTCACCTCCCACGTGAAACATGACTAAAATGCTAATAATTGCAAAATGTTAGCAAGGAAATAGAGAACTTGCCCAAAAGAGGTGTAGAAATCTGCCATTTCCTCTGACTGGTTTCAGAGCTAATGAACACATAGTAATGTCACACACAACAACAACTCCTCTAAAGAAATATTTAAGGAGGAGAAGAAATCATGTTCAGCATTTTAAACGTGCTGTGGGATAGCTTGTCTGTGAAAATTTAAATTGCATTTGTCTGCACAGGTACAAACATGATTTCTATTGCCTGTAGTTCATTTTTTTCAATATGTATATCATTTTATCTTCCCATCTTGTCATTTTGAATTGCAATGGACAATGTTTTCAGAAGGACTTCTGTAACTCAGCAAACTGTCCTTTTCTAAAGGTGATCTACGCACTGGGAAGTATAGATATATAGAACAGAACAGAACAAGGGACCTACAATGATCATCTAGTCCAACTGCCTGACCAATTCAGTGCTGACCAAAAGTTAAAGCACGTTATTAAGGGCATTGTCCAAACGCCTCTTAAACACTTAACAGGCTTGGGGCATCGACCACCTCTCTAGCAAGCCTGTTCCAGTGTTTGACCACACACTCAGTAACAAAGTGCTGCCTAATGTCCACTCTAAACCTCCCCTGGTGCAGCTTTGAACCGTTTCCACGCATCCTGTCGCTGGACACCAGGGAGAAGAGCTCAGCACCTCCCTCCGCACTTCCCCTCCTTGGGAAGCTGTAGAGAGCAATGAGGTCGCCCACCAGCCTCCTTTTCTCCAAACTAGCCAAGCCCAAAGTCCTGAATACAGCAGGATAATCCCTCTTTTGACCAGCTAGTTATGCTGTGTTTGATGCAGCCCAGGATGCAGTCTGTCCTCTTGTCTACCAGGACACACTGCTGACTCCTGTTGAGCCTGCTGTTGACCAGCACCCCCAGATCCCTTTCTTCAGGGCTGCTCTCCAGCCACTCCTCTCCCAATTTATACTTGTGCCTGACCTTACTCCATCCTAGGTGCAGAATGCAGCATTTGGACTTGTTAAATTTCATCCCATTAATCACAGCACAATGCTCCAATCTATCTAGATCCCTCTGCAAGGCATCTTGTCCCTCAAGAGAGTCAACACCACCTCCCAGTTTGGTATCATCAGCAAACTTGCTAATGGTGCATTCAACTGCTGCATCCAGACCATTGATAAATATATTGAACAGAACTGGCCCTAGAATTGAGCCCTGAGGATCACCACTGGTAACCAGTCACCAACCAGATGTAGCCCCATTCACTACAACCCTTTGAGCTCTGCCCTTCAGCCAGTTCTTCACCCAGTGCACCACGAACCCACTTATCCCACAGCTGGACAGCTTGCCCATAAGGATGCTGTGAGGGACAGTATAAAAAGCCTTACTAAAATCCAGAAAAAATACATCCACCGCCTTCCCTTCATCCACTCTGTGGGTGGTTTAGCCTCTACTTTGTCAAAAGTACAGGACACATCCAACAAAGAAGCTACCTATTGAAACCTGCATCACTCGACTGTCCAATACATTATTTTTAGACAAAACATTTGCCCCTCTAAGTAACCAAGAGTGATGGTCCTTACTGAATATAGCTATGCATATTTATTTTTCTGCTGGTTCAAATGTGGTCCAAATCTTATTTTCCAATTCCTTATTTTCCAACACATCCTCTGGAAAAGAGGGTTCCCTGTAGCCCTCAACAATTCCTTCGCCTCTGTCTGCCTAACCAGCAAGCGAAGGAGGGTCTGCGGTACAGAATAATGTGGTGTAAAGAAAGAGTACCAAAAGGAATATATGTATCGGTGTATACATGTAAGGTGCCTGAAATAGGATTGAACAAGTAACTAATTATTTTACTTTTTAACATAAGCATGATTAGGTTTGAAATTTTAACTTTTATTTAACATCATATTTGTAAGGTGTTTCCTAAATTGAACATAAAGCACTTTATCTGAGAAGACCTAACAGTCTTTTATGAAGATCCATATAGGAGGGCTGAAATATTTTTATCCACAGCATGAAACTCTGCTACATAATCTATTGCATTGTAGTAGAAGGATTCATTTGTCTACAAATAGGACCAACCAACAGAAGAGAATGAGAAATTAATTTTGCCAGCATATTTCACTGTTACTTGCTGGCACCAGAAGAACACCAAGACTTGCTGAACAAGGATCAGATGAACAGTTTAATTCAAAGCTGAAGAGTTCAAATCAGTTCCTTATTGTGCTAGGCAATATACTCATAGAGAGTGAAAAATAGTCACTGTCTTAAAGAGTTTACATTCTCCACAGACAAGGAGGACAAAGAGGGCTTCTTGATATGCAGTGTATAAATAAGTATCCAGCTATGTAGAAGACTTCTACATGTAAGATAGATACTGGCCTTCCTGCCTCTTTTCGGTGGTATTTCTCCCATTTCTCTACAAACTGTGTTCCCTAAAGTTCTGCTGAATTTCTGTTCTTCAGGTTTGTCTATCTGGAGCTGCCAGCTGCAGCCAAGACGCCTTGCACCAGGTTTCGCTGGTGGCAGCCCGTGTTTTCAGGGGAAGGGTATGATCAGTGGGCCATCGATGACATCATCATTTTGTCAGAGAAGCAGAAGCACATCATTCCCGTTGTTAATCCCACTTTACCACAGGTAATAAGCAAGAGCAGGCTGTGGGCATCCCCGTGAAAGAGGAACCATCCTCTCTGTTAGTAGACTTTTCTTTGAATTTAATTTTCTTTGAAAATATTGGGTGTATTTAAAGAAACAGCTGCAGTGTTTGTCGCTGGGTCTCTCTGTGTGGGAACAACCTGGGTCTTATCGCAAAACCATCAGGCTCCTGATCTTTGTGACAGAGGATGTAGTTATGTATCTCCTCAAAAAGTCAAGGCAGACATTTTGGAAATTACAAGGTTTTTTTTAAATGACAGAAAATAGAAATCGCAACATTAGAAAGTTGATTAGAAAGTTGAAATTGTTCTGAAGTCCCACTGCAAGGTGATAGCGCTTGTTGTTGCTTTCCTTTTCATTTCTAACAGAACTTTTACGAAAAGCCAGCGTTTGATTACCCTATGAACCAGCTGAGCGTATGGTTAATGTTGGCCAATGAAGGGATGACCAAAAATGAAAGTTTCTGCTCTGCCACGCCCTCTGCCATGCTCTTTGGTAAATCAGATGGAGACCGGTTTGCGGTGACTCGAGATTTATCCCTGAAGCCTGGATACGTCCTGCAGTTCAAGGTATTCCTTAAACATAAATCTCTGCAGAGTATCAGTAAAACTGCCCTTAGTCAATACTCGCAAGATGTCACTGGGGCCACGGTTCAAAACAAGGTGATAAATTATAGCACTGCGTAAAAAGGTGTGACGAGCACAAGTATGAATTCATACAGCATAAAATATCGTGCTGCTTTCTTAAAGGGTAGCCAAAACCTTGGTGTAGGAGAGCTTTTTTACCCCTCTGGAGAAGTTTTAAAGCTTGTTGTTCTTCAGCACGTTTCAGAAATGGATTGAAGCGACTGTCATTATACTCAAGTCAGTACTAGGAAATGCTACTGCACTGTCAAGGGAAAAACGGATTATTCCCATCTGGGGCTCTGTGACTACAGAAGCTCCAATGTGGTTTGTGTACATTTTTTGTATTTCCAACTATTTAAGGACTTACAAGCTGCTCTGTGCTCCAGTGCGGGGGTTTTGTATAATTTACTTTTATTGTGTCAATGAATATAGGCTCCAATTAGCATTCTCTTCTTTAAAGGGCTTACAAAAATTTCAGTGGTCTGACAACACATCAGAATATGGGCTCCAAACAAAGTGTATTTGCTTTGACAAGCTCTTGTTTCTGAACCCTAATCAAAATTTTATTGAGTTTATAATGAAATCCCATTGGTGAATTCTGGAGGTTGGTTGCAATGCAATTTTAATGAGCTCACCACAAATACATGGTCCTTACATAATTGGTGGATACAGACACTGAATAATTTACAAGTGGAATTATTAAAGAGATCAGATGTTTACAGGCAGCTTTTCAAATATAATTCCCACAGTTCTATAAATAGGAAAGTTGGTTAGAAATAATGGGATTTGTAAAATAATCTCATTTCATCTAAAAGTTATGCTAATGAAACGCTATACAAACCGAGGGATTGCAGTACAGTTTCTCAATGAGTATTGCTTGTAGTTTTATACTTTAAACTGTCTAAACCCCCAAAATATTTCAATATATAAATGCCATTTAGCCTGGAAAAGATCCTATTTGCCTCTTCACCACTTTCCTCTACTTCAGTGATGAAGCCTCCATTGTGTAAGTTTGATCATCAACAGCATTTCAAAAATTGTTTAGTCTAAAAAAGCGATACTTAAAAATATTTCACACACCTTCCGTCGCTAGAGCACTTGGCAATGTAACATAAACGTACAAAACAGAAACAACATGTATCAGAGAACAGCAAGTTCTTTTTTATAAAGTCTATTATTTAAGGCCTGAATTTATACTCCTCTCTATTTTGGAAAGCTTTTAAACTGGCCTGCACATAAATGTGTTAGTCCTATTTGCATGCTTTAATTTTAAACATATGGTTAAATGCTTTCCTGAGTTTGAGAAATTTCCATTTTAAATAGCTGCCTCAAATAATTTTGCATTGATAAACTCAAAGACAGTAATTTGTCAAAATTATTTAATTTTACATGAATGATTTTGGTTTACGTTTTACATTCTACAGCTCAAGTAGAATTTCTGCCATAGAATAATGAAAACTAATATTTTTCTGGTTGCTTGAAAAATGAAACTGGAAACTTCAAATCAGCAGTTGATTTTTGTCTTGGTTACGTTCTCGTTTCGCATTTTACTATGCATTTTTCTACTTCATCCCATTTTGTTCTATTGTGGGGGTCCAAACTGCAGTGCCAGCTCGCAGACATGATTCCTGCCAGGGCAATGAAAAGGCTGTGGTCAGGGCTCGCAGCCCAGGGCAGGGGGGGACCTGGGATTCAGGCTGACCCTCTGGGCACATTGGGTGGGACTGCAGATGAGATGGGTCTCAGAGGACACAGCTCTTCCTACCCTTCCCGGGCATGAAGGTGCCTACACAGAGTTTGCTCTTTGCGGCCTGCTGTGCACCAGGACCTTTGAAAAGTTCTTTGCACATTTTGGTGTGCTGAACCCAGCAACCTTCATGAAGAAATACAGGGAAATTTTACTGAGAAATGTCATATATGTGTAGGAAGCAGACTCCAAGCATCAGTCACTGTTTGCCAGCAGGGTTCAAAGCAAACGTTCAAAGCGCTGCGCTTCACAAACCAAAAAGGCAAAGGTGGTTTGCAGACAATAAATAACAGTAACAGCACGGTTTTTTTCAGCTCGTGTCTGATGCTTTGCTTTTTTGCAGCTGAACATCGGTTGCACCAACCAGTACAGCAGCTCTGCTCCCGTCCTGCTCCAGTACTCGCACGACGCTGGGCTCTTCTGGTCGCTCGTGAAGGAGGGCTGCTACCCGGCATCTCCGGGCACCAAAGGATGCGAGGGAAGCTCCCGGGAGCTGAGCGAGCCGACCGTGTACCACACGGGAGACTTTGAGGACTGGACAAGAATTACTATTGTTATCCCCAGGTCGCTTGCAGCCAGGTACTGTGCATTGTAAACCAGTGATGCCAGTGGTACCCGTGAATTAGCTGCCTCTTCTTTGATGCTACATTAGGAAAAAGTTACAAGCTGTGAATAAAAGCAGGGTTAAAGATCGGCAGATCTGGGAAAAATATAATGTGGTCTCCAAAACGGGAGAAGATTTCCATTTTAGAGGTGTCAGAATGGTCTATAAAATTAAATTACAAATCAACAAGGAATCCAGAACTTGTTAATTTGACATCAGTCTCTTCATTGTGGTGCTGTCTGTCTTTACACACGTAGGTCAGAGGCACCAGCAAGAGAACAATAAGTCACTTGAATCAAATAAGCTGTTTGAACAGGATTAATTTTACAGTTAGCACTGGGCAAAGAAACCGTAGAAGGGTATTTGAGCTGCTGCGTAATGTCTTGTGCCATTGGAGGTGGCTGGGACAGGTGAAGTCAAAGGAGGGAGGAATGGCAGGTGTGCTCATCTGCAAGCACGACCTCAGCATCGGGTTAATACTGGTGAGAAAACATCAGACGATGGAAGACACAAATAAGCCTTGCAATCAGGAGGCTTTTCTCAGTCTTACTGGGATTTGGCTGAAGTTTCTCGCTGCCTTCGCTCGCTGTCTCACGGGAGCCCCTGGCCGTGCCCCCCTGCCTCCTGCCACTCTCGGGCTGCCCCCGGGCTTCAGCCCCATCCTCCTGCCCCCGGATCCTCATCCTCAAGCCCCGGCACAGGATTTGAGTACGTGGCATATTGTTTAGCAGGCGAGCCGGTGCCTTTGCCACAAGGAGTTAAACTAGCAGTGTGTACCGTAACAAGTTTGTCTTTTCTTCAGTAATTAGCCAATAAAAGCAGGTGCCAAATTGCACAGATCTGACACCAGCTGATTTGATTTACCCAAAACAAGCAGCGCAGAATCAATAGCAGCAATCTGTTTGGCATTATGTTCAGTAATGTGATCAGGAATAAGAAGCTCATGCTAATACATTAGAAATGTAAGTATTGTGAGTACGATGAGGGTCTCGGCATGTTGAAAACTGAATTGGTTGTGGGTCGCTTTGGAAATCATGGTTCATGGGTTATCTGGGGAGCATCGCTTTTCAGCAGTTGGTACAGAGCGGTAGCACGATGATCACCTGCTTACCAAATCCCAGTGCAGAGCAGAAAAAAAGCAATACATTTATTATATTTTAGGCAAAGTAGCAAAGCAGGATCTTAGTTAATCCGTTGGATTGGCAATGAGATTTTAAATCTGTTCCGCTCTCTGGAGCTCCTATAAAACCATTCAGCTGAAAGTTAAAGACTGAAAATGAATAACCAAAATATTTTTTCTTCAGTTAATTCCCTATGCAGTGGATCAGCTGGAGTAACTTAGTGTAGGGTCACAGAAGTCCCTGGAGCAGTTTCGGTTATACAAGGATTAGATGACTGTTTTCCAGGAATTTCATGTTGTCATCCAAGAATAAAAACTTATATTTCTGTCCACATGTCCTGTAGGACACGTTACTTGCCATTATTTTTAGAAAGTGGATGATTTTTCTTGTATCCAAATTACTTGAAGTTTTTTTACTCAAAATTATACAATGCCGTAATGAAGTCTTCATCACTGCCATTACTGAGTTACTTTCATAAGTAATATAAGAAATTACGTTCTGGGATTTTAATATGTAATTAGCCATTCAGGTTGACCTGAGTAGTGAAAGGCATCTTCAGAGTCACATCTAATCATTCACTCTTGTTGATAAAACCGTGTTTCTGTTCTTTGCATCACACTGGTGGATACAGGCCAGAGAAATAGAAGTAGTCAAAATACATCCCAAAAATCGGGAAAAAATATCCTTAAGTGAAGTGGCACAAAAAGTAGGATGTCAGAAATATTTTCCAGGTGTCCACTTGCATCTTATTTGCAAATGGCTCATTTAGGAAAAGCTCCTTTTAATCTTAAACAAGGAGCGGTAGTTACTGAAGCTGGGAATAGCGATACTGTGCCCTTCATCGTTGTTTCTCCACAGTAAGACTCGGTTCCGCTGGATCCAGGAGAGCAGCTCCCACAAGAGTGTGCCTCCTTTCGGCTTAGACGGCGTTTACATTTCCGAGCCTTGTCCCAACTACTGCAACGGTCACGGGGACTGTGTCTCGGGGGTCTGCTTCTGTGACCTGGGCTACACAGGTAAGACAACCCTTCTTCGGTGGGATTACAGTAAGCATTGGCTGAGTTAAAGCTGTAAATCTAGCATCTAGTTTTTCCTCTCCGATATGCCAGAAAAATATACGATGACATAAATTTCATGGGCTGACAGCAAGAATCTTCTCGTTTTGTTAAATAAAATTGAGCACAGGCAAAACAGAGCAGGTGAAGGCAGTGGACACCGGTGATGTTTCTAGCAACTACAGTCTTTTGAACATCACCATCTGTACGGATGGGAAGGGACTAGCGATAAAAGAGAAAACAAAATAAAATATTACAAACTAAAAAGTCTGCTTAAAAGCCTTTGGATCATCTTCAAAAGAATTGCTGCTGTTTTTGAGTCCCCTGGCCATCAGATGGCATGGGACCAGGAGGGAACATATGTTCTGATGGGCCCTTCTGTGGAAAATTCTGCTCGCTTGTGGTTTCAGGGGCTTTTATGCTGAAATACAAAAAAAACCAACTCCAAACCCAATGAAAAAAAATAGCGATTGGCACAACCAGTTGCACACTGCACTCTTTTCAACCCTCTATACCATCAAAGCAATAAGCTAACATCTTTTGTTCAATTTGTTTAAAATGAAATAAAAGGGTAATATTTTTCTGTTTACATAAAATGCCTTATCAACATAAAGCATGGCTGTTTTTCGTCTCGTGAAATAAGCCATCTTAGAGTTTAGAAGAAGAGGGCTTATTCTGCCTACGAAAATTTGTAAAGCGGGTTTAAAAAGGTACAATCCTGTCATCAGGGCATTTTCTTAGAAAAGCCCCATACTTTCTCATATGTGGGTGCAACAGAACCGTCTGCCAATGCACTGTATCTGACCTTTACTCTGTTCAGCACAGTTTCACCAAAGCATCTCCCATATATTTTTTTTGTTTTTTGTCTTGAAGCATCGCATGGAACCTGTGTGTCTAATGTGCCTAATCACAGTGAGATGTTCGACAGGTTTGAGAGGAAGCTAAGCCCTCTCTGGTACAAGATAACGGGAGGTCAGGTTGGGACAGGCTGTGGCGTGCTCAGCGATGGCAGATCTCTGTACTTCAACGGACCTGGGAAAAGGGAGGCGAGGACTGTTCCCCTGGACACCACAAATATCAGGTCAATCCTCAGTGCTGCTTCTCACAATTGTCTGTGTGTTCATGTTGTCTCCTCTCAGCTATTACAAGTGTAGATGTGAGAAGGCGAGAAATGTTTTTCTGGTAATCTGGTCATTCTGAAAACCTTAAAGGCAGAGAAATTACTTTTTTGTTCATTCTGGTGTACTATTTCCTTTTCTCGAGAGAGAATATTTAGGTTAGAAACAGTGGAATAGCAGCATAAAAAAAAATAGGAACTCTATCCTTCTGAGAAGATGGCTTGCACTGTATTCTAGACGGACAGGCAGAAGACGTGGTCTTGAGAGTGCACAAAACCTAAGACTCTGCCCGTAGCTGGACAGAAAAACTCCCTGTCCCCAGACTGGTTGGATTGCAGGCACGCTGATGGCGTGGCAACGAGCTGTTGTTTACTTGCCAGATGTTGAGAATTAGTCCACTTGTCAGAAGTGTAAAAAAATGGAATGTGAATTGTTTCTGTGTAGCCAGGAGGCTAACAAGCTTTCACCTCTCTCCCTGCTACCACTGAATCCTGCTCTGCTGGTAGTAATTATCCTTTTTCTCTCAAATTGTCTAACTGGTTAATGTAATTAGGATAAACAAAGGGCAGTTAATTCGAACCATTATTTAGCCTGGAGTTTGCTGCATGGGAGTCCAGTCCCATGAGGGATCACGCACCTGAAACCTTGCCCACCCTACCATTATACCGGTTAACTTAATAAAAGATATTTCTCCTGACAGACACTGTTTCAAGAGTAAGTAACGCCGTGATTTGCTGCATTATTTAATTTGTGGGATCATTCAGCAAAGATTGGCCACAAGTTACTGCTCCCGCTCTCCAGCTCAGATGAGAGATGCTACCTTAGGGTACGGGTGCTGCGGCTTTGGGGACATCCTTAGCTGCTCCCCAGCATCGAGCAGCACAGCACCACCTGCCTTCCCTCTGTCCCCTGCCTGTCTGACAGATCCTCCTCTGACAAAGATGTGCATTATTTATATAACTATGTAAATTACTTAATAATTAAATTAATTAATTGCTTGACAAATACGCTTTGGACAAGTGCATGTTTGCAGTAGAATGCTGGGAAGATCTGAGCACCTCTTTTCTGTTCCAACATCTTTTTAAATCTCAAGTTATTAATCCTGTGAAGCATAGTATTGGAAGTAACCATGTCATCAAGAAGTCTATGTTCAAATGGTATTTTTGAGTTATTCCTTCTTTCCTGGAGAAATCTTTTTATAAAAGAAAAGGATTTTCTTTAGCTTTAAGATTACTTTGAAACCACCTTTAATGCCAGATATTCATATTTATAGCTTTCCTTTTTTATAGAGTTTGAACCATTTAAAAAGCCAAAAGAAGTTTTAAATACTGAGCAATGCTCTTTCTTGACTTATTTAATCTATCGCTATTTCCATTTTGCATGAGAACATGGCTCATCTGATGTCTCAAAACTGCCACAAGAATGTAAATGGCCAGAGGGACACATGATAAAAGCATTTAAGATCCCTCCTCTGAGCACGTGCTCACTGTAGTGAACGGCTCTCCTGCTGCAACTGATCATTTTGTCAAAATAAACCAGCACTGATTTTTTTTATAAGCATCACAGTGAGCAGCTTAACTTCCTTGAACAAGTCAAGTTTGGTGCCACATCCCTGGCTGTTTGCTAGACGGAACAGAAGCACCGGTCATCTCAAACACAGATGGGACTAACATCGATTTTCCGGTTTCTTCAGCCATGCGTGTGCTCAAGGGTGGGATCCATCTCATGCAGCTTGACCAGAACACGGACTCCTTAGACTACAGCAATTACCCCAGGCTACTTTTATGCTCAAAGGAAAGAAACAGCTACTTTGAAAGGGCAATGCAACTCATCCTAAAATAGGGTTAGCTACGGCCAATGCTTTGTCTTCTGGAAGCATGTATTTTTGTCATTAATTATAAGGGAATCTGGGTTGATCATGTAAGACGTAGGCATCTAGCCTTCAGACACCTTGCTTAGAATGGGGTCATCCCGCTTTAAAGTTTGAGACCATCTGTAACATTAACAGGGTCTTTTTCCTAGAAGTGAAAGCAGACGAAGTTTGTGAGAGTGTGAAGGGTTAACTGAAAGACCCATACCCTAAAAAGAAAATAATTCCTCAGCCTAGAATTTTTTCCCGTTATTGAAGCTAAAATTAATGTCACTTGAAAGAGGAGATTAGAGGGAAGCACTTTTTCCCATTTTGGTATTACTTTTTGCATTCAGTAATGCTTTGCATAGAATTCAGTTATCTTATTAGAGGTCATCTTAGCCCCTACACCGTTATCTTTTATTTGTGCGTGGGTTTTTTGGTTGGGGGGTTTTGGTGACTGAGTAAACAGCAGGAAAATATATCTTGAAAGACATTCCGTTAGATATGTGGATTGAGGGTTGTGAATAGGAAGGCTGAAACTCCTGCAGTAGTTTTTTAAGCTTCTTATTTTTCAGGTTAATAGTGTTTTCCCAGACCTTTTAAGATCTTGTTTCATTAAATCAGGCATGGAAGAGCAAAAAATTGAAAAATATTGCAAGACATTAAAGTTTTATTTTCATTCTGAATTCCTGCAGATCTACCTGTGCATATTCTGTCATCTTGCTTCAGTTACCGCTTTTTTGAACGTAAAGCGTAAATCTTATGTAAGGAATGTAAATATTTTTGTGTTCTTTTCTGTAAGAAGTACGAAGTCCCTTTTCACCCTCACCCTTCTCTTCCCAGAGGAGCGGGGCTTGGGGCGGGGGGGCTCCTGGTTCAGTCTGCTCCAAAGGGGTTGAGATTTTCCAGCCTGAGGTGCGTGGTGCTGCTCAGGGACGCAGCCCAGCAGGGCACCTCCAAGCTCAGGAGTCATGCTAAAATCCTTTTAAACTATAAAGCTTGCTCCCTGAAGCCAGTGACCACAAACAAGCACTCAATGTTTAGCATGTACATTAAGTGCTGTCATAATCTTAGCTTCGTTTTTCCTATTGTGTCCTTTACGTGATTGACTACAATTTTTCGCAGACATTAGGAGAATGTCCCATAGCACTAAGAGAGCTGCAGGTGTCAAAATTCATTTCACCCAGACCATTTTTTTGCCCTACACTTCAGAAGCCCCCTGGAGCATCTCCATCCCTTCCCTTTTGCATGGCCCAGTGTGCCAAGGGCACAGTTTCACCAGCAATATTTCCATCCCCCTGACTGACAATCCAATACCTGGATGCATTTTGGTTACTGATGAGCTGCTGCCTCCCACTTTGATGGCCTGTCCCTTATGACACACTTCACTATCCGTTCAGTGAGAGCATTTACACACAGTGCCTACCTGGCAGCTAGATAAAAACCACGGAATATATATTTTTTTTTTTCCAAGCAGTGACATCTGGCTTGTTAGCTGACTTGGCTCCCATCTGCGTTCCAGACTCTGTTGCTAATGACTGTGCAACCATCCCAGAGAGCTGTTTTGGGTCAAACGGCTACAGATCAGATGGGCTGGTTCACCCTTCTGCAGAAAGGTGTTTTTTTTTGTCTTTTGTTTCTGCTTTTTGCCGATCTTTACATTGGGCAAACATAAAAGAGAATTTCATCATAGAACTGTAAATCTTTTCACCTCTGAGACTGCTGCCTAGTGTTTTATTGCCTGAACATGGTCTCAGACAACAGAGCTGCAGCAAACAATAGGACCTGCCTGGCTGTAATACTGTCAGCCTGTCTCTTCTTGAGCTGTCTATGGGGTTATATTATGAATGAGACGGATGAGTATATTCTGGCTTGTCCTAGTCCCTATGGGTATACAAAATATCTCACATAGGAGATACTGATTGCAGTAACAGAACTGGAGTGCGGTTGGTTTTAGAATCAGAAGAGGATCGTGACAATGTATATGTAGCAGAGGGTGAGGGAAATTGGAGACGTAGCTGTGTTGGTCTGGCTCTGGCTGTAGTCCTGTGGCTTGTCTGTGATTTTACTGATGTCTGCAAATTATGACCAAATCCCCTGAAGTGAAAAGAGTTATCCTTGTGGGGAGTTATTTCAGTGACAAATCAAGCCTTTTTTCCTCACTATAGAGACACAAATTCACCTTGAAAAATTAGTATTTGAAATAAAGACATTATCCACAAGCAGTAGAATTAATAAATTCTTTTTTCCTCCAAAATGTCTGCTTGGCAAGGACTCCATCTCTCCATGAAGATACACCCAGCACAAAGCACAAGCAGTTGCTTCCCAAAACCATCACATCAGCGAGTACTCCAATAGTCATAACACAACAGGCAGGTGTCATCCTAAGTCAAAAACTGGCCAGGAAACAAGGCGAATGGCATCGCCAACTTTCGACACGCAAAAGCTCAGTGTGGGGACAAGTCAGGAGCTGTTTCGGGTGCGCAATGCAGACAGCCTGTGAAGAAGGCGATGGGGGCGATGGCATTCTCAGTCATCTCCATGCTCTTTACATTCATTAATTATGACCAGATAAGACTGAGACAAATGTTGGAGACAGGCAACAAAATTTGGCGAGTGAGCAGCAGGACATTAATTAAAACAAATTGCTGTTCTATAGCACAGTCGTACATATCTAAGAGGAAATTTAAACTACTCTGATACCACAAAGTCACAATTAAAAATACCAGTTCAGCAAGGGCACCAGGGCATCACTGTTGATTGGACAAAAAATTGACAATATTTTGGAGCACAAGGATGGGATAGTTACTAATTCAAATGCAGCGAGATAGGGATGTTCAAGGCTTAGCGAAAGTTCTGTCAATAAAATCAGCGACACTGTCTCAAAGGGACAGGAGGGTTGCAGAAAATGGTCATAGGAAAAATCAAGGACATGAAAAACTTTCACGCAGAGAGACAGATGAAAAGGTTGCCATGGTTTACTGTGGAAAGGAGGAGGAGAAGGTAGGGAAGTGATAAAAGCACCGACTACAGGGAAAGCTGCAAGAAAGGCAGATCAGGAATATTTTTTTTTCCCCATCTCATGATGTGAGAACAAGAGGATGTTCAATGAAATCAAAATGTATAGGTTTAAAATCAAAGGGTCTGCTTCACAAGATGTCCCGTGAAGTCTTTTCACTGAAAATTGTTTACATCAAGAATTTAAGGACCAAAAAGGGATTGGTGGTATAGTGAGGATAATTTTATTAAAACTCTAATATTGTATTTTAAAGCTTAAACCATTTTGCAGGTACAAGAGGTGAAGGTAAGATCTGACGTAAGGAGCACATTTGCCTGCTTTGGAGTTTTTGCATCTTTGTGTGAAAGAAGGAACTGCTAAAATCTGCTACTTAGTTCAGCAATACATTTACTATGCACAGGATCAATAAATCGCATCACCTTCTTCTGTCTTGGGTCCTCCACTGTTTACTATGGCAATGCTTGGTTTCACTGGGGCCATCACCCGATCAATAAGCTTGGAATAATGACCTAACTGAAAACGCCACATTAGTTAAGAGAGGAGAGTTATCCTGGCTGATCTTGTGCTATCAGAAGATAATTACACTTTTCTTCTACCCTGATTTTTTTAACAGGCTAGTTCAATTTTATGTACAAATTGGAAGCAAGGCTACTGGTAACTCCTGCAACAGACCAAGAGCCAGGAATGAAGGTAAAGTCTCTTTTCCTTATAATAAGCTTTTTGTATTTTGGGTCTTCTAAAGTGTTTTTGCCTCTTACTGTCCTTACAGAATCAAAAAGATTGTTTTATTTTTAACATAAATCCATTACCTCTTCAATTTTCATAAATGGTGAAGAAAATCATTTACTTTTGTTCCACGTTTGTATTTGTACTTGCTTCCACCAAACTTAATGGTGATCTATCAATAGGAGTAAATTTGTTGATGCTGTGACAGTTTAAGACATTTACAAGAAGAGGTGTAAAAGCTTTTATTAGAGTACTTGATAGTATCAGAAAACAGTAAATTTACAAGTACAGAGGACTTTCTTCAGGTCTGAAATAAAAGGAATAAAATTCGAGTTCAGTATAAAGCATGCACCCTCCATTTCTGACGTAAGGTAGAGTTGTGTGCCTGAAAACGTTTTCAGCTTCTCAACTGCGCCAGTGGATCTAACAAAAGATTGCCTTCCAACCCAAGCTCATGCATGATTTACCTGAAATGCAAAATCATAAAGCTGCAGCTGAAAATATATTCAGTCTAAAGAAATTAATCTCTCCCAGCTGTCTCTTCTCTTATTTTCCCCACATGCTTAGGAGTTACTGGGATGATATTTGTGTTTGGGAAGGATCAGCAGAGGTTTGGGAACAGATTCCCCACGTAAAGTGGTCTAGTTGCATGAAGACAGATCACTGCCATCTAGCAGATGAAAAACTTCATTTTCCTTTCAGTATAAATCATTTAACATCAGTGGACTGTTTCCTGCCGTATGGTGTTTCCATTTACATACTCAGAACTGCCATCTTTCAGCACAGATTACACTGAGGGTTTGATTTTCCTCTCATTTGCACCAGTATAAGACACAAGAAAATTCATTACCTTGGAACATACTGCAGTATAAGAGTTTTAAGAGAATAAATACACATAAGAAGTGCTTCTTTCTTGTATTATCCCCTGTGATAAGCTCATAAGTGACTTCACAATTCTGCTATGTCCTAGTATTTGTTGTACTCTGTATAAGATATGAAGACTATTTTAAATTATCTAAATATTACAATAATTAACTTTTAAGGATGCTGTGAGCTTGCACAGGTAGCGTGAGCGTTGTGAACTACCGATATTGGGAGCCCAGCTATCAGAATTCCAACTCAGTGTCCCACACAAACTGCAAGGAGACCCGACATGAAATAGATGCTGACCATACTAAGAAAGTCACATTATTCCTCTGGTTTCTGTGGTACAATCATGACTTTCACTGAGGTTGCAAAAGATTTGATCCTTTGAGCTTGGTGAACATAAGCAAGATAGCGGGTGGCAGCTGGTGAACACATATCACCTTTGCAGTAGGACTTTGTCCAGAAAACGCTCCTGGACCAGGAGATGCCAAAAAGGTATGGGAGATGCCAGAAGCGGCATGCACTGGACGGGGGTCGGCAGCTCCCCAGTACAGGCTGAAGAGTTGCCCCCTTTTGCTTGGTACAGTCAGACTAACTGCCTTTCTTAATTTTAAATACAGGGCTTGTCGTTCAATACACAAATGATAACGGGATCACCTGGCATTTGCTGCGGGAGCTGGACTTCATGTCGTACCTGGAACCCCAGGTTGTTTCCATAGACTTACCTCGGGAGGCCAAAACCCCGGCCACTGCTTTCCGCTGGTGGCAGCCACAACACGGTAAGCAACGCCACCCTAAAAATTCATTAAGCGGCTTTACACAACTTGTGTGTCAGTGCTTCTCATGTTCTGCAGAAGCCTCAGTTTACCAAAAATAGAGTATGGTGAACAGTTTGGGTGCTGTAAGAGAACATTTAGGCTTTCCTCAGTCACTGCAGACATCATTTTCTTTTATAGCACCATGCAGAACAGTGGGCTTAAGAGTAAAATTGTTTAAGAGCTCAGTTTAAACCAAAGATGCTGAGAGATAACAAAGAGGAGAGGAAAAGAATATTACACAGAAAAGCCTGAATAAGCATAGAGGATTTACCTGGGTACAGAGTGACCTGGGATGCAAAATGGCCTACACATTTTATTTCGTTTTGGAAAGGGTGGCATAACTTGGCCTTGAATCTGCCTGCCTGGTGGCTCCAATCTCCCTGTTTTAGTATCTCCACACTCCAAAACAGGACTCCTGTCCCCTGCCATTTCTAGTGTCCCAGCGCCCTGCTCCCTGCCTTCTGCTGCACCTCCAAAGCCCACTCGGACACTTCCCACGTTCTCGGCTGTAAAACCCTGGTGCTGACTGATACCTACAGCCACTGTCAGAGCTCCTGCCTGTAAGGGGCGCATTACCGCAATTAAAAGTGTCCTGATTAAGTGTCTCACCTTTGCGCAAGGCAGCAGCTCCTGGATCCCTGCAGGAAATGTAAGGTGATATTCAGAAATATAGCAAAGTACATTTTAAGAGCAATTCCCTGGGGACAAAAGCCCATGGCTTATATTCAGGTAATTACGGTTTGCAGCTTTTGGGTTATCGTTTATCATTTTGATAGCTGGTTTTATTTGTACATTTTCTTACAATATATGTGCTGGAGTTAATTGCCCTGGCTAGGCAAGAGAGTAGATAAGGCATGAGGGATGTGATTTAGTTAAGAAGCCAATTCATTTGGGAAAAATGCTGGGCAGGAACTGGTGCACCACAGACCATCGTTCTGCCACGATCGTTTGCTCTGGTGAGTGGTGCGACGTCAGACCTGTTGCTCCCTACCTGTGTCCTGCTGGTGGCCGCTTGCTCTGGGGGCACCTGGATGACATCTCTTCCTGGTCACTCTGATGGCAGTCCTGTGGCTCCCAGTAAGAGGGAGAGTTTATGACTGGAGGTTGGAATACCACCTTCCATACCAACGCCCATAGGTGACAACCACTCCTCATTACAGATCTTAGCTCCCTCGTAAATTGTCTGCCGTAACTCAGTCCAAAGTGGCCCTATCAGCCATGACCCACGTTCCTCATAGTGGCAGGACAAAAGTCCTGGCACATCGCTGCGAGCTCACCATTTATTGTCAAGACTTTCCTTCTTCTCCTGTGAGGGCAATGATTGTACAGTAAAGATGGCGTTTTCAGCATGCTGGTAGAAAGGTGAATTGAAATGAAGAGCTGGAAGCAATGGTGGACTGAGGTGCCTGTAGGCTGGAGAGCAAGAAAAATGAGGTTTCCAGGAAAGAGAAAGTGAAGAGCACTTCTGTGAATATCATCTATATCCAGAGCCTTCAGCATTTTCCCTTTTGTACTATCCTCTTCCATACAAAAGGTACTTTGGGAACTAGACAGATGCCTTTCTGCTTTAGTGTGGGGAACGGCAGGAAGGTTGTGACACATAAAATGAAAATCCTCAATCTAGGGGCTTAGGGAGTGTCTCATTCAAAAACAGGGAGAGCGTATGATGATGAAGGCACTGAAGCTTGAGAAATGAAGAGGAAAATACCCATGTTTATCCGAAAGAGAAACATACTCCAGAGTTTTGTTTAGCAGTGACTGAGCACTGCTCACACGGTGAACAGAGGATGTGGGCGTAAAAAATAACAGAGACTCCACTAACCTGCCTGTTCTGCTTTTTTTAGGGAAGCATTCAGCTCAGTGGGCTTTGGACGATGTCCTTATAGGGATGAATGACAGCTCTCAGACTGGCTTCCAGGACAAATTTGATGGAACTGTGGATTTACAAGCAAGCTGGTACAGAATACAAGGAGGTCAAGTAGACATCGACTGCCTGTCTATGGATACAGCTCTGATGTTCAGTGAAAACATTGGTATGTGTCACCAAACATTACTACATTTCTATGCACCTATTTTATAAATTATGTATGGGTCAAGTTTTTACAAGATGGGAGGTATATGCAAATTCAAGTGTATAGTAATCTGCAGGGAAGAGAAGGCTGAAAAAAAAGAAGGTAAATGCAGATAAGAAATTTTAATGACAGTACTGAAAGCATATGCATAAGGTGCACTTTTTCTTTTTTGTTGTTTTTTTTTTGTTCTCTTTTCATAGGAAAACCTCGTTATGCCGAGACCTGGGACTTCCATGTGTCAGCCTCCACTTTCTTGCAGTTTGAGCTGAGCATGGGTTGCAGCAAACCATACAGCAATTCCCATAGCATTCACCTGCAGTATTCTTTAAACAACGGGAGAGACTGGCACCTGGTGACAGAGGAGTGCGTCCCCCCAACCATCGGCTGTCAGCACTACACTGAAAGCTCCATCTACACTTCAGAGAGATTCCAAAACTGGAAGAGAATTACGGTCTACCTTCCACCCGCAACCAAGTGAGCGCTCTGCTTCTGGCTGTTTGATATAGATTTTGCTGATCTAATTTGAGCAAACATCCCTCAGGTTGGGAATTTTCTGCATGTCTTTTAAATTATTAAATGTGTGTTGTCACGCCATCGGAATTTTAAATTTCACTTCAAAATATTTCATCGGATATAATGTGAACTGCAGGAACTTAAGGAAGCAACAACTTTGGATGAGTGAATTCTTAAGTCTTGCCTATAATCTATGGCAGCAAGAACAGGAATGCTAAACCAAGCTTTTCTAACATTTACCCAATAAGAAGCAAGAATTAATGCCCTGACCCATCTTTTCATATAAAAGTATTTTCTGTCATTGCATATAAGCTGTCATCCAACATTTAGGCATGTTAGTCATGGCATTCAGCAAGTCAAAACGCATGTTACTGGACGTGCCACCTCCACCCTTTTGACCGGGAGGAGAGTTCAGCCTGACTCCTAGTGATATCACATTGTTGTAAATGGATGTGGCAGATATGCTGGCATCCGCCTCTCTGAATAAAACCATGCTCTAGTTTAGAAATAACAGACAATGATAATATTGCTCACTGTTATTCTGAATAGTTCTGTAATTCTCAAAGCACTCTACACATTACCTCTGCAAATTTCACCACCCAGAAAACAAGGTGGTGAAAATGGGCACTCAGTAAATGAACTGAGACTGGGGTTTACATCTTGGTTTCTAATTCCATAGTTCGCTCCAGAGGACCATGCATCTTCTTCCAAAGAATGTTCTTCACAGATATAGTGATATCCTGATTCTGTCAGTCTGAGGGCCGTTCTCTGTGCCTCGCTCCAGGATCAGCTCCACAGCATGTTTCCTGCCTGAACAAATGCAAGATGATCAAACCCATAGCGTTTTGACAGATTTTTTTTCCAAAATACTTGCCTCATCTGAGGATAACAAGGCAGTCAGCAATTGCAGCAGTGTGTATGCATGTGCGTGTTTGTACCTATATAGTCATACAGTGCTATACATATATATACAAACATGTCACCATTGTTCTTTCTTTACACAACACTTTGTATAAATGAACTTTCATTACTTTTTAGCTTACTGAAGCAATTATATTGTTTTAACTCTGCTAGCAACATGTGGAGCTGTTGAGTGCTGATGTAGGTAACAGCTTCTGCTCAACCACTTTGCTGACCAGCGAGAGCCACAGCAATGTTGACTTCCTTGGTTTTCACTTTGAGCACCTTCCTTTAGAGCCTGATGGAATTTTGCCTAAAAACTAACCTGAGAAATTGAAACTTCCGGTTTCATCTGGAATATAAATATTTTCCAAATGCAGAGAGCTGTTTTTATTAATATGCTTTTCTTGTCCTGAAGTCTATGGGATTTTCTTAAATTATTATTGAGCACTTTGTGGAGCAGACATTTTGATGCCTGAAATGCATTCACTCTGTTTTTTCTAGCTCTCCCAGGACACGGTTCAGATGGATTCAGTACAACTATGCTGCTGGTGTTGATTCTTGGGCTATTGATAACGTGGTCCTGGCTACAGGGTGCCCCTGGATGTGCTCAGGCCACGGCATCTGTGATGCAGGTCGTTGTGTGTAAGTAGCAACCTGCTTAACGTGCTTCATAGGAAGGACGTTGTGTTTTATCTAGGCCAAATGGATAACACCTTTTCCTCCCAATTTGTTGCTAGGTGTGACAGAGGCTCTGGTGGTCCGTACTGTGTCCCTGTCGTTCCCCTGCAGTCTGTCCTGAAGGATGATTTCAATGGTAACTTGCATCCAGACCTTTGGCCTGAGGTCTACGGTGCTGAGAGGGGAAACCTGAATGGTGACACCATCAAGTCTGGAACAGCTCTCATTTTTAAAGGGGTCAGAGATTACTTACATTGAAAAAAATAATAAAAAACAGTAAAAATTTTTGTTGTTTTCCCCAAATGTTTATGTCAAAGTCTTGAGACTAGAATTTGACATTTTTATTTTTATTGTATTTTTCTGCCCTAAGCATGCACCATGTTTGTCACAGTTGTTCTTTATGAACAAACAGGTTTCATCTGTTTGTTGACTATTACTTTCATTTGTGGCATAAATTCCTCCTTAACCATCGAAGGAAAAGAATGAAACTCTGTGGCTGAGACTCTTGAGGCCAAGCGAGTGGTTTCAAAATATGGAACACATTACAATCAATGGTGTTTGTGTCTTGAAATCCCCTGATTGCCTTTTGAGCATTTTGAATAATACAAATTAGTCAGCACTGTAGTCTATGTAATTAATGTTTATGTAGTTAGCCTGTGTTTTACTTAATTCTGTTGTTTTAAGTTTTCTAACTCTTTAAGAATTTTTTTTCTTAATTACAGGTTAAAAGAGGCCAGGAAATATCATATTTTCTGAACTTCTCAGTTCTTCAACAAAACACATAAATAGAAAGTCTTTTGTTCACATAAGCACACAAATTTTAAGCTCACACCTAAGTATTCATTTGACACTGAGAACTCAGGTGCCCTGAAAAAGCAAAGTTTAATAACTTTGGGTGTAGAAATTACTTCTTTAGAAGTAGTTCTTTGCAAAACCTCGACTCCATTTCAACCTCTTTAGATCATCTAAATTACAAATCACAGGATGTGAATTGTCTAAAACTTGGATTGGTTGTTCCTGCAGGTTGTTCCCCTGGGGGAAGGGGTCTGAGAAAGAGGGATTCTCTGAGAGGTGGTTTGCCAGATCTCTGCAGAACAGTGACCAGCTCTGGCCCCAGGATCCACACAGCAAAGCTCATCTATAGAGATGGACAGGACCTCAGGGTCACTATGAGGTTTCCTGTCTGCTGCCTTTCCATACAGCTCTAAGTCAAGAGGTTGCCCCACAAGAGGATATTTGTACAAAATATTTTTTGAGGCACCGAAAAAAAGCTCCTAGGGAGGAGTCTTCCTGCCTGTTAATTAGGGTGCTTGGCTACTATACAATTTGGCCAAAAAATGAGTGTACTAGTTTGTCTGAGTAAGTCTGTGCTTGCAGATCAGATCATATCCCAGTGGTTCAGAGCATGACCTGAATGAGCTGTATCTGTGTCTGTACCTGATCATGTAGTTGTGCCTCTGGTGGTGACTCACACCCATATCTAGCCCTTTCCATTACTATGGTTCCTTTTCCAAGGCTGTCCCTGTCCCCATTTTCTGCCTGGGAGAAGGTGCAGGACAGAGAACTACCTCTCTCGCTGCCACCAGCAGTCAGTAACAGACAACATCCAGACAATAGTAAGCTGCAGAGCATCTTTGATAATGGGAACTAAGATTCACACTATATATTCTGTATTTGCAGGAAGGACTGAGAATGCTTGTTTCGAGAGATCTAGATTGCACTAATACCGTGTACATCCAGTTTTCATTTAAATTTCTTGCCAAAGGTAAGACCACTGCTGATTTCTTATCACTCCTCTGGCTTTATTCAAACATTGTAGCATAATAGAAGAGAATATGGATTTACATTTTCAACTTCAGTGTACAAGATCATCAATTTATGGTAGATAATATGGGACGTTCTTTGAGAGTCTGCATTATGCCTACCTGCTGCCAGCCTACGTGGCTATCTGTGCAGTAAAAGAGTAAACTGTGGTGGTATCAAAACCGGCACAGCTAGTACAGTCTTTGAGCAGAAAAGAAACTAAATAGCTCAAGATTTTTAGAGATTTTGCTCTATGTTGGGGAAAAATGAATTTTTCAGTTTTTAAAGTCCTAAAATGGGGCCTATAGTAGATTGCTTGAAGGACAGATGAGGAAACTAAAGAGCTTTTCATTTTCAAGGTTCAGCCCATTGCATTAAAAGCTCTTACCGTTTGGCTTCCTAGTAGGTATAATAGAGAGGATTAAACCCCCATAATTCTATTGAATTGTGTATGAAGAATGGTCAGACTTTGCAAGCCAAGTTTACAAGTTGGTGCAACAAGCTTGAGACAGTGACCCTAGTACACGCACGTTCAAGCCAATGATTCGGTCTTACCCTGCTCCAAGCCCCTGCCTTGCAATATAATTTTATCGCAGTCAGGAGTGACACGGTGGCGAACCACTAACCTGGCTGAGCCTTTGAGTCACTCCCATGAAGTCTCAGAAGTTTTTCCCAGCATTGCTTGTAGAACCGGTGCTTCAAGGCAAAAACCCCTCTCCCTTTGGTGGAAGATGTTCATAGCTTCTGCAGGAAGCGCAGGGGGACTGGACCCTGACTGACTCGCCATTTGCCACAGGACAGCATGAAAATAATTTTGAACCACGTCTTTCTTCCTAAATAAAGATCTTAGCCAAATCTCTGTATGGGCAAGTGAAAATGTAGCTCTTCCTAAATTATGTTTCATTCCCTATAATAGGCATTTAATCATACATATTTAGCTATTAATTACTATTTTTTAAGTACTTTATGGAAAAGAGAGAAAACAATATCAGCCAAAATCATAGCATGCCCCAAAATAATAACATGCCTAATACTTCATGTTTAAAAGCAAAATCTTTGTGAAGACTTCTTTTACAAAACCATGCCTTGGAAATATTTCTGCATATGATCCTTGCCAAAATATTAAAAAATATGATGAGTAAAAATATCATTCTGAAAGGCAGAAAGAGCCAAAGGCTCAAGGATGGATTTTGATACTTGACCCACAAGAGGCAAAGCAGTGAAACTCCAGGAGAAATCTTTTCTCGTTAAATTTATATGGCTTGCTTGCCCTAGGCCTGGATCCAGAACTTAGTCCTAACAAGTTCCCTAATGTTGAATGAAAATTAATATAGCTGGGCACATCTCAGCTGTAAATGTTAAGACCAGTGTGTTGTTTACTGTTAATTGACACAGATAGATAAACTGAAATCAGCTCCTGACTGCAAATGTCTCCTCCCTGCTCTGTTCCACGTGTGGTGGTTGAAGAGAGACTGCACTGGAGCAGAGCGGAGCAGGACCGTGCACATGAGGCACTTTGGCTTCAGCAAATTTCGTTAATTTAAGAACAGAACATGGAAAAAAACTTGCACGGTAGCACACAGCGAGGCAGGGATGAAGAAACTGTCCCTTGGTCCTGTGCTGCTGCTAGTTCCTGCCCTCGGACTGACTTTTTGGGGAGGTGCCACCACCATGCCACACCATGAAGGGAAAGGAGACTGTGAATTTGAGTGAGAACTCAGCTCAGAGATACCATCACTCAGACGCTGATGTTCCTGGTCAGCAAGTCAGGCACGGGCCAAACATACACCAGGGACTGAGCTCGTGCAGGGCAACCAGCATCAGTGCAAGTGCTGGGCTCTAATCAGCGTATGTTAATACGCAGGACTGTACAGAGCTGTTGTTGACTCTTTAAAACTTTAAGTAAAAAAAAGGAGGAGCTGGTAGTCAGAAAATGTGAATTTTATTCTCAGTTCCACCACTAATTTTTAGTCCCAGCTTAAAGCACAGAATATTGCTTTGTTGCTGTTAAAACATGCTAATAAAGATCCTCAGCGCTTTACATCAATTACGATTTCTGGGCATGAATATGCTTATATCAGTGTCTGCAGTCAGAGTCACGGACTATAAATTTGTGAGGATAAGGACTGTGTCTTTATCTGTGGGTGCTACAGATGGTGATGATAATGTCTGGTACCTGGGAACAACAAGCAAATAAATACTGAACTACTGAAAAATGTCTGTGGTAGAAGGAGCTGGTTTGTTATAATCTAAAAAATTATAACACTGAGATAGCTTCTCATCTAAGTAAATTAACTGTGACTGTACATATAATGAACAGCAATGTAAATTTAGGCCCTAATCATTAGCATTCTGCAGACAGACAAGCAAGGGAAAGGACAAGAAGATGTATATAAGTAATACACATGTAACCTCTCAACAGCTTAAGTTGTTGTCAAAGCAAGCCCGTACTCTCTAATAGATGTCAAAGTAACCCAATTGTATTTACACTTGAAGAAGTGTTTTTGAGCTAGTGCTTTTTAAAACTGGATTATAATGAACGTAAATGCATGTCCTCTCTGCTCCAGGCACCCCCGAGAGGTCTCATTCCATCCTGCTGCAATATTCTGTCAACGGCGGCATCACTTGGCACCTGATCGATGAGTTCTACTTCACGCAGACTACGGATGTCCTCTTTATTAACGTTCCTCTGCCCTACGCAGCCCAAAGCAACGCGACGCGGTTCAGGCTCTGGCAACCTTACAACAACGGTAAGGAAGAGACACCGGTGGGACGCCCAGTCCACGCTTGCACAGCTCAGCATCTGTCAGAGGCTGGATTTTTGAGCTGAACAAGAATAGAGACTCATAAATCTTGATTCCTTGTATTTCAAGTTCTTCAATTAAAATTATCACAGGATTATGTTTACCGTTCTTATAAAGCTGCTGTATGCTTTTAAGTGAAAGGATCTTAACCTAATACCCCTCGACTGTATGCAGAAGACCATCAGCTTTGGTCCTGGAGGGACTGGGAGATCAAGCAACACCCATAAAGTTAACTTCACTCAGGTTCTCCTCATTGTTTTTAATGGACCTGCTTCTAGTTTACACTGAGGCCTCATTACAATGCTCCAATTATACAAAAAAGTCCCAAGTGTAAATCGGAACTAGGCCCACCTTGCTCAGAATTAACTAGGCATTAAAACCCCATTTAGGAAGAGTATGTAGTGAGCAGTTAATCTTTTGATTAAATTGTAAAGGACTGTAGAAAACCACAGGAGGAACGCAGCTCATTCCTCCTGATTACAGGAGATGTGCCAGCTGAGGAAAGCTCTCCTCTGCTCTCAGTTGCTCTGAGCACATCTCTTAGCAGGAGCTGACATTAAGGGCTCTAAAAAATTCCTGCGATTGTTTAGACACAGCGAAACAGCAAAGATTTATTCCATGCAGGCAAATGCCTAGTGCACCTCTAACAAAAAAGCAAATTCAAATCTGGTCCTATGCATCCAGTTCCAGTTCATTCTTCTGATGGGTCCTGCCTAAAACATGTAACTAAACTTTTCTTGCAGGCATTATCCTTGAGTAGGAATTTCATTTAAAGGAAGCCTTTTAACTTTTCTGATCAACACAAAGGTTTCTAGATAGATGAAAAAAACAAGTACACAAAAGATCTGGCAAAGTAATCCCTCCTCTCCAGTTTGAAAGCACCAGTTTTGCGACACATTTGAATTCATAATCCATTGGAGAGAAGGTCACTCAGAGTTTCATTGTTTCATTCTATCTCGAAAACCTCTTGCCAAGCACACACAAGCTGCTGAGCGCACGGAAAAAGGTGTAGAATGGAATCATCCTTTCAGGCTGCTTGGGCTCTACAGCAACTGCTCATTTAGGTGATTCTTAATTAAAGAAGACATTGATGCTAGACTTTCAAAGTAAATGCGATTTAAACAGAAGATACTTGGTCAACACAGGTTTTTCACTCTTCAGTTTGCTGTGACTTCTATACATTTTAGAGAAATAAAAGCTAATTCTGGAGGGTGAGACTGTGGAGCAGTATGGAGACTATTTTCATGGAAAATGAAAATTTTCCGTCTTCCATTTTCATGGAAAATGAAAATAGTGAAGCTAAGCTTTCAGCACCCTTTTCTCAATGTAAGCAATAAATACTGGCTACTGTTCTGCTCTCTAATTTAGGTCTTAATAGGAATGTTCCCCTTTTCTTTGTAGGCAAAAAAGAAGAAATCTGGATTATTGATGATTTCATTATTGATGGAAATAACCTAAAGAATCCCGTGATCCTTTTGGATACATTTGACTTTGGTCCCAAAGAGGACAACTGGTTTTTTTATCCTGGTGGAAACATTGGACTTTATTGCCCATATTCATCTAAAGGAGCTCCGTAAGCATCTCTCAGCAATAAATTAGGAAGAAGTGAGTGTGTAATAAACTGAATCTAAAGTACTCCTTTCCTTTTTTTCCAGGGAAGAAGATTCGGCTATGGTATTTGTTTCAAATGAAGTTGGAGAACACTCCATTACAACAAGGGACCTGAGTGTAAATGAAAACACTATAATCCAATTTGAGGTACTTGCCCTCAGAAAGCTATTTTGCCTTTTGCTTAGAGAGTTCTGTTCGTTCAGGTTCTGCTCTTTGGTGTATTTGCCCAGCTGTTCTGATCGCCAAGTAGGGAAGCCTGTCTAATTTCGCTTGTAATTGTTTTGATATTACTTCCCGTCATGTGGGTGTATCATGAAGCTTTTAATACACAGATAAGGGAAATTTCTGCCTCAAAGTTTTCTGCTTTCTTCCCTGAATTACTACTTTGTCCGTGCCTATATACTTGCACCGATAGCATTAAAGTCCATGTCCTACAAGTTGGAGAATCACCGCTGGCAGACAAGATGACAAGCAAAATACAGTGAGTGTCCAGCTTGCCACTTCACAACCTGCTCAGAAGAAGTGTGCAGGTGGAGCAGTGGGCAGCATTTCCACAAGCTGACCCAGTGGAGAGCTACAACTTCATCTGTGACGCTAGAAATTAATTTTTCCTACCTGCTGGCTAGACTGCCCTGGTCGTACTTTCTCTGAGAGCCAAGGCTCTGCTGTCCTTTTGCTTCTGGTGGCTCTGGTGGAAGTTGTTCATTGCCCATGATGACCTGAATTCCTCCCATGCTAGCTAGAGCTCATGAATAAGAAGCATATTTTTTGTTCTTCTCGTATAGAGTGGAAACAGGCATCCCGATGACAACACATAGTCTAAACTAAACTGTGTTTCTGGTTTATCCTAAAATCTAAACTGTGCGTTGGCGAGGGCAGCTACTGATGGGAGTAACCATTTAGCCTAGTATGTATTAGTTTAGAGGGGTCATTATATTGTCATTAAGAAATTGTAAAAGAATCTTTCACGTAAATTGCCATGCCACAATTACCAGGCTGCTTTTAACAAAGATGTAGCGTGCTGCAGCATTAAACAGCAAATGATACCTTTATACGTTTGGTATGGTTTATACGATTTATAAACCGTTACTAAAATGAGAGTAAGGGTTTTCCAAGAAAAATAAGTTTAGCTGTGTACTCATGCACACTTCAGTTTGTCATGCAACTAATTCATAAATTATTGAATGCAAACCATTTTCTGTTTTAAAATATAGATTACAGCCTGTAGAACAAAAATGCTTGAGGTCACTTTAAGATATTTATAAGTCTTCAGAGCATTAACCTCATAAAATCTACATGCTTACTTCCATATGTGGTAAGGACATTGTTTTCAGCTCACGTTTTTGAGGACATTAGTATAAATGAAGAAGTTATGCATAATACAGTAGAGTTTCTCTCTGTGTCTCAAGAGTCAAAACCTATATTGGGCCAAGCATCACTCCAAGATTCCAGATGAGTAGACAACCCTTCTAGTCAAATGTAGGTTGATGAGACTCATGTGCACTGAAGAGTGATGAAGGAAATTCGATGTAGGCTACATTTTCAGCATTCATGCACAGTTCTATGTATCACAGGATTTTAGAAAGAAATAGATTTTTATTACAGAGGAGTATATTAGAAAGACTCATGTGTGCTGAAGAGTGATGAAAGAAGTTTAATGTAGGATACATTTTCAATATTTGTAGAATCATAGAATAGTTTGGGTTGGAAGGAACCTTTAAAGGTCATCTGGTCCAACCCCCCTGCAATGAGCAGGGACATGTCTCAGCTCAGAGCCCCGTCCAACCTGACCTTGAGTGTTTCCAGAGATGGGGCATCTACCATCTCTCTAGGAAACCTGTTCCAATGTTTCACCACCCTCATTGAAAAAAATTTCTTCCTTATATCTACTTTAAAACTACCCTTTTTTAGTTTAAAACCATTACCCCTCGTCATATCACAACAGGCCCTACTAAAAACTTTATCCCTGTCTTTCTTATAAACCCCCTTTAAGTACTGAGAGGCCATAATAAGGTCTCCCCGGAGCCTTCTCTTCTCCAGGCTGAACAACCCCAACTCTCTCAGCCTGTCTTCATGGCATAGGTGCTCCAGCCCTCTGATCATCTTCGTGGTCCTCCGCTGGACCTGCTTCAACAGGTCCGTGTCTTTCCTGTGCTGAGGACTCCAAAGGTGGATGCTGTACTCCAGGTGGGGTCCCATCAGAGTGGAGTAGAGGGATGGAATCACCTCCCTCGACCTGCCGGCCACACTTCTTTCGATGCAGCCCAGAATGTGGTTGGCTTTCTGGGCTGTGAGTGCACAGTGTCGGCTCATGTCCGGCTTTTCATCCACCAATACCCCCAAGTCCTTTTCAGCAGGGCTGCTCTCAATCCCCTCACTCCTATTGATACCAGGGGTTGCCCCAACCCAGGTGCAGAACCTTGCATTTGTCCTTGATGAACCTCATAAGGTTCACACAGGCCCTCTTCTCAAGCTTGTCCAGGTTCCTCTGGATGGCATCCCATCCGTCCAGCATGTCAACCATGCCACTCAGTTTTGTCATCCACAAATTTGTTGAGGGTGCACTCAATCGCATTGTCTATGTCATTGATGAAGATATTAAATGTGTACAATTCGGAATATTACTGTGTTTTAGAAATAAATAGGTTTTCATTACAGAGCAGCATGTTAGACAGGCACCTGTTTTCCTCTACAAAGGTATATAAAAAACCCAAAATATTTCATAGTTTTAGTACCAGCTTTGCATTTCATTGGCAACCAGTGTTCGTTTATTGCGTGATAACTATAGTACATCTTATTTTATATGACAGAGTCATCCTGTAAAGGAACTAATTCTTCTTCTTTTCTATAACCAATTTGAAACTAAAAGAACATCTTAATATCAGTGTGAAAGAAAAGCAGACTAATTTGCATTGGGGCCATGCAGAAAATACATCTTAAGAGGTCTCAGATTCTGTACAAAATATCGTCTTTTATGTTTTTCGGTCGTAGAACTGTTGTTCATGTAGGTTTTCTACCTTTTCTTCTGTTCTCTACATCAGGAATCTTGCAAGAACACCCTGAAAAGTTTGACACTGACAAACTATGTTTTGGTGTGACATTGAATTTAAACCCAATCCAGCTATGATACTCTTTTAATGCTGTCTCTTAGGGCTTTGCCGCTATGCGTGAGTGAAAGGGTAGCGGGTATGAAAGCTGAAGTGACACAGCACTCACCCTGAAGGGTCCTGTGGCATAAGCGTTTTTTTTGTAAGTGTAACATAGAAGAGGACCATAGTGCAGACCAGCAATTTAAATAATAAAAAAAATTATGTTTGCACGTTTTATTTTCATATTTCTGGTTTTAAAAATGCCCAGGTTTTTACTGCTGTGATTACTGCAAGAACTGATGCGTTTGCTCCAGCAATATTAGCAGCTCTCCTTTGGGATTTTGCCTAATTAACTTTATGGTTTTCTCTTAGCAGAAGTAGTTGGGGATTTCATATTACATTCGTTAAATGATAAGCCAGAGTGTGATATGCCCGTGGAGAGGGAGGGCAATGTGCAAGAGTTCGTGTTCATGTGCATGTCCTGAGTGCATCATCCCAGTTTTAAAATGAGTTTCCAAATCACCATTTTGCTGGGCTAAATAAATACTGCACCAAATAGGGGAGGCTCACTAAGATAAAGAGTGGTTAGGTGTCCCACAGCCTGCCCTGTGTCACCTTCTGCACTTCATGTGTTGGCCTTCAGATCAATATCGGCTGCACCACTGACAGCTCCTCAGCCGAGCCGGTAAAGCTGGAGTTCTCACGAGATCTGGGGGCGACCTGGCACCTGCTGCTCCCCTTGTGCTACAGCAGCAGCAGCCGCCTCAGCTCCCTCTGCTCCACCGAGCACCACCCAAGCAGCACTTACTACGCGGGCACCACCCAGGGCTGGAGAAGGGAGGTCATTCACTTCGGAAAACTGCACCTCTGTGGGTAAGTGTCCAGCTCCTCTTCCTGTCTGGCTTTTGTTGGTTTGGTTTTGTTTCTGTTTTACATACAAAGTGTTCTCTCAGCACAAGAGTGGTCCGTAAGAACTGCAGCACTAGAGCAGACCAGATGACCAGATTTTCTCCACTTTTTGTCCTGCACGGCAATTAGTGTTCACGTGATTCCCAAAAATATGTTGTGCCTAATGCTAATGTAGAATAACCACAGATAATTTCCTATATCCATATATCTAATTGGTGACATTGGACGTAGGTTGCATAGTAAAATGAATGCAAAGCTGACTATAGAAGCATAGAATCACAGAATGGTTCAGGTTAGGAGGGACCTTAAAGATCATCTAGTTCCAGCCCCCCTGCCATGGGCAGGGACACCTCCCACTAGACCAGGCTGCTCAAAGCCCCATCCAGCCTGGCCTTGAACACTTCCAGGGATGGGGCATCCACAGGGCAACCTGTGCCAGTGCTTCACCACTGTCACGGTAAAGAATTTTTTCCTAATATCTAATCTAAATCTACCCTCTTTCAGTTTAAAACCGTTACCCCTTATCCTATCATTCCACTGTCTTTAAAGCTCCTTCAGTGCTCTTTACTGCAGTGCATTAGCCATTTGAATTCATCAAGGATATTTTTGCATGAAATTTGAGATTGGTTAGAAAATGCAGTAAAATGTGAGCTAGTATAAACTTGATTCTACTTCAGTGTAAGGAAATGGACTTACCTAAATACTTGAGGTCTTTTGTAGCTGCAAAGTTCTCTGATTCTAAGAAATTATCTGCTACAGTCACTCAGGAACTTAAAGTTCGAGGGGCAAGCCAGGTTGGATGATAACAGATAGCACAGAAAAATATGTGCTAGCAGCCGTAATAATAAGTAACTTTTCAAAGTATAAAGCAGTACTGGTTACTTTTTCAGAGAAAACTGCCTTCTAGCATCAATTCAGTTTATGTAAAAAATGACATCATTAAGGATTAAACTGTAGCCATATGGATGAAAATGCGCTATGCGACTATGAGACTTTATGAGTCTATGCAACTCTGAGACTGAGTATTTATGAAACTACTGCGTGCAATGGGCCCTCCACTAAATAAGTGGCCCCATATGTGCCTCTGAAAGAATGAAAAGACCTATATAAGAGATGTGAACCAAGTTTGGAAAGCTTGGTTGTTTAATAATTTAAGAAAATGTTTAAATTTTAAACTTGAATTTTCCGGTTTATGACTGTTAACATTTCAAGCATGGAATAGGTAACCATCTCTTGCAGTAGCTCATTTGTCATTCTCTTTTTGCCAAAAAGGATTATTTGACCCTTTGCCCAACTACCAATGCAAACCTCCAAATGAAAATTTTGACTATGCAGACACCTAACTCATTTAAACCTTCCAGGCATTTTGATTTGGTCCTCTCTTCCTGTTTCTGTCCCGTTTGCCTGCCTTCCCTCTGATTCCCTCTCCAGCACATCAGGCAAGAAGCCAATTCCTGATGTCCAGCCAAACCCAGTAGTGCAGAGCAGCTTCCATGGAGCATTCAGTGCCATGGAATTGTTGGTTCAGAGGGCTGAAGGGGGATGTTTTTCCACCAGAATCCACTGGAATAACAAGAAAAAAACTCCAAAACTGACCCCTTGCGTAATGCTAAAAAAACCCAGCCTTTTCATCCCCCAAAGTGTCAAGTGATTATATTTAAATGAAGACATTTTCAGTTATTTCTACTACATGTGTTATTTTGGAAATTAATACATGTTCTCAGCGTACAGCTGTAACTAAGAATTAGTATTCCAGCCCAGGGCCTGTTGAGTCAGTGAAGAAATCCCTACCCGCTTCGGCAAGACCCGTATTTCAGTCTCTGCTTCAGACACGAGTCACGCTTCACCCCCACATGAGAGAAGGAGCCGACTGTGCCTCAAGGGTGGAACGAATCCCACCCACAGGGTGGAGATCTCCTCTGAAGAGGTGCTTACAACACCTCCAGCCTCACGCTTGTGTGCTCCACCTCAAGGCACACTAAAATCAATGGTTTTGACTTCCAGCAGGACTCTAGTTCTCAGGTGTCTTTCTTAAAACTCTTAGTAGTGTCCCCACTGATCAGCTACCCTTTGTTGCCTGAATCCCCTCATAAAAATTCCTTTTTAGCAAATCAAGACAAAAAAACTTGTCAGCTACCTGTGCTATTGATTCACCTGCTGCATTTAGATATCTCTAACAAGACACATTAAACATGCAAGGCAATTAAGAGCTTTTCCCTTCTCTTCTGGTTTCCTTACTCTTTTAAAACATTTTCTCAGTTGGGAATAAAATGAGTCTCTCAAGTGTTTTTCCCCATCTCCACTTGTTTTTCTTCCTTCCCCAGTTGGTTCCTCTTTACATGCACCATTGATGAGAGCAGCACTTAGGAGGCGAATTAAAAATGACAGGACAGCACCCAAAGGAGAATGTAGTTTAAATGAACAACTTGCAATATCAGTCTGGTTTAAGATTAAGATGCCTGAAAGCAAGCCGAATACCTGGTGATGGGGCAGATCATGTTTTCTTTCTGCATAACTGGGGGCGAGATCCTACCACCCCAGCTCCATGGGTGCTCTTCCTGGGGCCAGGGGGGCAGCATGAAGTAGGATTTCACTCTCCAGGAGAGGGTGAAAGTGGCCTGCTCTGACCCAGACACCGTACACCAAAGTGGAAGGAAATTCATCAGGCCACGGCCATTCATCCTCCCCGTGAACGATGGAGACAAGAGTGGTTAGATTTCAAATCCCATTTTCAAGTCCGTCATTCAGTTTTGGTATTATGACTAATGAATAATGTTATTTTTATTTCTGCCAGCACTTGGGTTGAACGTCAACATAAAGATGCATGAGGTACTGAAGGAATTAGATATAGCAGTCAGTTTCTAGAATTAAGCTATTTATCAAGCCAGTTCCAACTGAAGGAATACTATATATATGCATACTATGATATATATGGAATGCAAAAAAGATGGAACTATTATTTAAAGTAAACACACTTTATGCCTTTTTCAGGTTGGCAAGGTTCAGGTGGTACCAAGGGTTTTACCCTGCCGGATCCCAGCCAGTGACTTGGGCCATTGACAATGTGTACATCGGCCCGCAGTGCGAGGAGATGTGCAACGGCCACGGCAGCTGCATCAACGGCACGAAGTGCATCTGCGACCCCGGGTACTCCGGGCCAACCTGCAAAATAAGTACTAAGAACTCTGACTTCCTGAAGGATGATTTTGAAGGTATCTCTTCTTTTTTTTTCAATTGTGCCTGTCTGTCCTAGCGGAACCCAGGGCTCGAGGGATGAAACAGCAAAGTCTTCCTCACCTGCCCACGCTCCTAAATTTAATTTATAAAGTGGGACTATTCCCATGAACCAAGTAGGTTAGATGACATTCTCAAGCATGGTTTGCAAATGTCTGGTGGCTATCAGTTGTCTGGTTTGGAGTGTTGGACTCTTTGGTAAGTTGCTAATGCTGGAATACAAAATCTTCATCAAAATAGAATTTCTTGAAACTGCATGTAGAAAATAATTTTAGAAGAGCATGATGGTTTGACAGTAGTTTGACTTTAGCACAGACAGAACGTGTGCAGGTGAGGCAAACAACTCTAAGGCTTTAGGGTTGTGTCATTTCTCACTGCAAGAGAAATCTAAATGTCCTTAATACAGCAACCGTGGTTTCAGAGCAGACCGTGTGTCTCAGTGCTGAGGGCCACTGCTCGGCAGGCACGCTGGACCCCACGCGAGCGATGCCAGCGGGGAACTCAATGCTTTTTGCATGCTTGGGGACACACAGCACCCACACACACAACTCTCAAACCACCGCGAGGTTTCCCCACTAGCAAGCACAGCAAGAAGAGCACGTTTTGAGTAAAGCAGCACCTGTGAACCAAACTCATCCCTTCACAGGTGCTGCTGTTCACTTTCAATTTTGCCAGCCCTTGCTTGCATCCTACCACATGGCACTCAAAGTTTCTTTATAGACCTGGGTACTTTGTTGTTATCTGTAAAAAAAAATAATGAAGAAAAGCAGAAAATCCTGTGGATAACTGGAGACTAAGATCCCAAACTTCATACTTCTGGGTTTATTTTGTTTATTTTGTTGTGATTCTTGGCAGTTTTCTAGAAAACATTGCATCAGAAACACTGAATATTTCTTCACTCTGCATGTGATGTTTAATTTAACTCTCTTCCTCTGAAAATAGTACTCTTGCAGTAGGAGCACTTCGAAGTAAATCATAAATATGTATTTACTGTGTATTCAGGTCAGCTGGAGTCGGATAGATTCCTGCTTGTGAGCGGTGGAAAGCCATCAAGGAAATGTGGTATCATGTCTGGAGGAAACAACCTTTTCTTTAACGAAGAAGGCTTACGTATGCTGATGACTCGAGACCTAGATTTGTCACAAGCCAGGTAACACAATTTCAAAGATCTTTCAGGATTTTGCTGAAGAAATAATATACTGAAGAATAATACATATGTGATACTTCTGTGGTAAAGGCAAGCGGATATATTCTGTGGTCCTTACTCCAGCAAATATTCCATTTTAACCACTGTTATAATTTTAAATTAAATTTCACTTGAATTTTAATGGGATTAACCATTTAAATGTTACTTTTTTCCTTGAAGGAGAACTCCAGGATTGATACCACACCTTCAGTAGTTTATGCAAGTTCTTATTTCTTAAATGCATAACATGAGAAGTCGATTGCACTCCACACGCTCTGCTCGTCTTACAGTTGGTTGTATTATGAACCATTGCTGAAACAGGAATATCTGCTGCCAGTGTAATTCTTCCATTCATCATCTCATAATTCTTTCATTTTTGAAGCTTATTTTCTTCTCATTGTGCACATTTGTTTCCAATAATTCACTGAGAAATTCCCAGCAAGCTGTCACCAGCTACACTGAGCACAGCAATTGAAAACCAAATATTTTTAGTGTATTTAGAGATTCTATTGTATCATTACGGCCTGCAGAGGCAATATTTGATGACTGGGACATGCTAAGCAAGCCGCATTAAAAAAAATTACACTACCACAAGTTAAACCACATCCTAATTGTGTGCATGCTAAGAAATAGGCATTGTTTTCTAATTTATTCAGTATCTTAGCTTATATCCTCACATTATTACTTTGGAGAGATTGCATTTTCTCCAAGACTTTTCTCCACTGATCTCTTGTAAACACCCTACTCCTCTCTAATGTTCTGTGGGAAACACTTTAATAGGCACTTTATCTCTTTTTGACTTGTCTTCGTTAGCATCAAAGCTTTAAATAATGGTTTAATTGTAGAGCCTCATGGTCAATAAAGATGCCTAATTTCTAACCATTATATTTTTAAATCAGCAATTAGCTAATCCTTTAATTTTAAAGATCTCTGTACTGAATTTGTAAGGTTCCTCACAGCAAACTTTTTCAGAACTTGGTAAACACAAACATCAATTCTCTGCACTAATTCAACTTCCTAGACTGCTCTGAAATTAAAAGATTGTTTAACAAAAGATACAAGAGATCTTGTAAGCTGCTCCATTAGACTAAATGACATGTTTTCCTTATTGCTCATGTTCAAAGAGCCGACATTTATCTCTTCTCCGTGATAGTCTGTAGCTGGATTTGCATATATTGACCTCAAGGTGTTATATGGAGATAAATGATTTCTGTCTTACTAAAAGGAAAACAAAACAGTACATTTAATTTATTGTATATGCAGATGAAAAATTACAGTTATCAACAAATAACTGTACGCTCTCCTCTGAACAGCAAGGCAGCCTGCAGCAGCATAGCTGGGGGCTGCTCTTTAGCAACCTAAAGTAATTGCAGTGGGATTTTCTTAATTTCCAGGCTGACTCTATCAGTCACCTGCAAAGCACACTAGATCTGGGCAGAGATTTCAATTTATGCCAGGAATGATGAGAACCGGCATTTCTAATAGATCTTTTAAAGGGTACTAGACTCAGCAGTCACATTCAAACCTCCCCTTTTTTTTTGGAGGAGATGCCCTGAAGTACACAGGGAGTGGCGGTGTCGGTGCTGCAAGCACACTCGGCACCTGGGGACTGCGAGTGGCCTCTGCAATCCACTATCCACTCCCATCACATCTGTATTTTAAAGAGTTTAACACAGGGGACAGTATATCGCCATCACAGTGACACCAGTAGCTGAAACTTGCACAGCGTGAAGTATCGGTAGGGACAGCATATTTTAGGTATCGCACCTGATCAAATCCCTTTCAATTGTGAATTGCTAGAAGAAAATCCACACGTTTTAGTGATAGTAGTTTGACAAAAAACCTTTGATTTTCCATTTCAAAACAGGCAGAACCTTTGCAAAATTATCTGCAGGATGAGAAGAGATATTTAAAATTACTAATTTTTTAATCTGCTAGACGTTATGCTACCTATATTTGAGTGGGACATTACTATAGTACTAAAAATTCAGATAAAAGAATAGCAATCCACAGAGAGCAGATTCAATGGAGACAAGGTCACCTGGGTTTATTTCTTTTGAATTATGTGGCGAATGTTGGAGTAAATCTGAGGAGGCACAAAGACTTGCCAGCAGTGAATCCAATCCATTACGTTTGATATGTTGATCCATGAGGGTCCCCGGTGCTCCTTTACAGCACGAGCAATATGTTATGTCTGGGACGTGGAGGTGGATATAATCTATAGCGAAAGAAGTTATATATAGTAGCAAGAGGAACCATGAGTCGCAGCGAGGACTAGAATTAATTGACTTGCAGGGCCGGTGTTTTATTGAAGCTTTGTCCACCCAGCACCTCCGCAGCCTTCACTCCCAGCAGATCTACCTGCAGATCAAACCAGAGCAAGACTTGTGATACAAAACTTCTTTTTGCACCATTTCGTTTAACCACGAGCCAGGCAGCACTAATGCAATAATAATTAGAACAGACACGACAATCTAAAGCTGTAGAAAAGCTCTGCAAACATGAATTAATACTTGTAATATCGCTGCGAGTCCGAGAGGTAAATATCATTACAGCAGAGGTTCCCTCCACTCCGAGTGCATAGTAGAGCTATTTATGAGCATCCGCTAACAGGAAGAATTTCGCAGTTTGATACAAGTCTATTGTGCTGCTTTGGAGAAGCCAATTAAATAGGGGATGAAAGCGCTGGTGTCCCTGGGTGGCTCGGGCTGGCTTCAGGGGAGCCGGCACATTTAAGCGGTGTGATTTAGACAAATTTCCCAGGCTTGACTAAATGGACAAAATGATCCCTGAAAGTGAAACGTGCTTTGTTCTCCTGTCCAGATTGTCTCTAGTTTGTGCCAATGAAAAGCGGGGATGCTTATTTTGAATTTAAGCATTTCAGCAGATTCATAGCAAATTATGATCTACTTAGGGCACTGTTGCTTTTCTGCCACTAAAATCTGCACTCCTGGGCTACGGGGATAAAAATTTGACCTGGGATTATGTTTCTGATATTTGCAACACCATCTGCTCCGCAGACAAAAGCTCAAAACATAAATGACCATCTTTGTTCAGCCTCTTCTGCCCAGCAAAATACCACACAGGCAAAATGAATTTTTGTCATCTCACCTGTCTGTCTATTTACATTCTGGAGGCTTTGAAAAGGGAATCGTAAGATCTCCTAAAGCTGACTCTTACAGCAGGAAATCACAGGGCTAGTCAATAGTCAAACTCCAAGTCTCCCTACTTGGTTATGTGGGTTGTTGCAGAGAAGAAATCCTTCCAGTAATTGCTCCCCCTGTTAGATTTGTGCAGTTCTTCATGAGGCTGGGGTGCGGCAAGGGGGTGCCAGACCCCAGGAGCCAGCCTGTGCTGCTGCAGTATTCGCTCAACGGGGGCCTGACGTGGAGCCTTCTCCAGGAGTTCCTCTTCAGTAACTCCAGCAATGTGGGACGGTACATCGCCCTGGAAATTCCCTTGAAGGCCCGTTCCAGCTCCACTCGGCTTCGCTGGTGGCAACCGTCCGAGAACGGGCATTTCTACAGTCCCTGGGTAATCGACCAGGTAAGGAATCCTCTGCATTGTTTTTTTTTAATACAACTTTAGACTGTTTACAGTATTAATGTTTCCCTTTTGTTGGCATGTGTCATTTCACTGGGTCAAGCAAAAATACTTTGTATAAAGACATTCCATAATAATAATGATCTAGCAAAATACTAGAGTACAATTAACTGTTTGCTAATTTTGTGTCTTTAATGGACCGTTTCCATGCGGGGTACTGAATGCCCATTTTGGAGCTCGGAAAGTCTTTTCTACATGGGCAGAGCCACAGGTTCACATTGCAGAAGGCCTCACCATGCAACAAGCAAGTCTGAGTTCAAACTTTAAAAATCTTCATTTAAAATCTATCCAAATACATAATTGGCTTGGTAGAATGTAATAGGAAAAAATATAGAAAAAGTCAATCTATATCCGTCTTCTAATTTTGAAAGCAAAGTTTTGTTTCATATTTGGGATTTGTTTCTATAAAGATTATTATGTTGGTTTGTATGACTTGGTGTAAATCTCAAGAAACCCCACTGAAGTGATTGCACTCTAAGTAGTGTTATTGGGCGGTCCAAGTTCAATTTTCTTAAATATATATGAAAGTTTTTTTTAAAGCAGTTAGTTCAGGTCCTTAGGAAGAATCCAGAAATGGAACTCTCAGCCATGTCTAATGATGTGGTTACGAAATTTTACTTCCCATCCCTCCATTTAAAAATTTAAAAATCCTCATTCTTTCGCTCCGATATCTCCATTGAATGTAGTTATATTAGTTCAGAACAATCAGAAATTGAATTCAGAATAACAAATGAAAATTAACTCTACCTTGCTTGCTGTAGTAAAATAGTAAAATGCTGACATCTTACAGTCAATGGAAAAATACAGAGTATTTCCCCAGTTCTATCATCAGATGCAATCTGATAGTAATGCACCAGATTACAGTAGAGCTAAAGAGTCAGTAGGAAAAATGACAGTGTATTCACTTCCCTCCTACCAACATTTATTTTTGTGAGCAGTTTTACTTCATCCAGGACGGATTTCACTTCCCTGAACTTTAGATTTGTATAGCTAAGCCAATCTCTTCAGCATCCCTTTATAGGAAAAAGATATTCCCCTTCCTCATAACCTAAACTCTTTACAAAGTAAATTTGTCTATTTTGGACCAGCAGAATATATATGCATCGATGGTAAACCTCTTCCTCCATGATGCTATGCTCCATGAGGCCCCATCCTTGGAGACATTCAAGGCCAGGCTTGATGAGGCTCTGAGCAACCTGATCTAGTTAAAGATGTCCCTGCTTACTGCGGGGGAGTTGGACTAGATGATTCTTAAAGGTCCCTTCCAAACCAACACATTTTATGATTCAATGTCACGTGTATGTTTGTGAAAACTTCTAGACTTTTTTTCTTTTCAATAACAATTCCTTTCCTAATGTTTCAGATTCTTATTGGAGGGAACATCTCTGGCAATACAGTATTAGAAGATGATTTCACCACACTGGATAGTAGAAAGTGGCTGCTCCATCCTGGTGGAACAAAGATGCCAGTCTGTGGCTCTACTGGGGATGCTCTAGTGTTCATCGAGAAAGCTAGCACCCGCTATGTTGTCACCACTGACATTGTTGTCAACGAAGACTCTTTCTTGCAAATAGATTTTGCAGCATCCTGCTCTGTCACGGACTCCTGCTATGGTAATGACTTCTTGGTAAATCCTGCCCTTCCTCTTCTCCTGTACAGGAAAGTTCACTTGTTTTCTGGTTCCATTATCCATCGTAACGAGAACTGAGAAACAAAAGAAAGCTGAATGTTTCTCTTAGGACCTGTAATATCAGCATTTTTATTCCAGGTGTCTAAAGCCTAAGATACCTAAGAGTTGCAGTTCAATTCATTTAAGAAAAAGACTAATAGCTGTCTAACTTGAATCCATTTACCAGTATATAGTATCCCCTGCTTGGGGTGACAATGTGGTTCTAATAATAAGCAGCCGGGTGTTGCCAGCATATGTTTCTTGCTTTGTGTTTTTTTCGGATCTCACTTGCACCTCTAGAACTAGGAAGTCATTTATATCAGCATACATCTGACAAGCTAAGTCAGCATCAACTGCAAACATTTGTATCGTCCGTATGAAATAATAAACATATATATATGTGCGTATGAATGTGTACATAGATGTACGCACATGTGTGTATATATACATACATATACACATAGTGATGTGATTTTTAACTGCCTACCTTCCGTTTTTTCCATATGATGTATATTCAGTGCAGCACGTGCTTTTATACGTGTATACACATATACATACCTAAAAACATGCTATGCACTGAATACACATCACATGGAAATTAAAAATTGGTTCGTTATGTGAATTTTAAAATGCACAAGAAATAGGTTTTCCTAGCTTTTGAACGCTTGTTTGTACATCTTAAATTGCATTCTTTTAGCGCAGGGTATGGATTTTTTTTTTATGAGAAGAATACGATATGTTGCAGCAAGTAGCATGTGTTAATTCACTGGGTTGTTGACTGTTCCTCTACAATTCTGCATTAAAATGGAAAAAGGTTTTACATGAAGTCCCAAAAGTGGCTTATCTGATTTTGCTATTGTGAATCCAATGGAAGTAAGCCAGATATTTTACTCACATGCTTAACAATAATTTTTTTCTTTTGGTATTAAAGCCACTGCGGCATCCTAAGATCATCTCTGCTAGGTTTAAAGGTGTTTTGGCAGCTTAGCTATATACTGGCAAAGAAACAGTTCCTCCTTTTTTTGTTTCTTTGTCTACTACACTTACCATTATCTCAACTTTGTATTAAATTGAGCAGGACGCTACCTAATCATGCTTCCAGTCATGATGAGCAAAGCATTCCATTTAGGTGATGGAGATTTAACACTAAAAATTCACTTACCCTTGTTTGTATCCACTTGTCCTTGTATTTCTATAGCACCGTGTTCTGTGCGTAGACATCAAGGAGGACTGATTGGGTGATTAAGGGTCGTTCTGTGTGCATGAGGGTAGAAGAAATGGGTCTGTAGTAATCGAAAAAGATCACAGATTTACTACCCCTGTCACTGCAACCACCTTCCGTGTTTTACACAGCCAGAATGCCTGGCAGCTGGTACATTTACTTCAAGTTACAGTTCTGTGCCTGTTATTATTTACTTTTTAATTGCTGCATAAAAGTTTAACTTGAAGTATTTAGTGAGTTTGACTAACCTTTATTTTTCATAATAAAAGTTTATAAGCCATAAACATCAAAACAATGAAATTGCTGATTTTTGCTGAGAAATGAATACATTAGTTTAATGTGGCTAGACTGTGTTTGAATGAAAACAAGCTCACTGACTAACAAACTCAATTTAAAATTGTTTATGCTGGATAATGAAATGAGCTATCTGGAGGGGGGTGGAAGTGTGACTAAACCATCTTGTGAGGGGGCCAGGAGTTTGAATTTGAGCGTTGCTCTGCCTTATGCAACGATTACATCCAGCTGAATCTCATCCTTCAGTCTGGAAAACAAAAAAAAAGTTGCTGGTCATGATGCTGTCACATCACTTTCTTGCACGCTGCAGCTACAGAAATTAGAAATTGACTTAATTCTGGTGACTTGACAGGTGACTTTGTCTTTGCACCTGTGGTCCCTCCAGTTAGGTTGTGGGTGCAGAGCTGTACTGCACCCTTCTCCTGAGTTACACACACGTAACGTATCCTCCAGCACTGCCGCCGAAGGGGGTTTCTTTGCGCTTCTGACGCAAGGGTTTGAAAAGTTTTGAGTGGTTATTTTGTCAGCGCAGACCTGTGACTAACGCTCTCCGGGGTTACCAGCTTTTTGTGGACCTGTGGATGTAAGTCTCTAAATTAAGTAACTAATCACTTTTCCCACCTCTCCACCCTTAGCCATTGAACTGGAATATTCAGTGGACCTTGGACTGACCTGGCACCCTATTTTGAGAGACTGTCTTCCCACTAACGTGGAATGCAACAAGTACCACCTCCAGAGGATTCTCATTTCGGACACTTTCAACAAGTGGACCCGAGTTACTCTGCCTCTGCCTCCCTATACCAGGTATTTCCCTCTGGTTTTCTGCAGGACAAATCTAAATGCAGAACTATGAATTGAATACATTATAGCATTAAAGTAATTTACCTTGCCAGTTTTGTTTGGCCCGTGTATAGGCCAACAAATAAGTAAACCCCATCCCACTTTGCATAAAAATTTCAAAGCTACTATGTGCATTTACTTTTTTTAGTTATTTAAAGATAGGAAATTCTTGTCCGTCTTGTCCTGCAGAGGGACAGGAACAGGGGGAGCTTCTGAAAGAATCTCATTTTATCGTCAGCCTAACTAAATTCTGGTTTTTTTGGTGTCTAACTGGCGTGGCTGAATCCCCACCGACAGCCTGTGCTTGCTGTTGTTGGCTGTGAGATGGTGCTTTAAAAGTAACTTTTTTCAGGATTCTTGTTTTTCAGTGCAGTCCTTGTACCCTTTGTGCCTCTCTCAGCTTTGATGCTCTCATCATTGCTTTTACACATGCTCCATTTTCACCTCCACTTCCTTTTCCTACATTCTTTTGTCTTTGAGGGGAGAAAAATCGTGGGATTTGTTGGGAGGCTGCAGTGAAAGGAGCTGCCTGGGACTGACAGTGCTATTGGGAATGTTGCCATACATTTCCCTGGGATGCCCCAAAAAAAATGCTGGATTTTTGTTTGGTTTGTCACACAGATCTACCTACACACAACCGGGTGGTTCAGCCTTCCAGTTTGCGTCCTTCTTGATGAGCTGTTTTGCAGCGATAGCTGTGACTGTCCCCCGCGCAGTCACCCCCGAGGAAGCCGGCATAGAGCTAGTCCAAAGTAAACACAGGTAGCGGGCATGTCAGGCGCTCAGCACAACTTGACTCCACAGCTTTGCTCCTGTTGCTGAGCCCGATCTCCTCAGGTAGGCACAGGCTGCGCTAACTGCAGGCACGGGAGCAGCCACAGTGCAGGCAACTAAGGCACACAGGAGTTTGGAAATGGAGACCTTAATTTTTTAGCAATTGTACTGAGAGCACCTGTACAGTTGCCAAAAGTTTCAAAGCTAGTAGTGGAGAAGTCCATGTTCTATTACTAATCATTTTGGGCATCTAGGCCCTTCCCTGTCTTCGCTGCAGTGCTTCGCATCAAGTAATAGTTCTCTTTTAGGACTTGTTCCCAGCATTGATCGCCTCTGCTTACTCTTTTGTACTGCTTCACTACATATTGTCTGCAAAATCCATTACCCCAACACTTCTGGTATAAAGTCTGTAAATTTGTGTTCAGGAGGGGCTTTCTGGGGCTGAATAGGATAGATCAGGACTGGGGTCGATGTTCCAAACCAATTGAATTTGGACCTGAAAGGAACCTACCACCTGAGATAAACTCAAGTTTATAAATAGCTGTGATTTGAAGACTGAAAAGTTTTTTTGAGCTGTATATGTCAAATGAAGAACTCTGATGTCCTATTGAAGCAAAGATTGCTCTTCTGTCCAATCCAATAACTACATTTGTTGGCTCAAGTAATACCATTTCCCAAAGATACAAAGATCAGGATTGCGCGAGAGAGGTTATTACAACCTTAGCTCACAAGCAAGGGAGAAGTTCAGCTTCAGAGTAAGTGCAGCTAATAGGCCCTTTAGTCTAGAGGCGATATAATTTTTATGCTGCTTTATTATTTCAAGCTGTGTAATAGCAGGTGTGTGTCTCCGACTGTTGGTGCCTGTATGTTTTAGGGATGGCCAGGCTACACAGTCAATAGCTTGGCCTGGGTCACAGCACCCATACTTACATAGCACTTTAGTGCTCGTGTACCCCAGAGTGCTAGCTAACCTCTGGCCTGTAGAAAGCAATGAACACTTAGTTATATCTTAGACTCGGAGCTGATTTTAAAAAACAAAGCGAATACAAAGCTTCTCTCAGGAGCATCAGCTGCACAAATTGTTAGCGAAGCACCAAACCTAAAGCAGGCGGTGTAGGATATAGCTGCTTGTCTTTATTCCTAAAGGAATTCCTCACGATTTATGTATTTCTTTTAAAAATGCTATTTAGTGAGCAGCTAGACATCATAGCAGTAGCTCTTTGGATAAACTTGTTATTCATTCACCTCATGTAACATGTTTATAAAGAAATATTCCATAGGATAACGTTGCCCTCACTATAAAAGGTCTATTTTTACACTGAATATATTTTGAGGATTTTGCTGTTTATTAGCTTTGGGGTTTACAATAATTGTGATTTCTCTTTGGGTTTCAAAAGAAAACAGACTACACAAAGTTCAATGCTGCCATCTGGTGCTGTGCATGGACTAGTGTGTATTTAAAATAGTATTCTTGAAAACTTAGAAAAATTCAGCTATTTGCAGCTATTCAAATATAGGTGTCCACTGCTGCATGAGCTGAATAGCTATTTGGCGTCCCCTGACTGTTTCAGCTAGGTTTTCATTATTTGTCTTGGGAGCTGAGACACTTAATTCACATATAGCTACATCAAAGCAAGGTGTTCAAATAGGGAGCCAAGCCCCCCTTAATCAACAACATGAAAATGATTTACTGAAAGGAGGCAGGATCACACCATAGGTCATTTCTTAACATGTCCACCAATGTCCTGGATGGAGGGGAGGGAGGAAACTGCAAAACCAGGGTCACGCCACAAGCCCTGCATGGGCACTCTCACCTGTCCCCTGAAGATTATAAATGGCAGTATCTTGCCTAGGAGCCAACCCACTCCCTAGAGCTGTTCTTACCTAAGTGTAGTTGGGAGAATTCATAGAGAAAAAGTTGGGTTAGTTTGTTGACTTGGATTGAAGCAATAAAACTCAGGCTCAAGGCGAAACTTGGAGGATTTGGGTGACTCTGGCTTGGTCCTGTTCCCAGCTATCCTTCAAGTTTGGATTTGTGCTGGGACGTGGTTATGACTGGTCTGAGCTTCCCTTTGGGCATACCACCTTCTTCCTAACCTCTTCTCCACTGCACCAAACAGCCTGCTTGCTTTGCTCTCACCAGTGATCCCTTTCCCCCCCTCCCACACTCTCAGCATGCTACCGAGCACCCATGCTTTGTCCTGCTCTCAAAAAGTGGGCACCCTGTTCTTGGCTTTTCAGGGACCTTGTCGTTGTCAGGAATCAGCCCTGGGTTGCACCGATATCAAACAAATCTTGCAGGAGCAGTCTAGCCTCAAGATCCACATTTCCTTTCAGTCAAAATAAAGATTACTTAGATAGAAATATTACCTTTCTGGCTTTCTTTCTCTCCCAAAGGTCTCAAGCAACTCGTTTCCGCTGGCACCAGCCGGCTCCTTTCGATAAGCAGCAAACGTGGGCAATCGATAACGTCTACATCGGGGATGGCTGCATAGACATGTGCAGCGGCCACGGGAAATGCACACAAGACAACTGTGTGTAAGTGCAGTGTGTTCCCTGTCCTGCCCAGCGCTGGAGCCTTTCATTCCTCTGCTGTGATTTTAATGCACTTGCGGGAAAGACTTTGATACAGACTTTCTCTGTATAACAGCCAACATAGAGCCCTGCAAAGCTAACAAACAACCAGATCTCCCCAGATTTGTCTGTCTGGCAAGAGAGAAATACCTTCCAGATGGATGTATTGCTTTTTTCCAGCCACAAATGGCAACAGAAATGGGAGAATGGTTGTATAATTGCGCTGTGACTGGGTTAGTTAGAAATATATTCTGCTGCAGAACAGACATATTATTGTGTTGTCCTCTATCCTGACAGCGCTGAAGTACCAAGGCACGATCTCCCTGCTGAAGTCTGCATAGTAGCAGAAGACATTTCCATGCTGCTATCCACTTCTTGACACATTATAAGGTTTTTCAGAGGAGAAAAAAAAATGGGGACTGTACAAAGGAACAACCAGAAAGTACTCATCCGCTAAAATTTTACAGAAATTTACTTAAAATTTAAAGTTACCAGGACACTCTTAGGCTTGGCACTTTCTCTTAGGTTTATCTATCCAAGTACAATGTATTTTACTGATCTTACTCTGTGCTGGAGCGTACTGTGTATTAGAAGCTTGAACGATACATAATACTAGCCATTTCTGTTTCATATTAACAACTACAAAAAGCAGCAGATGTTTGAAACCCCCATATACCAGTTGTGCACTAGTAAATGATGCAGACAGCCTCTATGCGGAATAAGATGGCACCTTAATGTGGAATAACATGGCACTGATTAAACCTCCATGCAGAGCCTTTGCCAGCTGAATTTTGCATTTGTTTTCCTCCGCAGCTGCGATGAGCACTGGGGGGGGCTCTACTGCGACGAGCCAGAGACCCCCCTTCCGACACAACTGAAGGATAACTTCAATCGCTCGCCGTCGAACCAGAACTGGCTGACGGTGAACGGGGGCAAACTGAGCACCGTCTGCGGGGCGGTAGCCTCTGGGATGGCTCTTCACTTCAGCGGGGTGCGTGTCCAACAGGGGCTGACTCACTCCATCTGGCAGTCTAAACGGGTCTGGTTAGAAAAACTAAATAAACAGCAACGTGTTAAAAAATATCAGCGTAGCATATTAAACATAAAACATATCAAAAATGTTTATATCCTTTGCCTAGCTGAAGGGCAAAGTCAGGCAGGTCCTACAGACCAGGGCCGGCCAGAAACACTCCAGGAAACGTTCCTGGCTGTCCTGCAGCCAGGAAAGTGAGATATAGTGTGTGCGCCTTCTGAACGGAGACGTGGAGGGGCCTTTGGAGGTGGAGCTGATAGATCAAAGCATAGTGCAAGTACGTAGACATTCAGTTCCACTCAGTCACAATAACCTCCTCAGAGCACTTATAATTTCCTGAGACCAGAGTTTGGTGCAGCTTCTAATCAGATCACAGAGGTAAATTAATAACTAGGTATTTGCATGTGCATAACTTGCACTTGGTCCTTGAAAATACATCCATGTGTAGCCTTGTCCTTCAGATATTTCATTGCTGGTTTTCTCTCAGAGGAAGCTCAGAGTAAAATTTCCTGTGTTTTACCTACCATCATAGGTGTATAACCCAGGCTGCTGCTGATTTACACTTTGCTTACAGATAGCCTCAGGATTATGAAAATGACAAAATAGTATTTTAGAAACACATAAAAACGTACACGTGTAGATCTCTTCCATGCAGATTTACAGCTAGGTTCAAACTGGTGCAAGTTTTCTAAAATGAAGTAACCAAAGCATTACATTTCCAATTCCCTCCAGTAGCACTAAGAAGGCACCGCTAATAGACTAAGCAAGGTGTGTAAAGTATATAAAGGATTATGGGAAAACACACAAAATTGCTGTGCCATTTTTTGGTTTGCATAAATTGAACCGTTAGCACATAATCTACACCGGAGGTGTGGATTTTTGTAACTCTTCTGTTCAGAAGAAAGGCGAACACAATTCTCGATACCGAATGTTGCAAAGCTGTGAGGTACAAGCAGCAACGTGTACGAACGCACAACAGGAATTTTTAAGATGGAACATAACTGAAATTATGTCCTTAGGGAATATCATTCACTCTTCTGTTGTAGCTTTACCTTTGTTATAATTAGTATAATTTTGTACAATTTTCAAGGTTTTATAACATGAAGTTATATTAATAGTGACCGCATAGTCTAACACTTTTTACATTCATAACTTTTGCCTGCCAACACCAGCCAACATATTTTTTCATTGCTTTTAAGGGCTGCAGCCGCATGTTAGTTACAGTGGACTTGAACCTCACCAGTGCAGAATTCATCCAGTTTTATTTCATGTATGGATGTCTGATAACTCCTAATAACCGCAACCAAGGAGTGCTGCTGGAGTATTCTGTGAATGGTGGAATCACCTGGAGCCTCTTAATGGAAATTTTCTATGACCAATTCAGCAAGCCCGGGTTTGTAGATACCTTCTTCCGCCTATATAATTTCCTATACTGAAGTCAGGTGGTCTTGACTGTTTCATAAGAACCTGTGGGATATATTACTGCTGTGGTTTGGATATCAGATTTTTAAGAGTTCAGCCTGTCCAGTCCTGCAAGCATTTATGAATGGCCTTAGCGCGTGTGCTTGAGCATCAGCATTTGTGCAGCTGCTATGCCAGAAATACAAGGGGAGTAAGGAGCCTGTAGCAGTCTGGTAGATTTGTAAATGGTTGCAAGAAGATAAATTAATAGCTACTGTAATTATGTCCATCCTGTTCTTTAAGATAGTTCCATATGCAATCTAGTTTCTTACTCACAAGAGCAGAAAGTCTTTGCTTGAACTAGATAGAAAATGGTGTGGAAAGGAGAAACTGAATTTCTGCAGATCCATCAACAGGATGGATACACTCGAGCCCTTTTTTCAGACATTTGTGAGATTCAAACCATGCATAGATATAGGTGGACCTTTTCCTCACTGATTAATTTAGGATTTATAAAAAAAGGGGCTTGGATGGACCCATTATTTGTTATTTCATTTGAATACACCAAGAAATCACTAGCACTTTAATTGGACAAGAGATTTAAGTCATCTACTGGGATGGAAATAAGAAAATTGTACCGGAACATTGTTATCTTCTGAATGGCACCAGGTTGAAAACAGTAATCTTAGTTTCATTTCAACATTGCCCTTGTTAACATTTCTCTTAATTAGGACCTTGTGGTCATACCCTGCTAGTCTAGACCATTGCATTTGGTCCCATAAGCACAGCTGGAACACATGAGATTGCTCAAACCATGCCACAGTCTGGCTGCTGGCCCTCCCCACATCACTCTTAGTCCCTGTCCCAGGGTTGACACTGGGGTTATCAGGAAGGTTTTTGTTTTGCAGTTTCTCGTAGGGGAAGACAGGCTAGATCACCGGTCTTTCCCTGCTTTCCCAACTTCCATGTAGTCCAGGAAACAACAGGAGTGGACCTGGTGAAAAGAGCATTGAGAAGTGTCCTCTTCCTGTGGCTTTCCTGTAACTAATTTTTGCTTTGTATTTCAGCTTTGTGAACATTCTTCTTCCTTACGACGCCAAAACCATTGGGACGCGCTTCCGCTGGTGGCAGCCGAAACACGATGGCCTGGATCAGAACGACTGGGCTATTGACAACGTGTTGATCTCCGGCTCAGCTGACCAGAGGACGGTGATGCTGGACACCTTCAGCAGCGCTCCCCTGCCGCAGCATGAGCGCTCCCCTGCCGATGCAGGGCCCACTGGCAGGATCGCCTTTGACATGTTCATGGAAGACAAAACTACAGGTAAAGTTTTTAGGTGGATCTGAATTAAAGAGCAAGAAATCAGTGCAGTGATTTCCAAATCTTGCTGAGCCTCTGAATCTTGTCTCACTGTGGCGGATGTCACAGACAACCCCATCCCTATAGGGGTCTTTTCTTTCGTTTTTACTTCACAAAATACAAAATGAAAAGATGTAACGTAACTTTTCTTTTTTTACTGCACGAATTTACTTAAAAGATTAATTTCTCTTCAAAGAAAGAAAAAAGGATGAAAAAATGCCAGATTATTCTAAGCAACTTTCTTAACCTGACTATTTGTTTCCTATTTCTTAACTTTTTTAAACATTCTTTAGTGAAGTTAAGTTACATTTTGCAACTAAATTTTGTAAAGTAAAGTATTTCTGGATGTTTACATGGCTTAACAGCGCTGGGGTACCCTTTGTGCAGACATTCAAAAGTTCTCCCATAATGTCCAGCGCAACAGAAGTTTATGTTTTGAGTAAGCCTCAGATCCTTACTTCTTGAACATTGAAAAATAATGCTATAACGCTTATGTAAGAGAGTAGTAAGATGCGCTTTGAGCACTGAATGTAATAAATGTAATAAACATGTACATGGGAAAGATGGGGTACTGACATTCTCAGGAGCAATGCTAAATAATTCTCACATAGGCTGAAAAATAGAGCCATGAATCACCTTTAGTGGTTAATGCTGCTCCTTCTTTTCTTTCATTTATGTTGTCATTGTATATTACTGACATTCCCATTTATTTTCAAGTAAATGAACACTGGTTATTCCATGATGATTGCTCGATTGAGAGGTTTTGTGATTCTCCTGATGGTGTCATGATCTGCGGGAGCCATGATGGCAGAGAGGTCTATGTAGTCACCCACGACCTGACTCCTACAGAAGGCTGGATTATGCAGTTCAAGGTAAAATCTCTGTCTGCAACATAATTATTCAAAAACACATTTTTCTCCAAGTCTAAGTAGATTTTTCAGGAGGTAGAATGATGTCCAGGCCTACACATGAGCCATTCCCTAAGGGAAAAGTCTTATTAGTAGCCCATCCCCATTTTCCTCACCTGCTCCATGTTGGTCAGCTTTAATACCACTAGCTGTTCTCAGAGGTGAGACGCACTCTTCCAGCATAGCAGTTGTACGGACATCATGTAATAAGGATACTACACATATAGTAGGTGCCTATTTTGTTACAGCTGCTTGGTGAGGGAAAAGCAGCTCAAATGTGTCCACACCGCTCCTATGTTGGCATGCATTCACATCAAACCTGCACCCAAACCGTCTTTCCTACACCCCTTTACCTAAATTGAAGGAATAACCCGGCAAGACATGGAAGTTGTAAGAGCCCTTTGCGCATCTCTCCCATAACGAAGGCCTGCCTGACATAATTGATCTGAGTGGCTTCCTCTGGATATCTGAATGTTAAGTTTTGTGGGACAGGAGATTAACTTTATTAGTTATGCGGTACTGGGGTGTAAGGCACAAGTGTCAAAACCTGGAAATCCAGAAATGTGAGCTAACTAGAAGAAAATTAAACTCTGCATATGGTGCCTGTTCTCAGTCTTGGGAATACTGATGAGATCTGCAAATAGCCATACCCTACAAGCACTGTTACTGCCATCATTCATAGTAAAGTTCTCCAGTCAGCAGTCAGTTTTCAGGTTCAAACATTATTTTAAACTCTAACCACCACCACAATTAATTCTAATCTAATTGTACTCTCTTGTTTATTAGGTTTCTGTTGGATGTAAAACTTCAGAAAAACTTGTACAAAATCAGGTCCATGTGCAGTATTCCACTGACTTTGGCGTTAGCTGGAGTTACTTAGTACCTCAGTGTTTACCAGCTGATCCAAAATGTTCTGGGAGTGTTTCACAGCCATCCGTCTTCTTTCCCACAAAAGGATGGAAAAGAGTAACTTACTCACTGCCGGAAAACCTTGTGGGCAAGTAAGTACGAATTCGCTACTCATTTTGTCTTGGATTCAGTACCTTCCGAAAAACACAACAGGGGATACACCTGCCTATTTTTTTCTTTCAAGGAAAGTGCAGACTAGCAGCGCTCACGTTCATTACATGTGCTGCATAATGGTATTTCCTATCAACCAAGACTGACCATGACTCTTGGTCTGAACAACCGGCAGAGTTCTCCTCCTCTGCAGTCTGCTGCAGTACAGCATGTTCTGCTCAGTTCAGACGACTGCAGTCAATTAGAGAGTAGATTTATGACCTTACTGAGTGGAAAAGTTATCCTTATTGTCTGCAGTCGTCTGCACATATGCAAACCATTTGTCTTTTTCTGCAAAATTAAAATCTCTTCTGTTCTTTGAGTAATCCACTCTGGAAGTATTACCAAAATTGAAATTCTCTTGCAAGAAGCCAGAAGAGCTTTTTCCGGCTTCAGCAGCGTCTGGAATCCGTCCATATATTGTAGGTAGTACCTGTGTGAAGAATAAGATATGGATACATATAAAACTGATTTCAATGGATGCTGCCAGACGCTATTTTTCAAAGCTTGGAGGATACTACATTCATAAGTATATTGTGTTTCACCCACCTTTTTTCAATTGAGCAAAGTTGTTTTATACATATGTCTCTTTTTCTTCATTTCTTTATACCTAGTCCCGTGAGGTTTCGGTTCTACCAGAAATACTCAGATATGCAGTGGGCCATCGATAATTTCTATCTGGGCCCTGGCTGTCTGGAAAACTGTAGAGGTCATGGAGACTGCCTGAATGAGCAATGCATCTGTGATCCTGGGTATTCGGGACCAAACTGCTATCTCACCCAAACACTGAAGGTAATTTTACTGCATGTTAAAAATGAGTGAATTTTGCCATGTGTTTGGCTGAGAAAGAGAGAGAAAGAAGGAGATGGATCCCACTGGAAATTTAGTTTCGATTCCTGTCAGCCACAGATACTCAAATCCGTTTTCAGGCCTTTAATCATTTTTTTTAGGAAAACTAGTACTGCAGTATCATTTGCAAATAACACTGCTTGGTAAAGCTGTGATAAAGTTCTCTGTTCAACCTTAGATCATCATTAGACAATAATCACCCTTGCACATATGATGATATTTGATTACGACCTGTAGAAAGACTGTCTTTCTGATGAAAGAGCTTACTGAAGTAGGGAATACAAGAAAATGACATAAAATTACATAAAATTAATTCACCTAGCTGTTATTAGTGTTACCCTACAACAAACCAGTGAATCTAGTTACATATTGATAATTTTAAAGCTAAGATATTTTAAAAACATATTTCGAAAAGAATATTTAAGGGACCCCAAATTAGTTTCAAATGTGTTTAGCATCTCATTTTTTTCTACATCAGATAACAAGAGAATAGGTACACGCTCCACAGAAACAACAGGTTAAGCTGCATTCTGTCTAAAGAGAATATAACTATTTCAGTTATCACGTCATTTGAGTTATTGTAACTTTCTGGTTTTCATCTGAGATACTAATTACATGAACAAATATCGTTATCTGTTTGCAATTTTTAATTAGTAATGTATTCTTCACATGAAGGACATTTGGGATAAAATCCTAGCAATTTTAGGGGAGTTTTACTACTATCTCCTTAAGGCCAGGATTTCACTCATGGCATTGCTTTAACTGCACACCTGGAGGTAAGTGGAAATCAAAGATATATTCTAGATGGTTTTCATTGCAAATCTTTGTGCGGACAGTTGCATAAATGCATACTCACTACAATAACGCTAAAATTTCACTGCAGTACTGGTTTTGCTGGGGAAAAAGTATAGAATAGCAATTTATCCCATACATACTAGATACATAATGGAGTGGTGTTACATATTCTTAAATAACCACAGTTATGAATTAGACCCATTCATTTGCACATGCAAATCTCAGTGTGCTGGATTACCTCCCAAGTGTGTTAAAATCTAGCCCTAACATATTTTCACATCTAGCCAAATCAATTCAAGTGGCTAAATGCCTGGACAAAAGTGATTATGTTCAGTCACCCTGAAAAAAAAATTTTTACAGTGTTCATGAGCCCTTCAAACATGTCTAGGTCAGTTCCAGCTGTGGTCATCAGAAAGGCTTAAGATCGTAATTACCTGTGCTTTATTGTTAAACACCTTACTTACAGACTTTCCTGAAAGAGCGCTTTGACAATGAAGAAATTAAACCAGATTTATGGATGTCCTTAGAAGGTGGAAATACCTGTACCGAGTGTGGGATTCTCGCAGAAGACACAACTCTGTACTTTGGAGGTGCAACTGTGAGGCAGGCTGTCACTCAAGATCTGGACCTGCGGGGGGCAAAGTAGGTCATATTTCCATGTCATTTTAATGGGGAACTTTGTTAAATGCTGGCAAAGCAGCAGGTGACAGCTTGTAGCTCAGGGAACTCCTACACCACTACAAGCATAGTGCTATCTCAGGTAGGCCCTAATTAGATTATGATTCTCAAGGCACGGATGCTTTCAGATGAGTCACAGCGAGCAAGGCTCACCCTAGCACAGTGGAAGGGGTCTGCCATGCCTAGTGAAGCAGCAGGTCCCCTTCCCCATGAATGTCCTGGAGTCAGCAACCCCTGTCCTGCAAAGAGGTGAGATACCAGTCTCCTGGGCACTGCTGTCTCCACCCTGGGGGCACCAGTTGTGTCACCCTCGGAGTTCAGACTATGACCTCTGCTGGTTGTCCTCTCTTGGGTGCCTGTACAAAACCCACTCCACCCACATGCTGTAGAAAGGGATGACTTAACTGGAGAGCAATGGAATTAGGTCAGTTTAGACAAGGAAAGGACGTGGTGTAGAAAACAACTTTGGCATCACTTCCCTTGGCTGTATGGCTTTAATGAAGCCACACACTCTTGCTCCTGTAATTTCGCAAGAATTCATTGAATCACACAACCTTTCAGGAAGGAAGGGGCCTCAGGGAGTCTCTAGTCCAGCCTCATGCTGAAAACCAAGTCAACACTGAATTCAGACCAGGTTGCTTAGGGTTTTGACCTATTTGGTCTTGAAAACCTCCAAGGACAGAGATCCCACAGTCTCTCTGGACAGCTTGTTCCAGTGTGGAGTCACCCTCACGGCAATATTTTTTTTTCCCCTGGCATATCCAGTTGGAACCTCCCTTGTTTTGATGTATGACCACTGTCTCCCAGTCCCAGCCATCTTCTCCAGGGCTGATTCTCAGCCTCTCCTCACAGGGCACGTGCTCCAGCCCCTGCCATTTCAGTGGCCTCCACTGACCTTGCCTCAGTTTATCTACTTCTTTTATGTCCTTCATTGGTGTGAGGACACCTTGTTAACTCATGTTTAGCCTCCCTTCCACCAGGACTCCCAGGGAACTGTTAGCAAAGCGGACAGTCCCCAGCTGGTACCACTGGAAGGGGTTAGTCCCTCCCAGAAGCAGGACTTTGCTGAATTTCATGAGGTTCCCATGCGAATTACTAGACAATGTTTTTGGAAACCTTTGCTCTACTTGTACATTGATGTTATTTGCTTTAAAATGCTGGCATTTTGAACATTTTCAGCACATCTCCTAACAGAAAGCAAATGCCTCAATTTGTGCAGATCTTTAACAGATGTAAACTTCTACATTTACTCTTAGATTTCTACAGTACTGGGGGAGAATTGGGAGTGAAAACAACATGACAACATGCCACAGACCAACTTGCAGAAAGGAGGGAGTGCTGCTGGACTATTCCATTGATGGAGGCAAGTACATCTTGTAGTTTCAGCTAAGCCACAGCCTTGTTCTGTATTCAAGTACCATGAATTTCTGAGAAGTTGTCAGAGAGATCCAAAATAAGAAGATAATTTTTAATTGTAAAGTTTTTTTTGTCCTTTTATAGTTTTTTTCCCCCATCTAAAATTTCCATCTATTGCTCAGGAGTTTTCCATAATCCTCCTGCCTGATTTCAGTAATCAGTGGCTTCCAGCCAATTTGATTTCTTTAGACAATTACAGGATTACTCTTGCAGTGAGTAACAGTTGCCAGCTACCCTTAGAAGTTAAGATTTTGTCTATGAGAAGACCATAGCTATTATTCTTTATTTCCTATAATCTTCCTTTAATCTTGTAGAAGATTCCACCATACGCTTGTTTTTGTTACTAAACCTGCACCTTTTCATTATAGGGATATCCTGGACTTTGCTTCATGAGATGGATTACCAAAAATACATCTCAGTCAGGCACGACTACATCCTCCTCCCCGAACACGCTCTGACCAATACAACCCGCTTGCGCTGGTGGCAGCCTTTTACCATCAGCAACGGGATCGTGGTCTCAGGCCCTGACCGGGCGCAGTGGGCGCTGGATAACATCCTGATCGGAGGAGCAGAGATCAACCCCAGCCAGCTGGTAGATACGTTTGATGATGGTAAGAAAGGCTGTGACAGCTAATCTCTTGTCTGCCATTATCTTATCTAAAATAAGCCCTGTGAGCTGGCAACCACACTTTTCTTTAACTCTGCAGATTTTTCATTTTGTAGACTAATGCTGTTTATATACTATTCTTTATGCAACTAATATGGGTGCGTAAATATATATACACATGTATATTCAGATATGCATGTAGGGGTGTGTGTATATATATGCATATACCTATAAGAAAGACAAAATTTTTTATTTCAGTCCAACTCATTTCATTTAAATTCCTGCATAGGAAAGTTTTATTTAATCATATTTTTTAAAAATACTATTATTTAAACATTTTAATTACCTCTCTGGAGCTGATGTTTCTATTATGTTTGTTAGTAGTTTACTTATTGTATGTCATGACAGATATATTTAGTGTTTATATCACGAAAATACTGTATCTAGTGATTCTGTTGATTCATTACTAAAGCCTTGATGTTTACTGGGACAATGCAGTAATTGTCTTTAACTCATGTTAATAGAAGGCACCTCTCATGAAGAAAACTGGAGTTTTTACCCTAATGCAGTCAGGACTGCAGGGTTCTGTGGAAATCCATCATTCCATCTCTACTGGCCAAATAAGAAAAAGGACAAAACACACAACATCCTGTCCTCCAGGGAGCTCATTATACAGCCAGGATACATGATGCAGTTTAAAGTAAGAAATGTTCTCTCTCTCCAAAGTACAGCATGCAATGAAAAATCATCTAATGCGTCTCCAGAAATTCTTCTTCTTCCAACTCGGATGCCCAATTGGATGAATAATTAATAGAGAATTTTCACTAGCATTTAAAGGAAATTCTGAAGTGTAGGTAATGGGAACCAGCAAAAGTTGCATGAATGTTAAATGTCAAATTATTCTGACTGTCTGTATGATTTGGGCGTTACTGAGAGAGACTGGAAGTCTAATCCCTTTCTCCTGAAATTACTGGATCATCAGATACAGTAGGAATTACTTTCTACGGTGAGAATACACAGTATGCAGAATATGCCATTTTCCCCTAACTCGTGGATAAGCAGAAAAGGCAAGGCAGAGGCAGGCTGGAGAAGAGTGGCATATGGAAAATGCAAAAGTGCTGAAGTAGAAGTACCCCTTCTACTTACTTGTGTCACGGCAAACGACCTAAATAATCAGAGAAACATGTCTGAGTATTTTACTTTGTTTTAAGGCAGAATTCTGCACAGGGCCAAAGGCAACATGTAATTGTTGTCCAGAAATGTTCTAGGCCCTTCCCCAAGCATCACGTCTTAAATAAGACAGGAACTAATATGAAAGCAGGGTTATCAAAATCATCATCCATTTTATTGCTGTTTTTTTCTTGCTCTTCTGTTTGACAAGAGTTTTCCAGAATTTTCCATCTTCCGCTAATCTCTATTTTCACCTTTTCTCAACATCGTTGCCTGTTTTATATTGACTGTCTAATATAATCCCTAAAGCACTGCTTCCCCCACTGACACAGCATGCCACCTTCAAAGAAATTATATAAAAGAGGAGTCTGACATGCTTTTCACTACTGAATGCCAAGACTCCCCAAGCTGCTTATTTTATCCAGCCTACCATCTTTTCCCTTTATTTATGATAACTCATCATCATTTACATACTACATATTACTAAACTCTCAAAAGTTTTTCTCTCCTGACTGTCTCCTCCTTTTTCTTCACCTGTCACAGCAAGGATTTTATTTCTAAACTAAGAACTCGGCTCTAATGTATGGCTGTCGTTTGGGTTTGAAGCTCTTAAAAATTTAGCTTTTTGTTATCTATTCAGTACTGTACATTGGGTACTGTAATCTTTCCAGTCTAATGTGACACAAATATGTTTATTGTTTTAAACACTCAGAATAATTCTGTTCTTAAATTGGATTGACTTGAAGTTCATAGTTATATGTTTATCATGTCATGATGAATTACGAATTTCAGAGGTAATTAATACATAGCTAGGGGTACTTCACTTTCTGAAATGACATGGAGTTACCACATCTTTGTGTTTCAGAAACAATGTTTGTTTAGATATTTAATTTGAACTTTAGGATTGTAGTGTTAAGATTCTGTTTGAAAATAATAGTAGCAATGAAGTAAAGCTCATTAAGTAAAAGTAGTATCTGAAGTACTGTGTCTGTTGTTTTCCATCCGCTTTTGATGGATTTTGTCTAAGATCTAAATTGCCAATCTCTTTTATATACCCCGTAAAGAAAAAGGAGAGCAAGACTTCATTATATATCACATTAAATGTCTACCTGACTTGTTATAGCAGCCAATTTTATTTGTGCTATAGATTGTGGTTGGCTGTGAGGCAACTTCTTGTGGGGACCTCCACTCCGTGATGCTGGAGTATACGAAGGATGCCAGGTAAATGAGAGCAGAATACATAGACCTAAAAAAAAAATAAATAGTACGATATTAAAACCTTAGAGATCTTTTATTTATTAATGCAATTACTTTGCTATTCATCTTGTAACAGGATCTGAACAAAGCCCATGTGGAAGCACTGGGATTTGTCTACATGACTCCCATAAATTCTTTTTATAATTTACCCCAGATGTTGACAGATTCATGGCATTGAGCTTGTAGTTACAGTCCTGAACATGCTCCTGTTAAAAATGTGCTTGCAGAAAACCACATTCACAGGAAACTCTTGTCTCAGTATGATACAGGATATATATTTAGGATGAAGCTGTAATAAACTGGAGGTTACTTAATTCTGATTTGGTCTTTAACTAGCAAACAATTAATAACACTGTCTCCCGTGCTGCGGTATAGTAGTGCATTATAATTTGTAAAAGTGAAGGTATATTCTGTGCTCAAATGACTGTGCATCAACATGGAGCAAATTCTGTCAGACTATTTTCTGAATGCAGTAAGAGAGAGACTAAGGAGCAGGCTCCTAAACAAACCCTTCTGTCACGCCAGCCCAGAGGAGCCCTGGGCTGGACTCTGCTGTTGTACCCCCACCACGGGTTTCACAGCTGGAGAGTCCTCCCTGGCTGCTCCAGGGTTTCAGCCTCTCACCTCTTGTCTGTCTGCGACTACAGAGCATGGAAACTATTGCTGACAATCCCTTGGGTTTGTTTAGTAAGACAGGCAATGCCATGACCCTTAGAAATTACCCATTTCCCTTCAATTATTCTTTCAGTTGTTCTAAAACTTTTTTTTGTTTGTTTGTTTCCTACAGGACTGACTCATGGCAGCTTGTCCAGACACACTGTCTTCCTTCCTCATCGAACAGCATTGGCTGCTCCCCATTTCAATTCCACGAAGCTACCATCTATAACTCTGTCAACAGCTCCATGTGGAGAAGAATAACTATCCAGCTGCCTGATCATGTCTCATCCAGGTAGGTTACTGAAAGGTCACCTCACTGTGGGCCTATAAAATGTCAGCTGTCTTGCTGGCATTGTTTGGCTGGAACAACTGGTGAATTAAAAATGCTTCTTTATTACTGGATTTAGATCTGATACATAATTAGTGTTTGTCAGGAAGCTTTTTGTTAATTGAAGTGGCTACTGCCAATGACATAGCAGCCACCCATTAAGGGCGGGTCTTTCCAGTTATTGAAGTCACAACCCCTTCGTACCACATTTTTCATTACATCTGCTGCTGGCATATTTGAACGTCGCTGTACAGATGTGTTTAATTGCTAGATGTCATAACACAATGTTTGGATTTTGATATTTGCAGCGCAACCCAGTTCAGGTGGATTCAGAAAGGAGAAGAACTAGAGAAGCAAAGCTGGGCAATCGACCATGTGTACATCGGGGAAGCGTGCCCCAAGCTCTGCAGTGGCCACGGATATTGCACGACTGGAGCCATTTGCATTTGTGACGAAGGATACCAAGGTTTCATTTCTTCAGTTTCCTTCCTATACACCTGCTGCAGTCTAATGTAGCTCAAAATTAAACAAAAAGATAAAGACAATGATGTAATGTGTCTAAATTCATCACTGGAATGCTTATAAATTAATAATTTGACAGAGCTGCAAATGACAGCTCTTCCCTCCCCTTACTCTATCTGGATTGAGCCAGTAGTCTCTCCTGTCTGACACTGTATGTAAAGCCCATTCAGCCTTCGTCGAAGGCAGAATGTGGCTACCTGCTTACCCAGAAATGGCTTCCACCCCTGTATGTCTTCCGAGGGCGCGCTTACTGCCAGGGGATGTGTACACGGGATACAGATGTTGGTGACTGGCCCCTGTAAGGGACACGCTTCTGTGCCCCATCAGGACAGAGTGCTCTGCTCTAACCCCGCAACGCAGCAAGCACACGCCTGGTGGTACCTGAGTGCCCGCGTTAAATTATAAGTGCTTTGTGGGAGTGGAGCCAGTGTTTAATGTCTTCCAGGACAGAGTCTCATAACTGTATGAGATCAGATCCCTGCCCTGTTTTAGACGCATTTTCCTTCAACCGGCAAATTGAGGTTTCTTATATTGGCATCAGTGCAAAATAGGAGAAACCCTATTTCAGCAGTTCATGAAGTTACACCACTGTAAAAAATAAGACTCACAGCCTCAGTTTTCTAAAAATGAATGCAGTACAACAATGTGCACATCATTAATGGATCTGCTGAAATATATTCAGCCTATAGTGTATATTGGTCCAGTACCTTGAATGGAATTACAATGAGCTGTAATGCAATTTTCTCAATTCTTTTGATTTTTGTGTGTTTTATAACTTCACTGTGTCATTTTTAGGTGATGACTGCTCTGTTTTTAGCCATGACCTCCCCAGTTATATTAAAGATAATTTTGAATCTGAAAGAGTCACTGAAATAAACTGGGAAACCATTCAGGGGGGTGTGATAGGGAATGGATGCGGACAGCTGGCACCCTACGCCCACGGAGATTCGCTCTATTTTAATGGATGTCAAATACGACAAGCTGTGACTAAGCCTCTGGATCTCACCCGAGCAAGGTAATACTTTGAGCCTAAAATGCTCCTTTAGCAGCTCATGAGAAAGGAAACTCTTTGTGTGTGCATGCATCATGTGGGCCAGCATTGATGAGGATGGACTGACCTGGCTCTACCACACCGTCAGATGTGGCTGGCAGATAAACGTTAGAGTTGGCAAAATGCTTTGTGACTTCCATTTGGGAGATGGAGAGTGAGGAGGAAGCAATGTCAGATGAAAAGGTCAGATGTTTTCGTCATGCCCAACAGAGCAGTGGCTAGTAAGCCAGCACTGACAATGAAGCCGTTGGCAAAGACCGGACACCAGACTGTCTGGACCAGCGCCTGATCTGATAAGACAAATCCCATGTTTGTATCTGCCTCCATGAGGGTCATGACTAAAGATGCTATTAGTAATTACGGACTCATTTTCCCATTTCAGTTGTCAAGTGGAATTAGATTCACCTGGCAATGAACAGGAGTAACTTTTTCATCTATTGAGACTCTTTGGCCATGGAAAAACAAATGCAACCAGCCCGTGCTGGCTCTTAACAGAGTGACAGTTTTCTGGACTGGTTTGTATTTAGTTGGCTAAAGTAAGATTAGAAACAGGATGAATTGTCAAATGGTGCAGACATAAATCAGGCTCTTCCTTTCTTATTTGAACACCCAGGTAGAATATGAGAAATCTTTTATGAACTCCATTATATTCAACTTTTATTTGCCCTTTTTTAGCTTTTCATACACTCATTTGCATGTTTATACTGTTTATGTATCTCAGTTTTGTGCAGATACATTGTAAAATTTAATCTGTTGTCTCCAACTATACGGCAATATGTTATACACAGTAAACTATTACTTTGAAAGGGGAGACGTGTTTTACAGATGTAAGAACAGTTTATTTTGCATGTTAAGAGTAATGATTCTTGAGGATGCTCAAACTTTTAATAAGGTAACTGCAATAAACCTGGAAATGTTATTGGTCCTGTTTGAACGCTTTTTGCATATTGAAAGTACCTTTTCTCTTTGTGTTTTACAGCAAAATTATGTTTGTTTTGCAAATTGGAAGTATTTCACAAACAGACAGTTGCAATACCAACCTGAGTGATCCTAACACTGTAGACAAGGCAGTGCTCCTCCAATACAGTGTAAATAATGGAATTACATGGCAAGTAATTGCACAGCATCAGCCAAAGGACTTTATACAAGCCCAAAGAGTGTCTTATAATGTTCCCCTGTGAGTACTCGGTCACATTTCATTACCTCTAAGCACACAAGATATATTTCTTTGCATCTGTTGCTGCTAAGAAAGTATCTTTGCATCACTATGCAAGAAAAAAGGTTGATGAGAGGATAAACGAGAAAACTTAAGGGGAAGGTTGATGAAGAAATTCCAGCCCAGTGTTTATCAATATATTTGAAAGAAAAACAGAATACTTGTTTTAAAAATACGAGGAGAAAAAAAATTCCTCCTTATCTGTGTGCATTTCTCACCATTAAATGTCTTTTATGGACTGTATGTTGATGTTCAGGGATGCAGAAATAAAGCTTTGACTTTGCTCTCAGTTGCTGTTGGGCTAGATAGGGATGTGCAAACCACCGATAGTCTGGAGCTCACAGGCTCTTGCATTTGTGACAACAGGGAGGCACGAATGAAAGGAGTCTTACTGCGCTGGTGGCAGCCCCGTCACAACGGAACAGGTCATGATCAGTGGGCTTTGGACCACGTAGAAGTCGTCCTGTGAGTATCTGCTTCACCTCATCCCACCCCATCTCAGAAATTCCTCCACTGAAATTCCTCCAGCATGGCACGAGTGTTAAGCTCAGTAAGAACCAGTGTGGCCCAGGGAAACCTTTGAGTCTTTGCTAATGTTCTGCCCTGAGTGCAACCCTCAGCGGTTCATTCAGCCACGAAGTAAGGGGCACAGCAGGGGTATGTGTTGTGCATCGTGGAAAAATGCAGGAGGGAAAGCGGGGCTTTATCACCACCAAGTATTGGTGTGGTCCTGTAATGCAGCAATGACTGTGAAAAAAAAATTGTGCTGGGACATTCCTATGGATATTCCTGAAAGGATATTCCTGTTCAACACTGTGCTGCCATGTAAGGCTGATTTATATGCTTTTGAAGATACAAAGAGTCTGCTGTATTGCTCTTTGCACAAAGTAATGTTGTTCTGCCTCTGAAAAATTTGTGTTAGCAACTAATGCCTTATTCATTTCCTTTTTTAGTAAGAAGGATACTGTTCAGAAACAGGGTTCACTATATCAGGTTCCTATGGTCCGAGCTCTATATTCATCCCCTTGTCAAGATTTTACCAAGTAAAGTGTCTGCACCCTCCTGATTCTCCCATTCTTGAGATGGGTTTCGCTGGCAGCTAACCCGTTTTTCCTGTGTTACGTCACGAAGAGATGACCTGCTTTTTCTCTAACAATTTAGTTCCAGTAGAAGTGAAATGCTAGTGGCTTCACGGGCGGGAACTCATCGCTGACAGTGGTTGGCAGAGAGAGGCGTGCCTGCTCCATAGATAGGTTCAAACATTCCTTTTATTGAAAAATTTAAAAACCAGCAATGAACAAATTAGGCTTGAATAACCTTCAGACTGTGTAATTATAACCATGAGGTTTCTGAATTAGCAGAGACACTGCAATTAATGTTTTGTAAGAGTAGCAAAGTGAATTATCTGATTGCTAGTTAGCCCTGTTCTTCTTTCCACCGAGAAGCACCAGCTTGCATGGCACTCATATCAACCCCAAATCAAACGGGTCCCAACACTGAGTAACTGTACACGCTCTGCTGCTTTTACACACCTTGCTGGGCTCTGCTTCCATAACATTAAGCTTAAAGCTTGAAGGAACAGAGGGATGGATGTGATTCCTGGCTTAGTTAATCAATGGCTGTACGATGCTGCATCAGGAAAGAGATGAAATAGTACGAACCACAGTGTTTAGGAAACCAAGGAAAAGGGAATTGGTAATTCTGAAATATTCCCATGTCTTTCTGCCTTGCAATTTAAAAAAATAAAAAGAAAAAATCATGTGGGGGAAAAAAATAGAGCATAATATTATCCATCAATCCAAGCATTGAATTAGGGAGTATAAATAGGAATAGGGTGAATCTTTAAAAAGTGATTCTTAGGATGAAGTCTGGAGAACTTCCTTGACAATGAGATCTGCCAGGTTGTAGACTAGACACAGAAGTTGAGCGGTGACATGTCGGTCGCATGAGATAGATTAGAATGGAGACAGCAATAGAAATGCCATATCAAATAATCCCACCTTGCCTAGAGAAGGAACCAGATGGGTGCCTTCTCCCCTTTCTTCTTTTTCTCCTGTTAAAGAGCTTTAAGGTTCTTCTGAATATTGGCCAAAATATCAGGCTAGAGATAAAGAGTTTCCATCCTGTTCAAGTGACACCTGGTACAACCCACAGAGGAGGACAGACCAAACCAGACAGATTTCTCCCTTACCGAGTACTGTGAGATGCAGTGCCATGGCAGCGTAATTCCTGAAGGCCAGATGGGGAGTTCCAGCCCCTGCTAACTACAACACGTGAGACATGCTGCTCTCAGGAAAGGCAGAATTACATGCTGTGGTGCATCTGGTTCATACGCCAGCCTGTGCTCGGACCTGACAAGTGGCTTTGACCCCTCTGTTAAGTTCTACCTGCACCTTCTAATTCACCAAAATATTCTATAGGCCTCTTAAACTTTATTTGCAAGTAACCCACAAATGGTTCGATAAAACCTTTGGAAGGCTTTCTGAAGGGAAGCGCGCTTTTCCTTCTATTGAAATACTCCCACCCGGGTTTTCCATTAGGTCTGCTGTTCCACTCTGACACCTCACACTGGTCCCTTTGCCCTCCAGCACTTCAGTTTCTTCACCTGTAAAATGATGAAGACGCTCGGTGAAGACACTTCCACAGAACGCTTCCAGGCATACAGAAGGGATAACTGTCTGTTAGCACTAACTCTGGATGATCCTGCACACACCAGGGCTACCAGGATTCATGCCATGAATAGTAGGGATAGGACTTAGTTTTAATTCTTAATATTCCTTCATTTTCCAATGAAGGGCACAGAAACCCCGCCTGCCCCTGGGGAGAGCAAGCCACCTTGCCCAGGCAGCTCTCCAGTGAGAGATGAGGAGACAGTGTCCCTTGGGTGCTCTGTCCCCCGCATCGATTGCCAGAGCAGAGTTCTGTGAGCAACAGCCACCCCAGGGCTCTGTGGCATGGCTGCAGCGAGGCACAGCCTGAACTAAAACTGTTCACCAAGGTGCTCTCATTACCTCTTCCCATTAATTCTGTAGGGAGTCACTGGAGAGTCAGTAAGCTTCTGCTTATTCTTCCCAAAGCTGCTGAGATACCTTAGGAAACATTCCTCACGAATTGGAAGTAATTTCTGCTGGTACTCCGAGCTTCTCTCAGAATATCCCCTCCCATGAACATCCCTGGCTGCAGGACCTGCTGATGGTCCATGCCTAATCCAGTCTGTGCTCAGTCCTCTTATAACCCTGCCCTCCATCACCCACCTGAATGAGACTCCATACACCTCTCTGGGCATCATCAAAATTATCCTCACTGGCCCTGGTTTAAGCCCTAGATTTTCATGCTTGTTTGTGATCTGTGTACCAACGTTGCCACAGCAGGCAAGCCTCTAGCCCATGTGGAGTTACAGTAAGAAGCCAACCTATACGATCAGAGCGCTGGAGCACCTCTCCTGTGAGGACAGACTGAGAGAGTTGGGGCTGTTCAGTCTGGAGAAAAGAAGGCTCCAAGGAGACCTCACAGTGGCCTACCAGTATCTTAAGGGGGCCTACAAGAAATCTGGTGAGGGACTTTTTAGGATGTCAGGTAATGGTAGTACTAGAGGGAATGGATTAAAACTAGAGATGGGACGATTCAGACTGGACGTTAGGAAGAAGTTCTTCACCATGAGGGTGGTAAGGCACCGGCACAGGTTGCCCAGAGAGGTGGTGGAAGCCCCATCCCTGGAAGTTTTTAAGGCCAGGCTGGATGGGGCTCTGAGCAACCTGATCTAGTGGGAGATGTCCCTGCCCATGGCAGGGGGGGTTGGAACTAGATGATCTTTAAGGTCCCTTCTAACCCTAACAATTCTATGATTCTATACTAGGAGGTGTGGTTTGGGATGTAGAGAAATTCCTGGCTATCTACACATCTCCTCTTGGTTCCTCCCAGTGGGCTGACAAAGAGGTCTAATTTTCCCAAATGCCCTAGGTCCCAACTCTTGGTTTGGCTGCCTGCATACCCAGGTGCACACCTAGGTGCTATGTCAGCTTTTCCTCAGCCCACAGGCAAGTGAGCCATGCTTTCCTTGAGCAAACTAGGGGCTGGAGCACTCTGCTGCCAGCAGGGAGAGCTGGTCTGTAGGGAGGCAGCAAAACCAAGGACTTTCTTGATTTTAATTCCCATCCAACACAGGGGATGTCCCTGCTCCTCCTTACAGTGCTCACCCCAGGGACAAATCTGTGAATACCTGCTTTCATGGCTCAACTCTTCTCAGCAATCCAAAGATTTGAAATTAATTCTGTCACAGGCCCAGCTGCCAAGTCATAGCGCAGATACCACATACAGCTGATCCACGGCCAGGGTCTTGACGCTCTGTTCAGTCTAATTGATTCCTGAGTCAAGGACCATCCTCTTACCAGCAAACGTTTTCAGGATAACATTTCTTTGTTTCCTTTTTGCTCCCAAGATAGTTTGCTGGGAGAAAATATTAACCTACAGATTATACATGCATGCAAAATACCTGACAGTGATAAGAAAGACTAAAGGCAGGTGCTTTTGTATGTTACGTAGGATCACTCCACTTCTGAATAAATTATTTGAATCACTCATTAAAGAGCAGTATTGTTAAGGCTGTGATGCAGCTGCAAATGGTGCTCAAATTGAGCACCTCTCTTGAACAGGTGAAATGCAATACCTGCTTTGAATACGTTACACATTAAATTGGTCTTGCCAACTAACCACTAGCCAACTTATTTTAACAACGGTTGACGTCTATCCTGTGGTGGGGAGAGGATATCAGTTATCAAGTTGTCCAGTTCCTTTTAAATCTAGTACCTATTATTCCTAAGTAGTGCAGCATTTTTTCTCTCCATTCGTAAAGAAAGCTTTGTGCACAACTCTCACATTCCATGTGGCTCTTCTTAGGATGAAAAAGTATTTTACCCCAGACTTAAGAAAGACTGCTTTTCAGTGCCCCCATACTTCTGCCCTAAGAAGAGCCCATGTTCCAACCCAGCATTTCATTTGCACATCGTTTTTCTCGCAGCACAGCTCTCAGCCTGTCTGCAGCACAGACACCACGCACTTTTTTGCATGTGCATTGGGAACTGCCATTTCTCTGTGTTGACCTCAATTCTGGTCAAAGGTATTGAGAACTAAAGGGCAACGATAAGCTGAACACTAAGGGTCTGATGTTGCTTTCATTGCACCCCAAAACTTGTAATGAGATCCAAGGGAATTTGAGTTGTGCGAGGGATGCAAGAAACATTATCCCTGCCTACTATTTTATGGTTAACTGTTGGATAACAGAACGAAGGCCTCCATAGCCATCACTCCATGCTCTTCATTGTCAAGATATTCTCACGTTTTTGGCACAAATGATTTAGTGAGAAGTTACGTTGCACTTGGTGCAAAGAATGTTTACCTTTATTTTGCAAAATTAAAATACAAATTAAATATTGTAGCTCTAACAAAGAGTGCTCATGTGGAAAAGCATTTTCACTTGCTTCATTTTTTTAGTAAAAAGCAATGATTTGAAAAATGCACTTATATTCAAGTATTAACATATTTATAAAGAACAGAAATAGTTCAAACGTTAGGTAATTATCTGAATATTCACAACATTTATGCCAAATTTAATATGATGCAGTCTGTGCTTTTATGACATTTTTATTATGTTTCTAAAAAGTGCATGCTGAATTTTATAGAAAATAGAAATATAAACATTGATTTGAAATATCAGGAAATAATTTGTTCAATTTTTATTTTCAAAAGAGACGAAAAGTCCTATATTGCCTCTAAACCTCATCAGGGTTTTATGACTAATCACAGTGCTGCATGCATTGAAAGGCATTTTCTAACTTGTGTTGTATTTCATTGTTTGCTGTCATTGGTTTTACACTAGAATAAGGTAAGTACTTTCCCTGAATCAATATCAAATGTATGTTGCTGTTACAGCTACAGTTCTTTCCCAAAGTTTTGTCAGTAACGGGTCAGTGGAAAATGATTCGTACTCTCTTGAGATGTGCCATGTAGCTCTGGAGAGCCCTGGTCCTGCAGGGAGTATCAGGGGAAGTTCACTTGGCAGAAGGTGTTCAGCAGCTCCCCCTGTACCGCAGTGGGAATTTAACGGAGGCTGCGGTGAGAAGGGCTTCTCCTTCTCCTGCGGTGCAATGAGACCTGCCAATGGAGGGCACCCAGCTTGTTGCACAGGCAGACTCTCAGCTCCAATGAGGAATTCCCACTTTTTTCCATAATCATAGAGTCCCCTAGGTTGGAAAGGACCTTTCAGATTATCAAGTCCAACCATTAACCTAACACTGCCAAAACCACCACTAAACCATGTCCCTCAGCACCACGTCTACCCGTCTTTTAAATACCTGCAGGGATGGTGACTCAACCACTTCCCTGGGCAGCCTGTTCCAATGTTTGAAAACCCTTTCTGTGAAAAATTTTTTCCTAATGTCCATCCTAAACCTCCCCTGGCGCAACTTGGGGCCATTTCCTCTATCACTTGTTACTTGTGAGAAGAGACAGACCCCCCACCTCGCTACAACCTCCTTTCAGGTAGTGACTTCAGGTAGAGCTGAAGGCAGTCAGATAGTGGATGCCAGTCAATCTGTATGGTGGCACAGTCACAGGTGTCTCTCAGAGATACACCAAGTGTCTGCCAGGTAGTTCGCTTCTTGTAACTCTGTTGCTTTGTGCTGTCTCAGTTAATAGATACCACAAACCAACACAGTTACTGAGCTCTGGGTTCAAATCTTGACCTCACCAGAGCCAAAGAACCTCTGTCATGGATATGAGCCGTCAGGACTTCAGACAGAGCACATCACTTCTCTCGTGACAGTTCCCTCCTAACAAAGCATTTGTAATTCAGCCACAACATTTACCCCAAGCCCAGTCCTGAGGGGCATGCCTTTGCCATTTTCTAAGACGTTGTTCATGTTTTGTTTTGTTATCCAAATATTTTTGTTTCTATTTGGTTTCTGTTATTCCCTGTCAAGTAATAATAAAAGCATGAAAATAATGAATTACAGTGGGGGATTTTACCACATATTTTTCATTCCATTTGGCTATGTTCTTTTTTCATAAATTTTAAATTGCAGACCTGAAGTTCAAACTGCGCTCTAGGAAACATGCAGTAGCCAGAATGCTCTGTTAAAGACTAAAGATGCAGAGCAACTCCTTCTCATAAATTGCTTATTGTAGGTATTTACTTAACATGCCCTAGACAGAATTTTTTTCTTCTATATTGGCTGCACATTTTTTCATCTAACTAATACAACTCCAGTGACTCCACTGGAAAGTTACTTAAGAGTTTCCTATGTAAACTGGAGCAGTATTATCTTCTATTTATTTTTTAATATTAATGCACTCAAAACTGTTGAACAGATTATGCAGTAGTTGCTCCTGTTAATTGCTTTTTTATACTGTTTGCTCCATCAGCAATACACAGATAACTATTTTGGATCTGTACTTTTCATCTGATGGTTCAGTGAATGCACAGAAAAGGTAGAAGGCTCAGCATATGCTGACCAGTCCATTCCGCACTTGCAAAGCAGCCTCCAAGTTGCCACCAATATTCAAACAAAAGTTCCCTCCATACCCTCTGTTACAGAAGGAGGGCGTTCATTCCTATTATAGCCTGATGGTCCCTGGCACATTTTGGCTGCTCCAAACAAAAAAAAAACAACAGCAAAAGTATGGTAAAGCCATTTATCAGTCTGTAAAAATACATATTAGATTTGTTATTAATAGTACTGAAAGCATTCTTAAATCCACCAAATGCAAGAAATGTGTAAATATTCCTGCAAACTTTATTATACAATTCTTATTGTGATCTTATAAAGCACTACTGGTCTCTCTTAAACGGTGCTTGCCTCCTAACAATAGATAAGATTAATTCAGAAAAATAAATATAAACCTATTCTCACCTTGTGGATGCCAGACTACGCGTACTATACAATATGATACGATACTATGATATGTAGGGTATACCTGTTTACCTATAGCAAGAGTTAAAATCATGCCATTTTCTGTGGCAGGCATGAAGATTTTGTGTGGCATCCAACCAGTAGTTGGAAAGCCCATCTTAGACTTTGGTGGAGAAGATCTCTGAACCATGTCAGTGCAAATAAAAAACAATAAGCATTTAGTTTTTAGTATTTTAGATTTCTCTTATTTTTCACAAACTGCATTGCTGAGGTGTTTGGTGTGTGACAGGGAATATATGTATTTTCTTTGTTTGTCTTGATCATCTTATAAAATAAAAAACCAGACTGAATATACATAAGTATATATTAAGTATATCTCTTTTAAGTTATTAGGTAACCCTTTCTTTGTTCCTTTTTTCAATTCTTCCTTTTCCTTTATTTTTGTTGGGTTTTTTTCTTTGTTCATTGTTTTAAACATCTTCATCATAACTTTAGGGCCAGATACAAAATGCTTAGGCATTTGAAGTGAAATAGAGGCCAGGTCCACCTAGCGGTGTCCAAAATGGGTCCTGAAAATCTCTGCTGAGCTGTTGCTGAATGCAAACAAACCAAAGGCAGGAGGGTGAGAGAGGAACATGAAGACCCCTGGGCCAAGGACTGCAGCTCAGCATGTGTTCTGGCTGCCCAGGTCATGCCCAAGCTGAGGATCTCACAACCGAGCACAGTCCTAAATTTAACCAGGTCCAGAAACAGCAAATTTTTCAGCCAAAGACATTGACAGGCTCTGTTTGGTCCCATGTCCCTGGAGTGAGACCACTCGCAGTTGAGCTGTGCATTCTCCCAGGGCCCAGTCTCCTGTATTTTGGCTCCAGAGCAGCCTTCTCCCAGCAGAGAGGTGCTCCATCCTCACTTTGTAGTTAGGATGCTCTCCTGAGAGGTGGGAGGTTGCCTTGAAGGCCCCATGCATAAGGAACAACCCGCTTCCCAGACAATGGGAATTAAAGGGAAGGCAAGATTAAAATCTCTTTCCAGCCTCATGACGAACAGCAGCCACTTTCAGGAGTGGGTTCGGAGTTGTGATTTCCCTCCTGCCTTCCTCAGTGAGGGACTCAGCATTGCAGTGAGGGTGATGTTCCACAGAGATGAGTACGCAACCGGAATAAAGACCGATCTTCAATTTTTCTTTGCACTTGAGCTACCAAGTGGCATTAAAACTATATAGACTTGCCACTGTCACTCTTTCACACAACACTCTTAGCACAGACATTTTCACTTGAAGAAATCAGGACAAGTCAACCTCAAATATCAACCCCTCCCTCATTGCCAAATGCTCTAAAGCACTGCCTTACTGTGGGAGCACCAAAAGTTGTGCCGAGTCTAGATCTGTTTGCATTGTCACCGGGAGCTGGATTTTATTTCATTCTTATATGTGCATTCCAATGGCAAAAAGAAAAAAAAAGGTGTCATTTTTATGTAAAATTAGGTGAAGAAACATGCAGAGCCTTGGAAAACTAGTTGGGAAGCAACTTGGAATTGCTTAGGGGTTTATGTCCTAGATGTTGACACAACTGCTTTTATTCAATATAGTCAATCACGTTCTAGATCAGCTGTTGGAAAGGCTGTAATTTTGTTACACAGATTTTTTTAAATGAGGTTATCATACTACAGCAAAACCTATCTTTGCCTCTGGAGGATCATACTTATTTTTCAAAGCATGCAATTATTTCTTTTGCCTAAGGGTCATATCCACTAAAAATAAGCTTATGCACTAGAGAGGAAAGTATGACTGATTACAGTTTGAGTATTTACATTTTACTTAAAGAGAAAACTCACAAGTGAAAACCTGCCTTGCACCCAACAAATGGGAGGTTTGATGACTGTAATGTCTACTGCAGGCCTTTACTTCACAGATCACCTTTAAAATCCAATGGACTACTTGTTTTGGAGGCTCCTGGTAACATTCAGTCCCTCGGAACAGAGACACTTAGGCCAAGCATCCTTCCCCCGCTTCAAGACAAAGCTAGAAAGCATAAGGTCCTCGGTGGGCAGAGAGAATTAAGAGAGGGAGTCAGAAATTAGCCGGAGACTGCACAGATTCACTCTGACTTTGCAGCTCCTTTGCCCTGGAAACCAAAAGAAAATTCGGCCACGCAGTCACCAGCCACTGCTCCTGGGTGAAGCTCTTTATGCCTGTTGGAGTTGTCCTTGGGGTCTGCATGGTTAACACTGTGCTCCGATCTCTAAAAGAAACTGCATCCTCTGACTGCATCTATGGGAGTATCTTGTACGCTACTTTTCCATGTAGAGAAAGAGGCTCTCAGGTGGCTCTAAAAACTTGTCTGGCTGCAGTATGTGATACTATATTTACTTTAAACTTAGTTCTCTGATCAAAAGGCCTCTCCTATACCCTGGGACTTTATAGTGCAGTGTGCAAGAGAGGCTGTCTCTCCTATAGCCACATCTCGGCTGCTCTATACGGCTGGCCAAGTGCTCTGCCAAGTTGGAGGTCTGAGAGAGGAGACATCCTGTATCAGAACGTCAGAGTAAACAAACCTTTTCATTCTCATGTAATTCTGAATGCAATTTGGCTGTAGGCTTATGTAGACCTGTATTTGTGCATATGCACCAGGGGGATGGATATGTATGTAAAGGGGCCAAGAAAAGGCACAGCCAGACAAAGCTCTCTGGCTGTTCTGCAGAGGCTCTGTGGTGCTGCACATGCAGCTCTGTGCCATGAGGAGACTCACAAAGATGCACCACAGATATTACAGCTCCATTTCCAAAGCTGCTGAATACGTAAACTGAAGATGGGATCTGGCCCTCAGAAGTTAGATGGGTTTCAGGTACCAAAATGCCAGACAGCTCTCTTGTCCACCCCTGCCCTCTCATGGTTCTTTCTTCCTGCAGTGGGAGAAGTAGAAACCTATGTTAGGTGGGATGGGTCTTGTCCTCCAGGTAGGTCTTCCGAACAAGTGTCCCTCCTTCAATTAGGCTGCAGTCAGGCCGGCTCTTGCCTGGTCTCCTCCCAGATGTGATGATGCTTATTTCCTAGATCTTCCTTCAATTTTGGATGAGAAATATAAGAGAGGGAAACATTAAGTCTGCATAAAAGTGTTGTACTTCATTTACTATATAACAAAAGTGGAAGATAATGAAGTGGCGTACAGCTTTTCTTCTGCTTTCAAGATAAAGCAATTAATGATCTAAGACAGAAGAATAACTGGAGCATAAAACCACTGTGGAGAAATGCCCTATATTGAGAGGGTATGACGTGCATGTAGCTTTAGTGAATCTGGCCCAAGGCAGCACAAGTTTTCATTAGCTGAAAGCTCTTAACCTTCCCCTAAGATAATGAATTGTAAAACAAGCAAAGTGGGACAGATTCTCAAATGCCTTGTACCTTGCTTTTGTACAAAGGGTGCAATACGCACCACTTCACGTGAGGTTGAAAGGTCACGCAAAGAAAAAGAAGAATCTGTCCCACTAGCTCACTGCTCCCAAAGATGTTAAACTACATATAAAAACCTGACACTCTTCTCTTCCTTCCCCCTCCCCCACTTTGATTTTAACAGCACTCGCAAACAAAATTACATGATGAATTTTTCACGGCAACATGGGCTCAGGCATTTCTACAACAGAAGACGAAGGTCACTTAGACGATATCCATGAAGAAACGAGAAATTTATCTTTTTTCCTCCCAACATGTGATGTGTTGCTTTCCATTCTCTAAATCTAGCACTGCGTCTGGTATCAGGACTTTTCTGCAACTGGCTTGATGAATAACTGAAAGCCTTTCTCAAGACAGAGTGTACACCACTTTTTCGCACTGTGAACTAATGAGAAGTGACTTATTTTCTCATAGGTAAATGTTTTAATGTTGATGTGTCTGTGAAAATTGTGATCTGTTGTAATATCAGTTACAGTGGCAGTATTGGAAGTAAGCAACTAATTCTGTTTAACAGGAAAAAATTTTAAGCACAAAGACTTTTCAGATTTTATGTTTAAAAAATCTACATACTAAGTACAGAATTTAACATTCTTTGTCACATAGGTATTTAAGTGCACTGTATTTCAGCTCTGTCATTTTATATGATTAAGTTATCATTGTTTGTCTTCTTTGTATTCTCTTCTACAACATGACACATTGGCACTGTATTTACTTGTTTTGTTGTTGTAATATTTTTGCTGCTGATTTTTGGGCTATTTACCTTCTGACAAAATGTATTAAAAAAAAAAAATCAAAGTACCTAATCAAGAAGATAATTGCAAAAGTAGTTGTAAAGGCGTTGATATCCTTCGGTCTTATTCTTTGATATGTCTGTTGGTTAGCATTGTTTTGTGGATAAAAAAGAATGCTTGACATTAAACTTTTTTCTACTAAGGAGTTGTGGATGAAGCCCCAAACAGAAGTTCCCGATTCCCTGTCTAAATGTAGTCAGTTCTCTGCAACTGATTTACTTACAGTAACTGCCATTTGGTGTCTGTAGTAATGAAGTGATTTGTAAACAGTGAACGTTTCATGGTGTTCTCTTTGGTGTTTGTTTCTATTGCGGGTCATGTTTGTATCTTCTGATAAAGTTGTATCTACACCAGCAACGTTAAATGCCCCTATAGCCCTAAACTGTCTATTATCATAAATAAAATGCTTCACTTTATGGTGAACCAAGCTAAAGATCCATGCTTCAATAAAAATAATGTCAACAAACATTCTGACGTTAGACTTTTCAAGCCATGCGGGCTTTACATGAAATCATAAACCACATTCTTTTATTAAATACCTAGATTCTAACGCAAACATGGATAGTATTTTTTAATATTTGGTACATCACACTTAACAGCACTTTGCAAATAATACAAACCAAGAGATCTTCACAGTCCCACCTGTGGGCATAACATCGTCATTGGAACAGGTCCTCGTGCAAGGAATGAAATGGGACCACAGACCAATACACACTCTCACTTGTCTTTATCTGCAAATCCAATATGCAATGTGTGAATCGGTGTTTCCAAGCTCTGAGGACTACATGACTACAGCACATAAGGAACCTGGTTCAAACCAGACAGAGTTGCTAATTCTTAGAATCATAGAATCATTAAGGTTGGAAAAGACCCTAAAGATCATCAAGTCCAACCGTTAACCTAGCACTGCCAAAACCACCACTAAACCACATCCCTCAGCACTACATCTGCACACCTTTTAAATATCTCCAGGGGTGGTGACTCAACCACTTCCCTGGGCAGCCTGTTCCAATGCTTGACAACCCTTTTGGTGAAGAAATTTTTCCTAATATCCATCCTAAACCTCCCCTGGTGCAACTTGAGGCCGTTTCCTCTTGTTCTATCGCCAGTTACTTGGGAAAAGAGACCAACCCCCACCTCTCTACAGCCTCCTTTCAGGTAGTTGTAGAGAGCGAGAGGGTCTCCCCTCAGCCTCCTTTTCTCCAGGCTAAACAACCCCAGTTCCCTCAGCCACTTCTCATCAGAGAGAATGATCATATATACCTGCTATGCTCTTAGAACATGCACATCTGCTTCTGGCGCCATACCGCTCTGAAGCAGAATGATGTTTGTTACGTATCCATGCTCAGCCACCTAAAGTGTGTTTAATTTTTAAGAGGTTTTTGATCAAAGATACCTGAGGAGTGCAGGAGAAAAGGAGGTCATTTAGTGACCAATTAGACAAAACCTTTGCTTGGTCAAAATTATGCAACATACTTTTGACAGAGCTGGAAACTTACTGCAACAGCCCAGCCTCCTGCAGCTGCAAACTGGCTGTACTGTTCTGGGGAATGGGGTGTGTGTGCATTCAATTCTTGAAACAAGATAAAGGATCTATTCAGAAAAACATCAGTAAGAAAAAAATGAGATTATTAAAGAATATAATAGCATAATGTTTGGACAAGAGATTTTAAAATATTGTAATAAAAGTTTCGCCCATTGAACAAACAAAAATGCAAGATAAAAACACTCCTATTTTTAAAGATAATTTTTTTGCCCTAATATGTCAATAGATGGGTGATATTTCAATCTAAAATGTGCGTGCAGATAGCGTGTTGCTAGGGAATTAATTTATTTTAAAGACTTTAGATACAATGAAGCACTTAATCTGGCTTCTCTTTCCAGGTAAGAGACCAGCATGATCAGAGAAGCTGCTTTTCACAGTTGTATTTATTTCCTTTGAATAACGTATGTAATCATGACTACTGAGGAATCCCTCGAGCCATTCCACCAGAACTCACTACATAGGCTTTTCTCAAGAAAATCATCCCCGCTGTCAGATTCCCAAGTGATGTTGTCATTTGCCCTTCCCAGATTCCAGGAAGTTCTTCCTAACATTTTTTCCATTCCTACAGCACACAAGGTAGCGTGCACCTACAACATACTCAGTGTATGTACTGTTTTATTTTTCCTCCCACATGACTGAAAACAATGAGTCATCTGCTATTAAATAGTTGTTAAAATAGGAAGAATGACACAGCGCATAATCAATGGCAATAAAACAATGACAGTGCCATAAAATGTACTAATAAACTTATCTACTGGTATAAAACTTTGGCAGCCATAGCTATGAAAACTGATGCTTTTAGTATGCTTTATAGACTTCCTCATTTCTCGTATCAGCTCACTAATCCATGTTCCTGTAGAATAAGGAGAACATAAGAGAAATTAAATAAAAATAGAGGAAGACAAAGCTATGACCTGCTGGAGTTCCTGGAACAACCGAAACGTGAAGTTCTCGTAATTTTGCCAATGTTCTTCCCTTGAGGTTGCTTCATCCACAGGTCATAACATTACCTTAGTGAGAGGAAATAAGTATTTTGAAGGACCAAATTAGGCTTTGCATGAACTTGACAATTTAGAGAAATAGGTAGAAATGAAATAATACAACAAATACACTCAAGGACAAGACACTGTCAAAGAGCAAGGTACCAGCACACGAAGTGACTAAATATCTGGATAGGCAGCAAAATTATAGGAAGAGAATCAACAACATGAAGCAGTTTAAAAAAAAAATGCCATTTTGCATTATATCAATAGAAGTGTTTATGGTAAAACACAGTAAATATATATATGTGGCTGTCAGTGCTAGTAAAGTAGACAGCAGTTGTCAGCTGTTGAGCCCTTCATTTAAATACATTAAATAATTATAATAAATACATAAATGTAAATATTTACATTAAATAAATACATTAAAAAATTGGAGAGATTGCAGAGTACAACAGCAAAAACAAGACCCTTGAAAACATGAGCTTTCAAGTAGAGAAAGTTGGTTTGTTTAGGCTAAAAAGGAAAACATTTGGAAAGAGACATGACAACAGCCAAAAACATGGATCTATGTTTTATTTACTTGCGAACCCTCCAGGGCAGATGTCACTGGGTGGAAATGCTGCCACAGCATCACCTCATTAATTATCCATCAGTGGGGACGGGGGTTTGGTTATCAGTCAGGCAGGAAGCTGGCGCCAGGCTCTGTAAGCCCCGCCGACGAACACACAAAGGGACACACACAAGCAGCAAGGTCCAGCAGACAAACCCCGCTCAGTTCAGCTCTGTAGTGAGGCTTAACTAAACACGACATGACACGACACGACACTGGAGTAATAGGAACAAGCTAGCTGTGGAGGGGAGTTACTTTAACCCTGAACTGGTGGGGGAACCTCAAAACCAAATGAGATCAGCAAAAGGGCTTGCCTGCCTTTAGCATGGCCTTTAGGAGCTCTTCAAGGGCTTTTCACAATCTGGAGCAGCTGAGACCACGTGGCCGCTTGTAGCACATCTCCTGTGAAGGAGCAGGTGACGCACCTACCATTCACAGGTGGGGGGATCTGCTCCTGGAAGAAACGACAGTGAGATACGAGGCTGCAAAACTCACACGAGTGACATGTGGACAAACGCCTAGTGTTCTTCTGTGTTCCTGACGTTTTATGACTGTTGCTTTTTCTTCCCCACATTCTTCTTTGTTCAGCTGAAGGGGCTGACCTGGCAGCAAGCCCAACAATGTAGGTCTGTACGTGGCTAATTACCACGCCTGATGGGGAAAGTTTGAGCCAGCCTGCAACAAGGGGAGTTGGGGGAGTACAGCCCAGTAAAAATGGTATTCCAGGCATGGGGGAGTACTATACTGGAGGATGCTGATAAATGCTGGGTTTATAGTTCGAATCTGCATTTCTTTTGAAAGAAAACAAGTTTGTTAAGCTTTTTTAGGAAGAAAAAAAAAAAGAGGATGATGTGCTTTTGAGCTGTGCTGCTCAGGGGAGATCTGTGAAAGAGCTGGTGGCAAAGAAGCTATTTCAGAGGGCTTGGCTGCTTCCCTGATTGCCTCTGGGCCAAATTAACAGGAGCAATATGAGAACCAAGCCAACTGCCACTGAAATCAGTGGGAAAATCCCTGTAAATCTAAACACATTTCACTTCAATCTGGAAATGTTCACCTCAACTTTATTAACTTGGCTGGTTTGACCCATCCTAAGACTTGCATAAGACTCCACAGTCAAATATATACAGGGGTTTTTTTCTGCCTTAGAAAGTTGTCTCAAGAACTCTGAGTGCAGTTAGGGAGTGGCTGGGAGTGAATTAAACTGCCCAACGACGGGAGCTTTAACCAGCTAGTGAGCGCTGGATCTGGCATTTTGATGGTGCCTCAAAGCTTTCCTTATGCTGCTGGGAGGAATGGCTCCCGCTGCTCCATGCCCTGTGAGCCAGAGGAGCCCTCAAAGCTCACATTGGGCCCTCTGTCATCACACAGCTCCAGTGGTGTGTGTGCCATTAACTAATTTCCCCCAATTATCCTCCACAGGAGGTTTTTTAATCTCTCCAATTGTCTATATTGTTTATTCTGTATTAACTTCCCCTCCCTTTTCTTGTTTTGACCAAAAGCACTCTTTTCATCTTGTTCCTACTGAGTTCAGCGCTATATTAATCCCTGCCCTTCTCTCAGAGCTGAAGAACTGAAGCATCTTTTACCATTTTAGACAATGTTGGAAAGAAGCAATAAAAACAGCTATTAACCTTCCCAGTGGGTCACGCTAAAATGCACACAAGAAATTAAAACCAGCTTCAGTTCATGTGTTTAAATGCAACCATTGACACAATTAGCGTAACATAATCCGCAGTGTGGATTACTGTAACATTCAAAATGATTTATACCTTTGGGGATTTTTCTAGCAGGAAATCTGCTATTCCCATGTTCGTTTCAGGCTCTCTCCTCTCCCTCCTCTTTGTGCAGGGTGTATAAGCACAGGTCTGTCTGTAGTATGCTACTGCAATATATGCTTTACTGGGAATAAAACATTTCAGAATTTCAGTACATCAGTGCTGACACACCACCTTCATAAGGTAATTTTACCTGCATTCTAACACAAGCCCAAGTCCAGAAAAAAAAATAGCTTTTTAGATAAACAACAAACATGAACCAAAAAATATGTCTTTCCCAAAGTATCTCCATTTACCCAGTTCCGTGTAACAATGGCATCCAGCACCATTCCACATGAAGTCTGATGTATTTGGCATATCTAATATATCACTCTGAAATTGTTAATCAAAATGTCTTTGTGTTACAGCCTATTTTGGATAAAACCTGTTATAACAAACTTGTTATTTAAAATCTAATTTTTGAAATGTTTTGACCTTGAAATTTCTCAGTTTGGCAATACTGAAATTTAAAGTACTGTATTTCAGCTTGAATTAATTTAAATTCTATTTAAGTCACTCTTTAACAAGGGCTAACATTTCAAGGAATTATTTTAAGGTTTTGAAAATAATACATTCTTACAGACAAAATTTGCAATTTTTTTCATGGTCTCAGTGCATAGGAATTTAAACATGGGTTTTTTTTCCTACAAGTTCTGTATACAAAACCAAATCTCTAAGAATCTGAGAGGTGGGAAAACATTTTCTTCTGGGCAAGACAGAGAGATATCATTATGATGGAAAAGACTTATAAAACAAGGAGTGAAAGATGACATCTGTGAAGGTGTTTCACTACTAATTCCTGCGTATTCACAAGGAAAATGATAGCTACATATCCTTTGTATCGCTAAATAAATAAAAAACTACATCCAGCCACTTGTGAGACCAACCACTCTGAGGCCCAGGCTAACAATTGTGTTTCTCAGACAGCAGAGGTGGCAAAAATATGCTCTTCATTAAAAAAAAAGAAGGAAAAAAATGGTAAGGAAGTCTCCTGAAGTGTTCAATCAACACGAAGTCCTTCAGAAATTTGTAATTCGACATTCATTTACATGATGGGCACATGTCCATAGCTGACACCTGCCGTATTTCTTAAAGGACGGAGCGTTGATGTCTGCTTTTTCAAATCAACTTTAGACAATAAATCCTGAGGCTTCTTCACCGGAATTTCGAGACATACTGGGTTTTATTTAAAGAAGGCCAGGCCACACGGCAGCACCGCGCGCACCAGCACAACAAAGCCACCCACCAGGCCACGTCCTCTTTATCGTGCCACTGCGAACCCCTGCCCGCCCCACGCCCCCCAGGCATATTTCCGTATTTTAATTACAAATCAATTACATTTATAGTATAATTATACATTTCGCGTGGGTCTGTCTACCCGAACGGCAGGCCCGGGGGTGACGCCCCGGCTACACCCAGAGCCGTGCAGGGACAGACCGCCGCTGCCATAACGCTCCCAACGGCGCCGCCGGGCGGGGGCGCGCACCAGCCCCGCGCACACGCGCGCCGCGCGGGCGGCCCCGCGGCATTCTGGGACTTGTAGGCCGCGGCGGGTGCGCGCCCGGCGGGGGCTGCGGGGGGGACTACGAGTCCCAGCCGCGCCCGCGCTCGTCCGCCGCCGGCAGGGGAGGAGGCGGGGGTTGGCGGCTCGCCGCCGGCGCCTACCCGGCCCGCGCCCCTTGCGCTCACCTTGGGCGCGGAGGGGTAGGCGGGGCGCGGCCGCCGTCGTGGGTGACTTGTCCACCGGGCTGGAAGGAGGCAGCGCCTGGAGGTGAGCGGAGCGCGGCCGGGCTCGCCTAGGTGAGCGCAGCGTGCGGGGCCGGCCGCGGAACAGGTCTCCTTCTGAGGGGGTGTCCCTCTCCTGAGGGGAGTCAGTCCTAAGGGTGTCCTTCTTGAGGGGATCAGTTCTCAGGGGTTTCTCTGCTGAGGGGGCTCCTTCTGAGGGGATCTGTCCTGAGGGGGTTCCTCTCCTGAGGGGGGTTAGTCCTGAGGGTGTCTCTTTTGAGGGAGTCAGTCCTGAGGGGGGTCTTCTCCAGAGCGGGGTCCCCTCCTGAAGGGATCTCTCCTGAGGGGGCGAGCCTTGCCGTGAGGAGGGCCGGCTCGGAGTCGGGCTTTCCCGGTGCCTGGTGCTCCTGCTGGGTCATCCCGGGCCGGGAGCTGGTCGGGAGGCGGGTCTGGCGCGATGCTCCCTTCCCTGCTCCCTTCGCCCCCTCTCCCCGCCGGCCCCTGCCTCCTCATCCCTCCGCGCCCTCCCTGTCGGCACCCGGCGGAGCTACCGGAGCAATGTGGGCGACCGGAGCGGTTTAAAAGGCATTTGTGAAGACGGTGCTCGTCTCGGTGCCTTGCCGAGGTAGCCGGGCTGGTCTGCGCCTTCTCCTCCTTAAAGGTCAGGGGCTGCCCGGGCAGCAAAGAGCACCCACGCTGCTAATGACTGTAAGATACCCTCAAAACACCCGGGCTAACTTGCAAAAGAAAAATGAAAGGGGAAACCAGAAGAAGGTTGAGAGATCAGTCACTTCCTCGTCTAGTGACTGCAACCCTCTGGCTTTAAGCTACAAGCTGTCAGTTTAGGTCAGAGTGAGTGTCCGAGAAGCCTTGTAATAACAAGAAATAACCGCTTTGCGCTTTGTTACTAGCTTCAACCCAAAGATCTTCAAAACCTTTCCAAAACCTTAATTGAACTATTCCACTCACACACACACCAATTTTCTGGCAAAGAATAAGATTGTGGCTTTCCCTATGTCAGTATTTTTCGACTTCTGGTCTGCAAACTGTGAGAACATTTTGAACTCCTTAGAAGGGATCAGTGAAAGCAATCGGGAAAAGCCAGCCAGAAAAGTAGGTAGGCTTCAGTTTGCTGTGCTGGTGCCCATACTGCTATTTAATTGTCCGAATATTGAAATACGGTTGACAGCTGTTTTCAGGATGCTTCAAGATTTCACATAGTCCAAGCTGTTGCAGTAGGCTTTTAGAGATAGTCTAGTAGTACAAAAAAGAAAAAAAAAAATAAGAATTGCTGCTGTTATTTCTGCTGATGACTCTGCAGAATGTACATTCATAATTCTTCATATCTATCACAGTAACACAGTTGTACAGCATTGCTTTGGATGCGGAGGACTGACAGTCTTAACAAGTGTCTGGCCGCTGGAATGTTTTTTGGCCAAAGTTTTCACAAAGGAAGACTAAAATTTTCAGACAGACTTTTAAAATGTCTTCTACTAAATGTGCAATAGAATGTGTTCTGGGTACAAAATTTTCATAAATAAGATGCTACTTTACTAGCTGCTGTAGAAATGGAAAAACTAAGGTAATAAACTGAGTAGTTCCAGAAGCAAGCATGTGTAGGTGACTTGCACTGAATTAACTCTCTGGGGATCAACTCTTGCATTGGCCTTCCTCAAGCAGTAGTAACTGCACTTTGAAATACTTGGTTTATGGCAATTCCAAGCCTTCTCAGGATGCATGATATGTGTTCCAGTTCTACGTTTAGGATTATTTCCAAACTGAAGTATTTTATTAATTGTCTTGCAAAGTACTGTGAAACATCTCTGAAATGGAATGGGGAAAGAGCATAGGGAGAAAATGGAGTTTCACCCATGCAAAGCTGCTGTTGGTAGCTGATAAAGCATATTCATTTGAGATAGCATTTACCCCCTTGTATAGACTTGAGTGCGTTAACTTTTAGCAGTCTTGTGCTAAAAGCTTCACTGCACTTAAATGTGTATTTGTGGAGGGAGCTGGGGCAATATTGGGTTATAACCATAATCACATTTCACTAAAGGAAAGCTCTAAGTCCAATCAGAAAAAAACCTGCTGCTACTTACAGGCTTGGGTTCTGATCACTAAACCATATTTCCTCTGACTATGTAATCTGTCCAGAGCTGGTGTGTTTTTTTGATTGCACTGTACAAACTCTGTAAGGTAACAATTTACTTACAGGTGGTAAAAAAAAAAATTGTGAAGATAGCCAGCTGAGCCTGATCCTAGGGGAAGGGGCCTAGGAAATGGCGAAGTCTTTAGCCTCTGCCACAAACTGAACCCGGTTTTCTGAGCTGAGTGCTTAGTGAAGTGCTCTGTTGGGTTCAGCCATTAGATCTTAAGTGTTGGAGCACTAAACAGCAATCAAGTATTGCCTTTTGTTTGGAGTTTCTAGTCCGTTACCGTGGTTCAAGTCATAACTAGCACACAGCTCTTCATAGGTGTAGCAGTCTGTCTCCAGGGTTTTTAGAGCTTAAATATTCCAAAACGGCATGGCAAGTTCATTATTATTTAATGCGACACTAAAATCATGCAGTATTGAGGCACAGATCTAGCACATGGCTGCAATACCGTAGTTCATTTGCTAATAACTTGAGAAAGAAGAACTCAACATGTGTTTATCTGCTTTGACTATTATTTATTGTATAGATAGATCATTATTGTCTTAAATTACTATTTATTTGGATTATAGCTGTAGCCTCTGTAAACGTGACCAAGACTTTCATGCAGCCCGTGGGTTGCCTAAAGAAGCACAGAGTCCTTTGAGCTCCTTTGCTTCTCTTGGTTTGGCTTACCGTCTGCTAAAGTCAACCCAATAGCTACAAAGGAATTCACGACTCTGGAGCCTGCTGCTTTTTTGTGTGTCTCAATGCAGTTTCCCCTGACAAAGACAAGCCTCACTCCATGTTTTGGTGGCGGTTTTTAGTTCCATGTTTTCTCTGGGCTAGCCCTACACAGGCTCTCCTAGCTATGCTGGTTTGCTCAGCTTTGAGTTTGGTTATGCCAGTTGTTACCAATCTAAGGGTCAGCATGGTAGTAGCAGCTACAAGTCATGTTGTAAACTTGATGGGACTGGGCTGCAACCAGAATAATTTGGGGAAATAATTAGGCCCAAACTATGTCTGATTTAATAGGCAGCTATTAAGGCTTAATATATCATTGTCCCCTAGTTCCCAGTTTGAATGCACAGTGACTGTACCACGTATGTTATGGTAACTTTCCTAGCAACTTCGAAAAGTACCCAGACAGTTTCTCAAATTGTCCTACATGGTAGCATCAGACCTTTAGCCGGATAATGGAAGGACAGCGGATCTCAAAGAATAATGAAATTACAGTCACACTGTATCTGTGCAGGTACAGTAGATGTCAATTTGATGATTAGATCAGAGTATGCAAAATTCCTGGGAAGAATTTGTGTTACTTCAGCTGTCCATTTTTCCTGCACTAATGTTAGCACACGGGGAGAAAGCAGGAAAGTCTTTCATTCCTGTCTACTAATTATACCAGCTTCTCTCCAACAGTGAAACAGTTTGCTTTACTTCACAACTCAAGTTTCAGTAGTTTTCATGAGTCCCCTCATTTCTTCATACTAGTTACTTTTTTTCTGAATAGCTTTATACAAGGGTCTTCTGCTGTCTTGCCGGCATTTCCCCTTATTTTTCTATCTGATCAGTTGGTAGATTTTTAACTTTTAGCACAAGACGACCATGCTGAAGCTAAAATTCTCAAGCTCAAATCAGCTTATTGACTTACCAGTGAAGTTTAATGAATTAAACACCTTACTTATCCTGATGTGTTTCATTCCCTAGATCTGTTAGCCAGCATAATGTTGCCCTGCTAGATAGTATTTCTTGACAGTCATTCTTGATAGTATTTCATAATATGGCTTAAAGACCTGCCATTACTACTGTTACATAATTAGTTATCTATAGCTTTTTGTTCTTCAGAAGTATAGCAGCAGCAGCAAAGTCCAGGTCTTGTAGTTATTTTCCATGTGTCCAGATAATGAGAATGTCTGTTTGTCTACAGCTTGGGATCTTTGGTATGAAGATACAGCTGCAAGTTTGTGCAGGCAGTTGAATGGGTTTTGCAAGCCAGTTGCATTGATAAGATTTAGATTTTATTAATGATCATAGGAGTACGTATATGAATAACTGGCCTATGTGGGAACTTGGACTACTATTCTCAAGATTTGCATTAACTCTATCTTTTGTTTTTGCAGTAGCAAGCTAGGAAGACCTTCAAGGTGACAAACAATGGTGTGATTTCCTTTTTGGGAGTTCGTTGACAATGAATCTGTATTTTCACTGGCTGGGTGGAGTCTCTTTCTCCAGCCTTCACTGAAGAATTTTTACCAGTTTTGCACATATGGCAGATCAAGTTTTTCTGCTCTGCTTTGACTGTTGCCTACCATTTTGTATGTCCAATTTTGCTTCGTTTCTTGGGTTATTAGGCAGTGGGGTTTTTTAGCTAATTAATATATTTTAATCTATTACTTTAAACCATGAGATTTTGACACCTAAACTAGGATACAGCTAAGGTCAATTTGTTCATTTTCACTTATTTTATGGAAATCAGGTTCTGAGGCAGGTCTGGGACTTTTGAGAACTCCTTAGAAAACCTCTCATAGTAAAGCATGGACAGAACTCAATCAAAGATTGCAGGGTCTGTCGTTTGAAACATCCATGTTGGAGGTCAGTCTGATGGGGCCAGATCAAATTAAAGATTGAGCTGGGTAGGCGTTACAAAATTTTGATTTTGGGCACCTGGTTTTCATGGAGCAGATTTCAAAACTCCCTATACCATCCAGGAGAAAACATGTTGCTACTCTGAGGTGCCCACAGGGAACGCTGTCTGTTCCTGTTCTCATGGAGCTCTGCTAAGCTCAGGCATGTCTGAAGAGGCATGCCTGAAGAGTAACACCAGGAAGAAAACCTCAGATCTTTCATAGATATAGGCATCTGTAATATGTTCTCTAAATGCTGAAGTTTTGCAGCTGCTATCATAACTTTATGACACAACATGGCTAAAGTCCTTTCCCAGAGAAGGCTAGACCTGAGTTCAATTACCACTTTAGCATGTTGGGATTTAACTCTGTATCTCCCGCTTTACTAGGATAGTGCCATAGTTACACAGCTTTGACATAACATTGTTTTCTGAGCCCTCCCTATTTCTTTCAGGTTTACTGTTTCCTTATTTTCTGTCTCATACATTTCGTTGTTCAGTTTGGAATTTTGCACTATACTTCTTGTTTGCTTGTTTTCAGTTCTGTAGTGTGTTTTTCCGTTTTTATTTCTTTGCCAGTTTCATGTTTAAAATCAATGCTTATGATCTTTTTTTCAGTATGGCATCGCAATTCTATAGATGGTGCTGTATCTGTGTCCATATAGCTGAACAGGTGACCTGAGTCTTTAACTTACTACAGATGTAATGAGTTTGATTTTCCCTACTTTCTGGTGACATTTCTTTCTTTTGCATATGTGTTTCTGAGGAATGAAGGTTCCTGCAAGAAGAATTCCCCAGAAAATTACTCAATTAACCTTCCTTCATTTCATTTGATGATTGTCAGCCCAGGCACCCTTGTTGCTCTTCCAGTTCCTTTGTTACAGCACACTGTTTCAGTGTTAGCTGTTGCAGGAATACATTCATGATGGGTTGTTCGGCCAAACGCACTTGAAGACCTGACCAACACATCTCAAAGTCCTATGCTTCAGTAGCCTAGTAGAATTGAAGTATAACTGCAAGGACATGAGACTGGTAGGTTACTTTATTATTCCTGTACTCTGTAGCATAGAATCTTCAACATATGAACATGTTCAGTGCCATCCAGTAACTAATATTAGTCCAAAGCAATTTCTGTATATTGTCCATCTTATTTGATTGCTCTCTTTGGGATTGTGGAGTCTTTAGCTGTATGAAGGTTAGTCTTTTTACTTGTGTAGTTAATAACAGACACAGGGCTGTCTCACATTAAAATGTGAGCCCAAACGATGACACTGTCATCAGCCACAGTAGAAATGCAAAGCCATAAAATAAGTCTGCAAATAAAGCAGGGGGTTGCTGTGAAATACTTATCAGGGAAACTTCCGTACATGTTCATTTTGTTTACTATGAATTTCAAGGAAGAGCACTATTGGCCTGCATTTGCTGCGCACTCATGGCCTTTATGTGTAACCTTGGCATCAAGATGTTGAGGAACGTCATTCCCACTGACTGGCAATCACCTTCAGAACATGAAGCAACACCCTTAAGTACATAGGAGACAGGAAAACGCTATCACTTGGATAATGGAATCTTAACCAAGCAGCAGTTGCATAAATGGGGACAGGATCTGTCACAAGTCACGTCCTACTCAGTGCTCGTGTAGGATTTGGTGTGGTACCTAGCACACAAAAGATATACACTGAAAATGTGTGTTATAAAGTATATGCCAAGAATTAAATGTTTCTTCCAAATGCAGGTCCTAATGTGGATATGGAAGTTGAACTTGTCTCTCAAAACTAGGATGAAGAGAGTTGCAGCTTGGATAAATAGTTATAATTTCTGCTTTCCCAGATGGTGTCCTGCCATGTGCTGAAGTTCTTTGTTAGCTTTGTCAGAAGCAACAGTTCTTCAGGAATTTCTTCAGGCACAGCAATGGCTGTAGCCTGTTCTGCAGAGGAGCAAATCCTTTCAGAAAGTGTTAGGAAGAGAGCCTCGTAGAGGAGGATCCTTGGAGACACTTCAAAACCTCATATTAGTTAAGTAATGTAGTTACTTCATGCCCTATTTGCAGCAGTGAAACTGGCATATAAATTTATAATCCCATCCTAAACCCCCGCTTCTTCCCTTCGCCCATCCCAGTCATTTCTTCCTGTCACCACACTGTGTTTTACTATCCTTCAGCTTCCCCTGTGGCTTGAGAGGTTTGCACTGTAAACATGATGACTGAATCTGCTTTTTGTTTTGTTTGGTTTGGTTTTAGCTTGATGCAGCACTTGAGAGGCTAGTGATGTGTGTAAACAGGGTTGATGAAGCAGATACAGAGGGGGAGGATGACTGTTTAGGTGGCGTCTCTGCTGATGTAACTTCTCCCTTCTGCACAGACACTTGTTTGATGTATGCTTGTTCCACTTTTCTAGAAAAGATGAACCAGCTGCTGGAGATCATTGGTGCACTGAGGTCATATGAACTATAGAAATTATTCTGAGTTAGCTTGATACGTATGCGGGATCTTGATCTATGTTTTCTCCTCTGATCATCATCTGGAGCTTTACAATGAAGACTGCTCCAACAAAGTTTTTGGCAGTGGATCACCACTGGAAAGTTGAAGCTAGCTAATGATTACCTGTGCCTGTGAGGCTGTGCATCCTTGTCAGTTGGCTTAAGCATGATAAAGGGGTCATCATCCATGGTACCATTCTGATTAACTTATCTAATTCCACTGTCACTAGCTACTGCTTTTGTATTTCAAAAGGGGTGAGGATGGCAGATTCAGACCCAAGGTCACTAAAGCCACAAAAAGCAAAAAGCAGGAGTAAGAATGATCATATTTCCATGGGTTCTCATGGTCATCAACTGTTTGCACTGGAAACAGAAGCCACTTCTTATCTATATCGGTCAGGGAAGGACACCAGTGTTCCGCTGCTCAAAGTGCTCCAGGTGTTTGTCTCATGTGGAATTGATTAAACAGCTCAATCATCGTAACAGGATCCCAAAACATTCTCTTGTTGAAAACAAACATAAGATTGCTGCTTGATAAGAGATACCATTAAGATACTAATGAAGTCATTAGTCCACAGAATAAATCTTTAGAGGCCAAAGTATTTTTTGGCAAGGAACATGAAATATAAAATACCCCTTATCAGTTAAATAATCTTTTTTTAATACGTCTAATTTGTTACCATTTTCTGTTACTAGGATCTCCGTGCCTCACATGTTGTTTTGCTGTTTTCAGTGGATAATATCAGTTTATTAGAGGAAAATATACCATACTGAATCCAGCAGCCTGAGGAAGGCGAGGCTGCTGCTGCTCCTCCATATCCAACCAGTATCAGGGCTGAAGAGGTATTCCCAGCAGGCACACGTGCACAGAGCACTCATTTATGTATATATCTGGCAAGCTGTGCA